>NC_090650.1:83558687-83893687 GCF_040937935.1 Hyperolius riggenbachi
ACCCGTCTACAGGGACATCACATTCAGATACACAGTGGCCAGGCAGCAGGGCCAGCAATTATTGCTTTACAGGCACTTGATGGCGGGGGACAGAAAGACATGCCTGAAAGAACGGGGAAAAACAAACTTCAGCTCCTTGCTCTCCTGTGCATTCACTGGGGCTTCACACATACTTTATGACGGGGAGACACACATGCCTGTGATCAGAGCTGCGCCGTCCTCTCCTATCTTGTATCTTCTAGTGATGGGTCGTTCACAAACGAGCCGGCTCTAAGAGCCGGCTCTTTGCTGTGAACGACAAGAGCCGGCTCTCAGTTTTGAAAGAGCCGATGCCTCAGCCGCCCCACACAGCTCTGATTTGCTGTGTAATTAAGGGCGCTGAGGCATGCTGGGAGATGTAGTCCTCCTCCTGCAGCTTGTAGGAGTGTAGGGGCGGAGCAGAGCAGTAGCAGGAGGGATTGCCCCAGTCAGCGAAGCAGTCTGGAGTTGTCATGGAGATGGGGCGGGGCTTTTCCTCCGATTCTTAGTGGTGTCCAGTGATATTTAATGAAGAGCTAATTGAGAGCCGTAAGAGCCGGCTCTTTAATGGGAGCCGATTCAGAAGAGCCGATTCTCCGAGAAGAGCCGGAATTCCCATCACTAGTATCTTCATCTACCCCGCGGCTTGTAGAAGTTACTAAGCTTTCCCCGCCCCTCCACACTACAGACAGGAGCTGGGGGAGGAGGGCGGAGATAGCGTCCCTGAATGACAGCGAGCTGGCTGCACTGAAACAGCCGCTGGCTGCTCGCTCTAATGAAGTAGAGGAAAAAAAGATTGTTTCACAGACCAGGACAAACGGCAGCCGGGCGGGAGGGCAGAGTCAGGTGGGCGCTCCGCCCAGTTAAAAGGCTCTGGGGAGAACACTGGCTCTTAGGGCTCAGCCACACTATAAGCGCTTTTCTGAGAGCTTGTGATTGATTAGCGCTTTCTACGTGCTTTTTAAAAATCACTCCCGTTCACTTTCATTAAAATCACGGTTAAAATCGCGTAAAAATCACTGTGATTTTTAATGTACGTGAATGTGCAATTGTGATGATTTTTACACGGTTTTTACATCGATTTTAGTAAAAGTGAATGGGAGTGATTTTTAAAAAGCGCTCAAAAAGTGCTAATCAATCACAAAGCGCTCAGAAAAGCACTTATAATGTGGCTGAGCCCTTACCAAAAATTACTGAATATTTAAAACTGCTTATCCTTATATACCTTACTAGGTTCAAATGAAGCTAAGAATAGTTTGGTTAAGGCTAGGCTAACAGTGTGGCATTGGGCTGCGGTGTAACGACCGCATCATGACATGGAACGTCATTTTGCAATACCAAAGCAATGTGACGTTCAATGTGTGTCTGTTACGGTGTACTCAGTCTAAATGTGGTACCACAACGCATGCAGTGCTTTTCCTGCCTAACGCCCACATTAACAGAACAGAGAAGCATACTTTTTATTGACTCTATGCTTTACTGCATGCAGCGCAATCATGTGTGGCACTGGATTCTCGATCCATTGCATTCCTGCTGTCACAGGGAACTAGGGCTGTGGAGTTGGAGTTAAGGATTCAGAGCAATTTTGGGTACCTGGAGTCGGAGGTTTCATAAACTGAGGAGTCGGAGTCAGGAGTCGGAGTCGGGTGATTTTTGTACCAAATCCACAGCCCTGGTAAGTATTAGACTAAGGAGTCGGAGTAGAGAAGTCGGAGTCTGAACTATTTTGGGTACCTCGAGTCGGAGTTGGAGTCGGCGGCTTCATAAACTGAAGAGTCGGAGTTGAATGATTTTTGCACCGACTCCGCAGCCCTGCAGGGAACGCAATGCAACTCCCACTTTGAACCTAGATTAGGAATAACTTGAGATACAGAAGCAAGACAGGTCTTCTCAGTGTCTGCTTCAAGCCACGCAGCGTCTGCTTTGGGCACCGCCATGGACAGTTATGTTATTACGGCTATAGTAGTGCTGCGGGGAAAACACTTCAATTCGGGTGCTGGCAAGTGGCAATAGCTGATTGTTGTTGGGAACTAGGGATGGTCAATGAGATGCAAATAATTTCGAGTTGATGCGGGATTATGCAAATTTTGTATGCAAATTCATGTAGCTTGAAAATGGACTAATCAAATTTTACCTAAGCAGGATTTGATTGGTTCATGTTCAAGCTACAGAAATGTGCATACAAAATTTGCATAATTCTGCATTGACTCAAAATTATTTGCATCTCATTGACGATCCTTTTAGGGAACTACTTGACAGGCTGTTAATGGGCCATGCTGAGTTGAATTACATTTATATAGAAAATTTATTTTTGCATCACATAAAGCATTGCCAGAAAGAACAGAGCTTCTGACCCTTTAAACAGTATCCAAAAATCTCAGAATTGGGCTTTAATTCCGATAATACCTATGTATATCCATCATTGAGAACCCCAGCGTCCCTGAACCCGACAAGCTACGTCTAGGACTGCTTAGTTTCCATACTTTCATACTCTTATTATCATCCTACTGTGAGCCTGACCTGTCTCTGCTTTTACTTTGGTAGTGATTATCCCACACTGAAGGTGATCGTAATCTCAGAGACCTTGATTCTGAAAGGCAGCGTGTCCCACTACGGGCAAAAACGACCATTACATTCACAGGACTGATAAACAGCAAGGAGAAACGCGTAGCCTTCATGTAATACTTTGTGTTATGTTTACCTCTGTCAAAAACATCCATTCCTAAACCCTCAGGAGCATCATACCAAAAGAAAAAAAGATAAGCAAAGCTTGAAGCTAAGTGTAATAAATTAATGGCTATTTACAGAAGGAAATGCCAACATCAAATGAGAATTTCCGAGTGTATTACTACTAAGTATATGCCTCAAGAGGAAAATTATCAAGGTCAAGCTATTTATTCACAACAACAACGCTTTATTCTCCCACCTAAAGCTGAGGAACCATCAGTGAACTCTGCGACACTATTTACCGTATTTACATTCACTTCCTGTTCTGACAACACCTATGAATGTAGTGTATCATTATATCAACTAATATTGAATATCAAAAACTGCTACATGCAACAGGTGTTGCTAGTGGGGATCCCACCCCATTCTTCTGAATTACATCTAAAGCAGTTACTGTAATCTCAACAATAAAAATGTTTTGTATTTCCTGATATAATCATCTCTGTTTTCCTGTAAAAAGCTGGATAGATAAATTAGAGTTCTGGGCCCATATGCAATTAACCTTTTCTCTTGAGTTTTCTCCAAGGAGATAATTTTTCGTCTTCTCTTTAAACTACCGTTTTAGCAATTAAATGTAGGTGAAAAAGTACTATCAAAGTTATTTTGAGTATTTTCTTGCTTGGTGGTGGTTTAACCACTTTTCTACCACAGGTTTTTTTTACCTTTCAAAACCAGAGAAATTTTAACATCACGCTCCTCCCATTCATTCGTCAATAACTTTATGGCTACTTATCCCACTGAAATGATCTATATATTATTTTTTGTGGGACAAACTAGGCTTCCTTTGGGCAGTACTTTTTGCTAAGAATTATTTTTTTAATATGCATTTTGCAAGGAAGAAGAATAAAAAAATACTGAAAAAAAAATTCACCATTTCTTAGCTTTCAGCCATTGTAGTTTAAAAATAAAATGTGCTATTGTTCATAAAATAGACACATTTTATTTGCCCATTTGTCCCAGTTATTACAATGTTTAAATTGTGTCCCTAGTACAATGTCGATAATATTTTATTTGGAAATAAAGGTGTATTTTTTTTCACTTTAGTGATTTTTTTTTTATACTATAACGATAATTACAAGCCTTCATTTACAAAAGCGACAGAAATATACCCTCATGACATACATATTTTAAAAAAGTCCCTAAGGTAAGTCCTCGTTTTGTGCGAACGCGCAGAAAATCGCCAGAAAATGCTTTAAAAAATGCTGGAAAAAAAGCCCACCACGGACAAACATGCGAGCCGAACGCAATGCGAACAAGGCCTCAGTGTGCCTGTGGTGTGTTTTTTAAGTACAGAGGGTTAATGATTGCTAGTATGGAAATTGACTACTCCCCTCAGCACCTGCCATTGCCTTATTTAATTCCCAGTAGAATGAGCATGACTACCCTTTTGTTCTGTAGGAGGAAGATAGTTCACGTGTCCATCGCTGGATCCTAAAGGAGTGAGTCACTTTCTGCCTCCTCTCCCTTGAGCACTCTGCATGAGTCCGTTTCTCCCTCACATCCAGACCATGTGTACAGCATGCGCCGCTGCTGCTGGATGTGCATCATCTATTGACAAGTGCAGGAACCTGCTCCCTTGGTGGCTGTTAATCGTAAACCTTGACAAAGAGGTCCATAGTGGCTTCAATACATTGGATAGAGAAATATTTTGTTGTGTAAATAAAGTTTTGAAGATTATTTTTGGAGTATCTACCATTCTCTCTGCATGCCAATTACTGATAACAGTGAAGTCATCTACCTACTGTACATTACAAGCACCCAATCATAACAAACCAGCAATAACTAATAGGAGTGCAATCCTGAACATTTACTTGTATACAAAAATAAATGGAGAGCCCTCAATGGCGCAGTATGTTATGGTCATGTGGACAGAAACACTCTTCTTACCACTTCAGGTTTATAGCTTGAGACCCGGATGCCTGTGCCAGACTCCTGCAGGTACATCACTCCCACACTATAACCAGTAGCTTCAACAAAATGCAAACGGCACACAGTCGACTTCAACAGAATATCTGTATTGGCAGCATACAGCGGCACATGACATGTTTCGGGCGTAGCCCTTTCTCAGGTTATGTATTAAATAAGAATATCTCAATGTGAATGGATATTCACAAGGATGGGTTACCACAAAAAAAACACTGTATAGGCAGGAGGGGAGATTAAACCCAACCTTACTCAGTTGCTCTCTGAAGATCTGTGATAGGAGTTAAACCCCTCCACAGGGGTGGACAAGCTTGTAATTAGCAGAACGGAACGGAGGCGTCAGAAAGAATAAAATATGTTACAAACACTTTAAAAAGGAAGGTAGTGGTGGGGTGACCTTCCCATTGAAGACTCAAATTGTCTAGTTTAGACAAAAGCTTTATTGTAAACTCCACAAAAAATAAAAAGCAGGTAGAAAGGCAGTTGGCACTGCAGCAGTATGTAGTGAGCATGGAAGGGGATTAGGCAGGTAAAACACACCTCACCCACAGTGTTGTAACTTGCGTGCTCTAACCCAAGGGAAGTACATACATGGAAGAAGGAGAAGGAGCAGGAATGATCGGCACTGCAATGTACATTTATTCTTCAAAAAGTGAGGCACAGTCCGAATGCATAAATACACAACAGTGGTGCAGCATACATGGACATACCGGTGCTCAGAGGTGTGATGGTGACGGTGGGTGCTGGGCACTGCTCACCTCGACAGAAAATAATAAGTTTTAAATCAGGATGATACCATTTATTGGCTAACTAAAATGAATAAGAATAAGCAAGCTTTTGGCCTTGCAGCCTTCTTCGGGCTTAAATCTTGTTTGCTTGCAGGCTGATGGTACAGACAGCTTTATACATGCAGTATCAAAAGGGAAAACAAAGATTTTTTTTCAAGCATAAATACATGTCATTAAGATGCCTTGAGTGAAACAGAACATTTAAATGGGGTGGGAGCTGGGAGGTTGTTAGCTGAGATAAGAATCCTTGTTTACACCATGCTCACAGACCTGGGAATTGGACTGACACAGAGGTATCGTTTAGCTGTATAGGCTGAGAAAGAGTTTAAATATCTTCAGCCTCATACCAATATAAAAAGTTGTTGTCCTTATTCAAGCCTTTGTCCACTGCTTTGAACCAATTTATACATTTTGTTTCTGCTATTAATCGATCATTTGACGTTTTGAAGCCACCCTTCAGGGCAGTGACACGAAAATCATGCATGCAGTGTCCGTTGGAACGAAAGTGTGTAGCAACTGGGAGTTCAGATTTGGTATTGTTAATAGTGTGCCTGTGTCCATTCATACGTTTGCGCAGTTTGTCCAGTTTCTCCCACGTATATAATACTGGGGCATTTAGCACACATGATCAGATATCCCAGATTGGTGGAACCACAGGAAAATGTGCCTTGTACTCTGTACTCCTGTTGTGAACCTGGTATTGTTAACCTGTCAGTGGAGTAAATGTGTCTGCAGGTCCCACACCCTTTTCGTCAGTAGGGTGATGTTCCGTTTTGTTGAGGCCTATTCAAAGAACTCCTGACAATCATCTGTCTTAGATTGTGTGGTTGCCGATTTGACAAGAGGGGAGATTTAGGGAATATCTTTCACAGTCTGTGATCCTTGCGTAAAATGGGATGAAGTTCCTTAGCAATCCTCCTTAAGATTTCCAGGTGTGGGTTGTAGGTGACAACCAAAGAGACACGGTCCTCTATCTGGTTTTGCTTATATTTCAGGAGTTCAGTCCTGGGGATGATGCTGGCTTTCCTGATTTGGACCTCAGCCATAGGAGGACTGTAACCTTGTTTATTGAAAGTGTTCTTAAGGCGATCCAGGTGCATGTCTCTGTCCATCCTGTCAGAACAAATCCGGTTGTACCTTATAGCTTGGCTGTAAATTATAGAGTTCTTAATGTGCTTGGGATGAAAACTGTCATATCTTAGGTATGTGGGACGGTCTGTAGGTTTGCCATACACAGACGTTTGTAGGTTGTTACCCCTGATGTATATGGTGGTGTCCAGAAAGTTAATCTCTGTGTGAGAGTAGGAAAGTTTCAATTTGATTGTAGGATGGAAGGCATTGAAGTTCCTGTGGAACTGGAGAAGATCATCCTCACTTGCGGACCAGATGATTAAAATATCATCAATGAAGCGGAAGTAGGCCATGGGTTTTATGCAACATACATTGAGGTATTGCTCTTCGATTTTGGCCATGAAGAGAATTACATACTGTGGTGCGAATCGTGAACCCATTGCTACGCCCATCTGCTGTCCAAATGTGAAATAATTATGAGTGAGAATGAATTTGATCAGTCCAGCAATAGGCTTTACAGGTATGCCCTGACCCTGAAGATATTTCCGTACAGGGACTCTACGTCCGTCGTGGCCAGTATGGTTCCCTCAGGTACTGGGCCGATGGCTGTCAGTTTGTTCAGGAGGTGGGTGGTATCCTGGATGTAGCTGGGTCCTTTACAGACAAGAGGTTTCAAGATGTTTTCCAGCCACCCTGAGATGTTCTCTGTAAGAGTTCCGCTCCCTGAGATTATGGGCCTGTCTGGGTTTCCCTCTTTGTGGATCTTGGGAAGCATGTAAAAGCAGGCTGTTCTAGGCTCTTCAAGGATAAGGGACCTTACATGTTGTCTGATGTTTGCAGGCAATCTGTTAACCATCCTATTGAGTGCCATCCTGTAGCCTTTTGTGACGCATTTCACATTTCACAGGTCTGTAACCCGCTTCCTCAGCCGATTAACAAGAGCAACAGCATTAAGCTCTCAGTAGGCAACTGAACATTTGACACTATTCTAAAGTATGCATTTGTTTACCCCTCTCCTTTTCTACTCAGTATTATGTGAACATACGCACTTTCTAGAAAAAAAACATCCTTCAATGCGGTTTAGAAGGAAAAACACACTGCAAGTGTAAACTCAACATGATGGCAAGCATTTACAATACATGCAAAAACGCTTATAGTGTGAAGGAGCACTACGTTCTACATTCTTCTCCACTCCTGAAGGACTGTAGTAAACCAATCCCTAAGCATTTTACTACCTTGCCACATAACATAGTTACATAGTTATTTGGGTTGAAAAAAGACATATGTCCATCGAGTTCAAGCAGAGAACAAAGTACAACTCCAGCCCGCCCCCTCACATACCCCTGTTGATCCAGAGGAAGGCGAAAAACCCTTACAAGGCATGGTCCAATTAGCCCCAAAAGGGAAAAAATTCCTTCCCGACTCCAGGTGGCAATAACTGTCTTTCTATCAGATTTTATTTTTTTTCTACGCATTTTACTGCAAGTCGTCCAACAGCTCCCTGAGCAGCAGTCCCCCCATTATACTGGGAACATACTGTATATTTTCTTCAATACATTGGTCTTCAATACATTTTCCTGATTGTGCCATTATCCTGTGTGATATCATCCAGGTCATGTTTGTTGGAAAAGTATTGATTTTTGTTGTTTTTGCCAAGTTCATAAAATTGGTCTCTGCTGTGATTTTCAGAAAAAAAACCTCCTGTATTTATAGTTGAGCTTGAGAATTGCATCTGTGCTCTTCAGTCAGATAAATATAAGCTTTTGGCTTACAAATATCTCCATCCTTGCTCTATCTATTGTGCTTCATATAACTTCTTTCTGCCGAAAAGCTTGTTTTTTATGATATTGTCAGTGTCTTATCCTCGGCAGAACGTGTGGAGAAAAAAGTTATAAACAGGTTTAAAGGAACACTCCTCATTACTTTAACTGATATAAATATTTATTACTCACAGTGAAGAACACCAAGGTCTCTTTCATACAAGGAGCTGAAAGTGGTCAATGCACCGCCTGTCAGCTGCTCTCTTCCACCACCAGCCGGGCACTTGCGGGGCATAACTATAAATCATGAAGCCCTCCAGCAAGACTTTAATTGGACCTTCCAATGTTCATACCCTTTCCCTTCCCTACCCCTTGGTGACCCTCAGCCTGGGGGCCATCTTGCAAGGGTCATAAAACAAATGTGGACATCGTAATCTTCACACCCATAATAAGAGTAGACACAAAAAAACCTGTTCAGAAGGATGGACCCCTTTATCAGAGGAAGCGCAGTAGTAGTTAGGGTCCCCTCACAGCTCTGGTCCCCCCTGAAATAGCAGGGGCTGCTCTACTGTAGTTACACCCCTAGGCACTTGTTAGCGTTCGGTTCCATCGGCAGACAGGCACCCCCCAAAGAGGCACATTTAAGTAGGACATGTTGTGGTGCCGGGTAATGCCATCGCATGCCAAGTGTTGACAAGCACCATGTTGCAAACGCTGCCATTTGGTTGCATTTGAAATCCATCTGAATGGCCCTTGAGGGCAGCAGATGGAAAACTGGATGGCTAAACAAGCACACAATTCAGCCTCATGTCCAAAAGAGGCCTAATGTTCTCTTTCTGTTCCTCCAATGAAGACTATTCAGGACAATCATACAGCTGCTACACATTAGGTGAAGGCTTTCTGTCTCCAACCACTACAGCACCCTTCACTGGATAAAATTACTAACTAAACTAAATTAACTCACATGAGTAATTTCCTAATGGTAGATTCACACAACTTTTCTCATCAATTTTCTCACCTTAGATGTTTATTATCTTATCAGTATAAAACCTTTGGAAGCACCTAATGATAAAAAAATACTACAAGTAAGGTGATGGAACTAATATTTTAGTTAAGGTATATCTGACTCGAGACAAAGCTACCTAGGTGAAGCATAGAGGTATGTTCATTGTGGATCCACATACCTCTGTGCGTTGTCCGTTCCTCTTCTAGCCCATGCTAGAGGGGGGCCCCCTCCCTGTAATAACTCCATGAACAATTTGACTTTCACTGAGGTCAAATTTTTAGACAGGAAGAGGCAGGCTTACTGCACTGTTCCCTCCTATCACCTCCCCATTCCCTCCTATTAAGGGGAGTAAATGGGGTGGGGCAGAGGAGGGAATGAGAGGGTGATAGGAGGAAACATCACATTAAGCCTGCCTCTCCCTGTCTCAGAATTTGGCCTTAGCCAAAAATCATAATTTTCAAGGTGTAATTATGGAGACCAGTGGAAATAAGTAGAGGGACGGACAATGCACAGAGGTAAGTCAGGTGTACTTAGTATTGATAATTAGGGATAACTTATTTTGGCTGTTTTTTTTTCCTTTGCTTTGAAAATGCTAAAAGGTTCATTTGTAGATAAGGTGAAAAATAAGTAAGGAAAGATCATTTATAAGGTAGGTTTTGTGAATAATTTCGGAGTAACCAAGCAGCTCGGGGTGACCCAAACCACTAGGAAAGTATAGGGGGCTAAAAGAGACCGAAAAGCCCTCCTACTAAAAATGCTTGGTGTGATTTGCCTTCTTAAAACAGAAGGAAACTTTCCTAACTTGCACCACCTAGAATACAACAGGTAATGTGGGCGCTACATTAATTGGGCACTGCCATAGGTGCCCAAACAAAGGCGCAGTCATTTGGGTGGCAGAGACACTAGAGACCTCCAACTAGCGGCTTGTGGGGGCGATAGCACTGGAGGATAGCACTGGAGATCGGCTACTGTAAAGCCGGATTCTGTAAAGTTGGCTACTGTGTTAGTGTTAAGCAGAAGTAGGGGTAGGTAAGTAATAGGCATAGGTAGAGAGTAGATTACAGTTAGGCATATATAGGCAGATATAGGCATATATAGGCAGAATGTTTGTGTGATAGGATAAGATTAGGTTATAGTAGAATTTCGATAACATTACAGATATTCTACTATAAGGTACATCTCGTGCCCAATTTAACATGTGGTGCTTGTAAATGTATGCTACATGGAAAGGTTGCAATAGATATGTGAATTCTACTATCGTCCAGAAGAAACATGGAAATATGGTCAGTATGTTAAACGGTACCTAAACTCCAATTATTATTATTATTATTATATTATCATTGATTTATAAAGCACCAGCATCTTCCGTGCCGCTGGGCATCTTCCGTGGCCAATGAAAGCAATGGACACGTTCCCTTCACAAAGATGCTTCCATACAGGCATTTGTGGCCTTATTTACTATTAAGCGTCTCCAAGCATCTTATAATTTAAAGAGAAACCGTAACCAAGAATTGAACTTCATCCCAATCAGTAGCTGATACCCCCTTTCATCCCAATTAGTAGCTGATACCCCCTTTCCTATGAGAAATATTTTCCTTTTTCTTAAAAGGATCATCGGGGGGCTCTGTATGGCTGATTTTGTGGTGAAACCCCTCCTACAGTGTGACAGTTTCCTGTCTGTGAACCTCGTTGTATTGTGGGAAAAAGCTGTTTATAGCTGTTTCCAACTGCCAAAAAAGCAAGCAGCATCTCTTTCCACTGACATCACCTGCCAGCAGTAAAAATGTCACTATGTGATAAATGTCAGAATGTAAATCAGGGAGAGGAAAGATTTTACAATGGGCTAACACTGACTAAGTCATTTATACATAATTATTGTATAAATGAGGCACTTTTTTATTACATTATTTTCACTGGAGTTCCTCTTTAATGTCATCTCAAAGCTGCTCCATTTGAGAAGTCAATCCTGGGTTGGGTTAACGAAAATCAGTCTTATCACCCGAACGACAGTCTGTACACACGCCCGATTTGGCGTTCGGACGACTGAACGACGGGACGTTCAAACGACCTGTCGTTCGGAAAAATCCGACGTGTGTATGGGCCTTTATGAAGGTATCCACAATGATTTTATCTAATGAACTCAGACTATCCTGGCATTGTTTAAGAATAACTCCCGGGGCCTGATTTACTGAGATATCACCAGAGATCTCCAAGTGCTGTATGTATCTCCACTGGGGATATCTTCAATGATTAAACAAACCTGCACTCTGATTGATTAATAATTGTCTGCTATTATGTGATTAGAAACACTAAAAATAGAAGTAACACGGCAAAAGAAAAATTGATGCAAACACAAGTGGTTCTCTTTCCCACCTGCTGGTTAACTAAAAAAAACCCAAATCAATCGGAAGGTTGAACTTTCCTAAAGACGCAAGCATTTATTAATAAGAAAAAAATAATAATAGTAGAAAATACATCAAACCAAATATAGCTCACAGATCTCCCCTCACACACAATCCACCATCCACACATACAGTAGGTGTCCTGGAAATCACAGTCTAGTCTAAAATGACAAAAATAATATGTTGAAAATTATTCTTAAATTGTTCCTATACAAGTCAGTGAGCTTTCTCGTTCAAAATAGCCAGAAACCTACATGTATCAATATTTATCAATTAGTGTGGAGCAAATTCTAAGTGATACCCTATCTCAAATTAATTTTCCTCAACCATCAAATTACATTTAATTATCTCAAATTCCATTTCTTCCTCCATCAAATTCAGTTACTTCAATATTTCAGAAATATCAAATGCCGCTGGTGGAATACCAGTAAAATGATCGATATCCCATAATTTAATTCCGATAGTAAAATATTTTACTAACACCTAACCCTGTCCTCACACGAGCCCTCCTTCCACGGATGCCTAGCCCTAGAAACCAATGCAAATTATCGGTAATCGGGCACCTAGGCAGTAAGATGGGCACCCGATATAGATAGTAGCAACTACATAGGGAATAGCGATTGCAGCTGATAACAGGATACAAATAGCAGTCATCTGGGCACCAGGTTTAGTGTTAGGTGTGGCATGGGAGGGGGAGGTGTTAGGCACTAACGGCACCACCCAGCCACCAACTCAAAGGGTGGCGGTGTTACATGTACCCACCCGTGATTGTTAAAAAGATTTTATAAACAGGCTGGAAAAGATTCCTTACCTCAAGTACTTGAATACAGTGTTGGCTGTGGACTTTACCTGTATTATGTGGCCTTCTTTAGAAGGTAAACAGTTCGCATTGAATAATTTTGTGTTTTTTTTTTTTTTTACTTTTTTACACAATTTGGCAACTCCCTCCTACATAAGTCCCGTGTGTTCAGGCCTTAAGCAAGACTAACAGGGAACCCAAAGCTGAGCTCCAGATAACCTGTATAGAGATGGGAAAAACATGCAGAAGGATGGAAAGAACGCTGCAAGACGACTCCATCCATTCCCATTTTATGGCAAACTGTCTAGACTGGAGCCACTATTACTGAAAGTAAAAGAAAACAAACATAGAAGCCCACTTGGTGTTTGGGAAAAGTCATCTAAATGGCTCTCACACTGAGAAAATAGCAATTCTCTGATAATGTAGAAATTGCTGAAACTCTGCACTTTGTCATTATAGAGTATTCACGGATGTGCAAAAATGAATTTCAATTAATTTAGCATAGGTTTCCAAAACAGCGAAAAGGGAAGCAGCCTAAAAATTACTTTCAGAATGCCCTGTTTACGGATGGCAAAAATGGTCCATGAGATAATAAGAAATTTTAATTGATTCTGGTTTTGTGTTAATTTTATACAACTTGGAAGTAGGCAAATCAAATGTTTTGATTGGTTAAATGCTAGGCTACATACAATTGCCCAAAATTAACATAAAATTTGCCTCAACACAAATTATTAGCATCTCATTAACTATATCTGATTGCTGCTACACCACATGCCCAATCGACGATGCAACCAGTTTCGGGTCAAAATTGGTCACGTGTATTGACTGGACATGCATTTATTGACCGAACATGCTGCAAGATATAGGGCCAACATGCTCCATCGAGTGCACGGCGGTAATGGCGTGCAATATCGGGACAAGCACTGAATGCGATGCAAACCCTGGTGTCACACGTTATGCCACATGGGATGCGTTTATGTGCACGGAGGTCAGAGCGCGGATCCAGCGGCCGACACCGACAGATAGAGTATACTGCACAGGGCACATTTTACATTAAGGCGGACAGTGCCGAAGACAGCGAGGCGGCGGATGCAACGTCGCAAGGCCGATTCCAGAGAGATTTCATGTTGAAATCGATCGGAAATGGCCCTGCGGTGTATGGGCAAGCAACAGATATTTCTCCAATTAGAGAGATCTGTCTCTTGGTCATTCTGCCCATACATCGTCTGATGTATGGCCAAATTTACTATACTGTTCTATTATCAGATTACAACTTAGGTGTGGAGAACAGACATGAAGAAAGGCTGTGAACAGAAGAAAAAAATGAACAGGAGGTGTAACAGCAATTAAAAGAGATTTTCTCCAAAGAGAATTACACTGCTTGGAAGTCCAGTAAAATTATCTGGGAGTGTAGTTTATTAATAGGCTTAGGACAGAGAAGCGCTGTAATAATACAGGAAGAGATGAGAACCAATACTTCGCAATGCATGACATTTCAGGTACAGCTGGAGATGACAACACCATTACCAACTCCTCTAAAAGACAACCAGCGAGAATGATAAAAATGTGAGACCAGCTCCGGAACAAAGCGAGAAAAGAAGACCAGCATGCCACTATTTCACATTTAGTCCAAGTGATGTAGAAAGTGCAGCAAAATAAAATGAACACGTGTTCACTTGAATCACTTCAAACGTCCAATCAGTCTAAAATAAACTAGATTTGCTCCTTCCTTATGTACTTATTGACGAAAACAAAAGTTTGTTATACTATCACAAGTAGTATACCTAAACTATAAAGAATTCAATATAGTATATATAGGAAGTGACTTTTGGGCCTTAGCAGGTTGTCTCTTAGGGCCCGTTTCCACTATCGCGAATCCGCATGCGTTGCCCGCATGCGGATTCGCACAGTCAGTACAAGTGGATGGGACTGTTTCCACTTGTGCGTTTCCGGGCACGTTTTTCTGTGCAGAAAAAATCTGCAGGGTAGGGGCCTCAGAATTCGCCTGCGTGTGGAATGCAGGCGAATCGCACGCAATGTATTTAATAGGGAAATCGCATGCGTTTTCCCCATGCATTTTTTGCCGCGATTTCGCATGCGATTTCGCATAGGTACCCATGTTAATTCACACAGGCAGTGACATGGTTAAAATCGCATACAGCCTTACCTATGCGAAATCGCATGCAAAATCGCGGCAAAAAACGCATGCGGAATCGCACCCGCATGCGATTTGCCTGCGGTGATTCGCCGGCGATTTCGTAACGCTATAGTGGAAACGGGCCCTCAGGCCCCAGGCTCTAAGAGGAATCACGTCTAGTTAACCTCAGACTGTATATCTTTTCTTACTCAATATACTACTAAGATATGATGTAAAATCCTAACCATGCATAACTGATTACTCAAAATGCTTATGTATACGTATTCTTGGTCCAATGTATTGAAAAACTTCAAACTTATATGTATATGATTGTACATATGGAGATAACGATTACTTGCTATCCTTTTGCTATCCTCGGCTCTGCCTGTTCAGTAAGCCAGCACCTATTCAGTAGGAGACCTTTGCCAAGTCTCCCTAACACTGCTACTGCTTATAGAGCGCGCCCTAGTGGCTGCAGCTCTGGCGCTTTGAGTCCGCCAGGAGAAAAGCGCAATATAAATGTTATTTGTCGACTTGTCTTTTTTTTTTTTCTTAAAAACCCAATAAAAAGCATTGAAATACAAAAAAATATCAATAAGGGCCTGTTTCCACTACACGCAGATTGGATGCAGAAAAACTGACTCCAATGAATGCCTATGGGAAAATCTGCATCAGAAAATCGCGTTTAGTGGAAACAGGTCCATAGACATTCATTGTAGTCAGTTTTTCTGCAACCATTCTGCATCCAATCTGCGTGTAGTGGAAACAGGCCCTAAAGGAGCCCATACACTGGTCGATTTCAGCCATCGATAGATCGATTCTATAGAATCGATCGAACAGAAATCGATTCTTTCAAATCTATCAATCGATCGATTTGTGGCCGATTTCGATTGATTTGATCTATCTGACAGGATGGAAAATCTTTCATTGGTAAGCAACAAGGGTTTTGCTTTTATTTCATGCTGCCGTGCATATGCAAATTAACACCTTATGCCAGCATACATTATTAGTTTGTTATACATACAATGTGGCTGCACCTATTGCACAGGTACACTTACATTTTATGTCAGGATACACATTTATATCCCGGCCGATGATTTGATACTTTATCATGTGAGTTAACATGTTATATTTTATAATAACACATGTATGTAACCACACTTTGCATGCTTATATAATCACAAACTAACTGAAGTTGACATCTTCTATACAAAATTACATTGGAAAGTGATGTACAGTTGATGAAGAATTTATTATATAATTTATTATGGATTATGTAAATTTCTGTTATGCAAATAACAATGCATAGTGTCAACGATTTGTTCCAAGCGTCCCCTAGCATTGTTTTTTCCTCTATTTTCCCCCAGTGTTCTCCATACCTGATTGCCTGATGAAGTGGGATATTGGCCCGTGAAACGCGTTGCATACTTAGAGATCTTTTAAATAAATGTTACTGTTATATTAATAACGGTTTATTCCGTCTGGTCATTGACTTACCTGAGGGAGGTGAGTCCACCCACTTCACTCTTTTTAAACAGATTTTAATCGTTTTTATTCTTTGTTGGCGCCTCTGTTACTCTTGTTATATTGAGGATGGAAAATCTAGGTCGATCTGCTGCTGGCAGCAGATCCATGGCCCATACAGTTGCATTGGATCTAATGCTGAGAATACACTGTTAGATCTGGCGGCTCAATTACCCGCCGGATCGACTCCCGCCGCGTCCCCGCGGCTGCCCGGATCGATTCCCGCTCGTCCCCGCGTGCGCTTCCTTATCTTCCGCTCGATTTCCGCTATTGTCCGCCCGTGGGTATTGAGCGGGGAATCGATCCATGCGGTGATCGGACATGTCGGAAATTATCAATCAAGCCATCAGCGGCTCGATTGATAAGAATTATCGACCCGTGTATGCCCAGCATTATGGTCCAATAATGCATTAAGGTAGATTTCCAATATATTTCATTCTGAAATCTATTGAAAATCTGCTCCTGGTGAGTGGCACACATCAGATAGATTCCTGTCAGATTCAACTTGACAGACGTCTGACAGAAATCTATCTGATGATCGAATCTGCTGCAAATCTATCAGTGTATGGCCACCTTTAGGCTGCATTGGAGTAACCTTACGGCTTATCTACTGTGATTCCCCCTCAGTGTCCCAGCGCATTCACAGTATGTGCACCTGCTGGGCCCATACACAATTCACTTTTCCTCCTGAGTTTTCTCCCAGGTGATCTTTTCAAACTTGTCAATAAAATGCCTTTTAAGCCACCAGCACGCAAGAAAATACTCAAAATAATTTCGATATTACTTTTCCACCTAATTTTTGGTACCTTTTCATATGCAGAGTGCTTCCAGCAGGCAGAGCAGAGCTACAGGAAGATGGCGTCCGAAGCCTTGCACTGGAGACTATTTGTGTCTCCAGTACATCCTCGCCATCTTCCCATAGCCCTGCTCTCTGCCCGTCAACACGGGACTTTCTCGCCTCGAGTGACAAAATGTCTAGAGGCGCCCCTGGAGGGGGTGGACGGGATTATAGTCACTTATTGGGAGTAGCGATGGTCAGTATATTTTCTCCTAGGATATCATTGTTCATATTTTGTTTAAAATAACTTTTCAGCACTCTGCAATTGTAGGTAGGTGAAAAAGTATGGTCATTATTATTATATATTATAAGTATTTTCTTGCTTGTTGGTGGCTTAAAGGGACTCCGAGCTCAAGTAAAAAAAGAAAGTTGTACTCACCCGGGGCTTTTTCCAGCCCAGTGCTGGTCGGGAGGTCCCACGACGGCGTCCTGGCTCCTCTCCTAGTCCCCGCTCCGGAATGGCTGACCGGCCGCAGCCCGGGCGACACTCTGCTGTACGGCGCATGCACGCTTTAATCGCGCATGCGCAGTACTTTCACGCCGGCCGCCGTGATGACGCGAGGCGGCCGGCGTGTGATGTCAGCCGCGTCATACGCGGAAGGAACAGCCTGACACTCAGCAGAGTGTCGCCCAGGCTGCGGTCGGTCAGCTATTCCGGAGCGGGGAGAAGGAGAGGAGCCAGGACGCCGTCATGGGACCTTCCGACCAGCACTGGGCTGGAAAAAGCCCCGGGTGAGTACAACTTTCTTTTTTTACTTGAGCTCAGAGTCCCTTTAAAAGGCTTTTTATTGACAAGTTAAGAAAATATCACCTAGTCCGGAGAAAAAGTTAATTGCATATGGGCTAAAAAGGTGTGAAAATATTACCTAGGAGAAAACTTCGGAGTAAACTGAATTGAATAAGGGCTTTTTTCTCCCAGCTGATATTTTCACACCTTATCAATAAATTTCCTTTAAAACCCCCAGCAAGCAAGAATCCTCTTCACGGTACTTTTTCACTGCTAATGGTGCTTTTCAACTATAAAATGCTGAAAAGTTATTTTGAACAGAAGATAAAAAAAATATCTCCAAGGCGAAAACTTAGAGAACAAATGAATTGAATAGGCGCCATCATGTCAATCCTCTCACTTTAGTAATTCAGGTTTACTGTGCAATGAGCATGTCTAGCCTGAGGTAAGCTGCAGGGAGAAAAGCAGAGCCAAGAAACACTTTAGGTCTTACATTGAGACTTCTGTTTTCAGTTAAGATAAATGAACACAATCATGTCATGGTGCTCAGGCATCAAGAGACCCAATGCCATATTATACATGCAGAAAGTGCTGCCCAAACACAAAAAACAAACAAGTATGAGTGCACTTAGAAACATAGAAAACCGGCTCCACATTTCTACCTGATTAATAATGAAATCATAATGCAGAATCAGTTTAATGAGATTAGAAAGCCCCCTAGGTGTTTATTGCTTACAGATCCCTCTTCACGCAACTTGTATACTGTACTGTCAACACACTATTAAAGAGAATCAGAGATGAACGTTTTACACAAAATAAACATATCAGTCGATAGCTTGTAAAGAATAAATGCTCTACCTGATAATTTCGCCTCTCAGGTGTGCCTTTTTTTAGTGTTTTTTATCTATTATTGCTCCAGGAAAAATCAAATATGGCCACCGGCTCATATTCCTTCTGTTTCCGGGTTATGAGTTGTTCTGGATGTGCTGTCTAGGCTGTATGAGACTAGGCTGCTATCTAGGCTATATGAGAAAGGCTGCTGCAGCCTTTCATATGTGTGCTTTCATTTTGGTATGATGTGCAGCTGCCTGTAGGAAGTGTCTCTCATAGGAATGAAACTGCAGTCATCGTCATTATCCACAGAGCACACAGATCATATTGCACATATTGTTTCCACACTTGTCTGTTTCAGAGCTTCTCTCTCAGCAGAAGCAACGCCTCCATTGTCATCACAGCTCTCAGTATGCAAAGCAGGAAATCTGAGCCAGGAGGTGGCAGGCTTGGGCTTGAAAAGACTCCACAGAAGAGTGACTCAGCTATAATGACTCCAGGTCAAACCTAGACTGAGCCAGTCGGGGATTCTTATCACTGCTGCTAATAGATTAATTAAGCAGATAAGAATGAAACTAAAAGCAGGGTAGGTGTTCCCACTGATAAATGTAATAAAATACATGACGGTGCTTCGTCTCTGGTTCTCTTTAAGCGAGAAGAAAAGCAGGTCTGGCACTAGTCTAATGCTTCAGTGAATATTTAATCCTATAGGTACAGTAGGGTTACATTAGAGAGTACAGAAAGACGGTCTGACAGCCGTTTCGTAGGTCTCCCTGCTTCATCAGAGGTCATAACTTTTGGCCTCTGACGAAGCAGGGAGACCTGCGAAACGGCTGTCAGGCCGTCTTTCTGTACTCTCTAATGTAACCTTACTGTACCTATCGGATGAAATATTCACTGAAGCATTCGACTGGTGCCAGACCTGCTTTTCTTCTCGCTTACTGGATGAATCTACTCATTGGTGGTGAGCACAGTTGAGCTAGCCTCAGAATCCAATTGCCTTTTATCCAGCATGCGTCGAGTGCCAGTCACTCTCTCCTTCTACCTGCATAATACTGTCTACACACTATGCACCAATCCTTGAGCACTAAATAGATCCTTAAAAGCACAAGAGATAATAGGGAGACACTGATCATGTAGTAATGGGAACAATAAGGAAAGTTACAAAGTATATGCTATAGATGTACACACACTTTAATGATGATCCGTAAGTGACCCACCTTCAGAACATGGTAGAGCCACTAAACACGTTTACTTCTGGGGTCTTAGTAGACATCTATTGGCCAATTGTCTTACTTGAGTGAAAATATATGGAAAAATTATATATATATATATATATATATATATATATATATATATATATATATATAGTGAGGGTCATGTCTAGGAGAACTCACAGAGAAGCATGTGATTTGTTTGATCAGCTGACATGTTCAGCTGACATGTTTGCAAACCTCTGATTTGCTATGATCACATCCTGCTTTAGCATGTGATCATGACCAGCAAATCAGTTAGTAACATATCTATCACCTGACCAAACTGATCACATGCTTTTCCATGAGTTCCCCTAGACATGACCATCACTAACCATCATCACCATCACAAAGGTTTCCCACGCAGGGAGTCTGGAAATATTCAGCTACTTTATTTATTTACTTGAGGAAAACAGAGACAGCTAATCTCCAAGCAGAGCTCAAATTAGAAAAAAAAAAAAGAGTTGCGACAACTTGGAGAGGGAATAGCATTTAACGCCACCGCTTACTTTCAGCAGGCGCAGGAACAGACATCTTTTGGCTTAACCCCGCACCAAAATTTGTCTGTGGCGCATTTGAATGTATGCAGGAGGACACTCAACATTATTCAAAAAACAGACATCACTTAGGAATAGTTATTACACCCCCTACACAAAGTTAGAGTTTGCAGCTCTCCTTCAAACATCCTCTGTGGCCTAATGGGACCCAGATGACCAAGCGGTAATGAGCATTTGCCTCCTCCCCCTCCAGTCAGCAGACCCCAACACACTTTCCTGTATGCCTATACTCACAAGGTAATATGCACATGTATTATACAACATTATAAAAAGCACAAACCACAAAAAGCTTCTGTTGCATTTGCCATGAATCAACAATGGACGCCATATAAGCCAGAGACTAAATGCTTTTATGTCATGCTTTTACACGCACTCAAGATAGCTAGCAAGATTAAAGTAAGCAAGAAAAAGCAGTAGATGCACTACACTGTAGGGAGATTACCTTATACCCAGAAAGGGCTTCCCACCTACAGTCATTATACATGTACATTTTTACTTTATTCCCAGCAGGATATCAATAAACATGAGGACCAGCTAACTTCGTGAAAAATGCAACTTTCATTGGCGACAGGTCATAAGTATGAAGCTTTCCAAAGCTTTTATTTGGATTACATATGACTGCAAGGGCAGCTGGATGCCTACAAAAATACAGTTCATGTGATGGCAATGATACTGTATACACACCCAGCAGCTGGGAATTTTCTTTCAGGGCCCTTTTACACTTAATGGGTTGCGTTTAGTTGTGTTGAGTTGCATCGCATCCCATTTGGTAAATGGGATGCAACGCAAAGTAACACGACACAACTCAATATAACGCATTAAGGGTAAAAGGGCCCTTAAACATTTGAAAGTACTTTGATTTTATTAAAGAAAAGTTCTCATCCATAAGCTATGTTTCAATGCGATCCAGGTGAGGCATGCAGAGATTTGCAACTTAAAGGAACCAAGCAGGTGATAAAAACAGAATTTACACTTACTTGGGGCTTCCTCCAGCCCACTGTAGGCCGCGAGGTCCCCGGCGTCCTCCTTTCCTGGTTCCAGTCCTGACTCCGGTTACAGGACAACTTTGGCCTGAAGTCGTCAGGTCTGCTTCCTGCTTGCGTGGATTGCGGCATTACGGTGGCCAGCTACGCGTCATCACGTCGGCCGGCGTGGGAGTCCTGCGCATGCGAGGTTCTCTAAGATTGAACTGCGCATGAGCAGGACTCCCACGCCGGCCGGCGTGATGATGCATAGCCGGCCAGCGTAATGCCTAAGTCCACAGAAGCGGGAAGCAGGCCTGACGACTTCATGCTGAAGTTGTCCTGTAACCAGAGCCGGGACCAGGGAAGAAGCCAGGAGGATGCCGGGGGACCTCGCGGCCTATGGTGGGCTGGAGGAGGCCCCAGGTAAGTGTGAATTCTGTTTTATCACCTGCTCAGGGTCTCTACTTTACTAAAATTTGGGACATTTTCAGCATCACTTATGTTCTTTATACCTTCCTAGTGGTTTTGGATCACCATGCAAAAAAAGGCGCCAAGAAATGTGGGCTTTGTTTATAAAGTATCAGGCAGCGCAGAAGTTTTGCCACCCAGTAGGTGCCTATGTTAAAACAACTACAAAGGGAAGACGGACGCTACTTTATTAGGTGCCTCCAGTACCAAATTTCCCTTTATAGCTGGAATTAAAATGGGCACCAATGGGGCACCCAAAGTTCTGCGGATCCTCCAGAGCCTACATTTCCCATAACCATCACCATACCATATCTAGGGTCTTCCTTATGTTCTTTAAAGACCTCCAGCACAGGCCGATTGCAATAAGTCAAGCCCAAATATTTTGAAACCTTGGAAACCTTCTGTCTCTGAGGACCCCTGAGCTATGGTACAAACTTTAATGGTACTATGCCATTTCTGATTGGTCGCTATGCAATATAACCTTTTCTTATGACCAACACCCATCATGTATTGTATACATCTCTAGCAGCTTTATGTTCTTTACAAGATATAAGGTAAGAATTCTCAACTTACATTTTCCTCAGTTCCGGACTTCTCCACAATAACAGCTGGCAGCAGAAGTCCACTCGGTGAGGTTGGATTAGAGTAAGTTCCAGCTCCTCCAACCAAAGACACAACTCCATTGCAATCCACTGAGCTGTTCCTCTTGCCATTCTGTGTGTAGCCCGGAGTGTTCGGAAAAGAGTTAGCGCTAGTTTGGCTCTGGATACTTTGGCGTCTTCCAGTACGTGGAACCAGCAGAGATCCTCTGTGACCGTCGCTGGCATTGCTTACTTCATCATCTGCAAATTCAGTCTCCGAATAAAGGTCTCTCTGCCGAATTCGAAAGTTAAATATACTCCCTTGACTTATCCTTCGCTTAGCCGAACTTGGCCCAAAAGCAATCCCCAGAAGAGACTAAAAAAAAATAACAGAAAAAAATGAAATCAGAAGTTACATAAAGCCTCATACACGCGGTAAAATTTTCCATACAATCGACCGGTGATCTGATAGGAAACTGCATCGTGTGTAGATGTCCAAATTGTTTCCGATTGATTTTTGCGTTGATAAGTACCCAAAATTGATTAGAAAATTGATCCCAATCCGATCGGATCACACATAAATTATCTAATAGATCCGTCGATCTGATGGAAAATTGTATCATGTGAACCCAGCTTAAAGGGGCACTATGGTAAAAAATTATAAAGTTTTAAATATGTGCAAAACATAAACAAACAAGAAGTATGTTTTTTTCCAGAGTAAAATGAGCCATAAATTACTTTTCTCCTATGTTGCTGTCACTTACAGTAGGTAGCAGAAATCTCACAGAATCGACAGGTTTTGGACTAGTCCATCTCTTCATGGGGGGATTCTCAGGGATTTATTTATTTTCAAAAGCACTTAGGGAATGGCAGTTGCTCTGTCCAACTGCCAAAAAACTGTGTAGCGAGCAGAAAAGCTGGCCAGCATCATTGTTTAAATACTTTAGGGAATATCTTTATAAAGGATAAAAGCCTTGCTGAGAATCCCCTATAAAGAGATGGACTAGTCCAAAACCTGTCACTTCTGTCAGATTTCTACTACCTTCTGTAAGTGACAGCAACATAGGAGAAAAGTAATTTATGGCTCATTTTACTCTGGAAAAAACGTACTTCTTATTTGTCTATGTTTGCACATATTTTACATTTTTACAATTTTTCGCCATAGTGCCCCTTTAAGTTAGAGAACTGCACCTGATTATTTAAATGCTACAGCAAACCTGAGGGAAAAAAAACCCTTATGATATAATGAAGTGTATGTGTAGTACGGATAATGACTAGTACATTAGTAGCAAAGAAGAGTATCATATTGTTTTCCAATACAGGAAGAGTTTAAAAAAAAACCTTCAGTTGTTATCTATGCAAAAGAGCTTCTCTGAGGTATTCAACCCGCTGGGTCCAATACTGTCCTGTGATCTAAAGCACTGAAACAGCCAGAAACAGCGAGAGGCAACTTGAGATAATGTTCTACTGCAGGAAAGTTCAAAGGGTCATTATTTCTGCTGTGTTTTATGGCTTAAAATGTAGATTCTAAACTGCAAATATGACAGAATGATGCAATGTTATAAAAAAAGCCATATAACTGAAAATAAAAATATGAGGCTCCTTTCTTTGCTACTAATGTTCTATTCTTTACCCGTACTACACATACAATTCATTATATCATACGTTTATTTTTTCACTTCAGGGCTCATTTCCACTATAGCGAATCCGCATGCGTTGTCCGCATGCGGATTCGCACAGCCAATACAAGTGCATGGGCCTGTTTCCACTTGTGCGTTGTACGGAGCGTTTTTGTGTGCGGGGAAAATCTGCATGGCAGAGCCGTCAGAATTCGCTCCCCGCACACCGCAAAGCGAATCGCATACAATGTATCTAATAGGGAAATCGCATGCGATTTTGGCATGCGTTTTTCCCCGCGATTTCGCATGCGATTTCGCATAGGAGGTGATGTTAATTTACACAGGCAGTGACATGGTTAAAATCGCCCACCTACTACCCTATGCGAAATCGCATGCGAAATCGCGTGAAAAAACGCATGCAAAATCGCACCCGCATGCGATTTCGTCTGCGGTGATTTCCCGGCGATTCCGCACCGCACAAGTGGAAATGCAGCCTCAGGTTGGCAATAGTACTGCATAAAGGAGCACAACTTCAACTGGGAAAAATGCTATTCTGACTGAGAAAATACAACTATTTGTCCATGTTTCCTATGTACTCATATGCTCAATTAAGATATATACCATAGTTCAGAATGACTTTAGAGTTGAATCATTATAATTACATCAATATGTATCTAACATTTTCTCTGACTCACTACTTTGTGAACAAAGCAACACATTAAAGGGTTGTAAGATGTTGTAGTGTACGCTGCTGCTCTCCTGGGGGTTTTGGTTGCTGCACTGTGCATGACTGGCTGTTACAATCTCGCTAAAGCGATGATTAAAGCAGCCAGTCTGTACTTATTATCTAAACGTGGATCATCCATAGGGCCTGAGAAAACTAATGAATTGGAGGAGTGTTCCTGCAGACTAGCCTGCACTTATTCAGAATTTCAACTCACAGTTAAGGCCCTTTTCCACTACCTAGCATTAGAAGAGCCTGACTCTTCTACTGACCACATATGCTATTGCTCCGTTGTTATTGCCTGATGAAGCGGGATCAAATCTGTAAAACGTGTTGCATTGTCCCTCAGAGTATGTAAATAAACTTGTATTTGACAAACACATTGGCAATTTTTGTGTCTGCTTGGAGGAGGTGAGTCCACCACTACCTCCTCATGTTTTAAACGTTTTAGATACTTTTATCCTTTGGGCGCCTCTGTATCCATACTACACTATATCAAGTCCACCCCTGGTGGAGGGTGTTACCCCCTTTTTTTCCTCATCTATGGAGAGCAACTTCTTAATCCCGAGTGGGGTCAGGCCTAATCTCCCCACCTGCCTATACAGTGGTTGCCTTTGAGGTGACCCTGCTTTGTAAATATAGCTTATTACTCTCTCATACTTCATTTCAACTACCAGTACATACTACACTATATTTGGCTCTTGGTGTCCCTAAGTTCCGTGGGCGAACGCGAACCACCAAAATTCGCCTGGAACCGTTTGCCGGCGAACCGTTCGGGCCATCTCTACTCTGTAGCTAAACCATTAGGGGCAACATGTGGAACCAAGCAACAAGACCACATCATCTATACCAGTGGTTCCCAACCTGGGGGCAGGCTCCTACTGCGCATGCGGGGCTGCACAACGTGCGGGGCTGCAATAGCTGACATTACACCGGTAAGTGAATTGGCGCAAAGTAGTTGAGTCACCGGCTATTTTTAGCTGGCAAGGTCACAGCGCTACCCCCTTCACTGGCACCACCACCTGGCGTAAGGGTATACCGTACTAAGAGAAGGGGGGGCGACAGGGGTGAGTCGTCTTCCCCTAAGGGGCGATACCTCATAAAAGGTTGGGAACCACTGATCTATACTATAGGAATAACTCCCAGAGTGAACTCATCTACTTGCATCAGTACTATTTATAGAATCAGTACTATTTATAGTGGTTATGCAATTTGAAATTCTGACTGACCAATCAGATCTAAGAATTCTCAATCCTATCACTTCTATAAATAGTAATAATATTCACAGCAGGTCAAGCTCTCTTGGGGTGACCTTGGCTGGCAGAGAGTGGGATGACATTGTTTAAAATTGTGCCTTGCCTGTTATTTTGTACTATAATGTATTGGCTACTTAGGGGTTGATTCACTAAACATCAGAAAAGAAGTATTCAATATGTGTATACACGTACCCTGTGTTTGGAGCCTAGGACCTAGATAGCACTGCTTCTTTATCAAGCAGCACAACGCGATGCAATATTTGCTCAACACACGTCACATACCTGGTGCAAAGCAACTTTACAGATGTTTAGTGGATCAATCATATGGTCTCTTAGACTTCAATACTTATGCATAATAAAAGGTCCATAGAATTAGAACTATTTAGGATTAGTACTGGATATACAATTACTTATCTCATCAGTTATAATAGAATATGGGTAATTTTACCGACATTCTATTTTCCACTGTAGTAGAATATTGGTACCGTCTATACTCGCATATAAGCCGACCTGCATATAAGTCGACCCCCACCCACCTTTACCTAAAAACACAGGAAAAAATGATTGACCCCCATATAAGCCGGGGGTAGGAAATGCTGGCCGCCTTATTCTCCTAGTGTGTCCCAGTATAGGTAGTAAAGTGCCCCAGTATGGGTAGGTAATGCCCCAGTATAGCTAGTATAGTGCCCAGTATAGCTAGTATAGTGCCCAGTATGGGTAGGTAGTGCCCCAGTATAGCTAGTATAGTGCCAAGTATAGCTAGTATAGTGCCCAGTATAGCTAGTATAGTGCCCAGTATGGGTAGGTAGTGCCCCAGTATAGCTAGTATAGTGCCCAGTATAGATAGTATAGTGCCCAGTATAGGTAGGTAGTGCCCCAGTATAGCTAGTATAGTGCCCAGTATAGCTAGTATAGTGCCCAGTATAGCTAGTAAAGTGCCCCAGTATAGCTAGTAAAGTGCCCAGTATAGGTAGGTAGTGCCCAGTATAGGTAGGTAGTGCCCAGTATAGGTAGGTAGTGCCCAGTATAGTGCCCAGTATTGGTAGGTAGTGCCCAGTATAGTGCCCAGTATAGGTAGATAGTGCCCAGTATAGTGCCCAGTATAGGTAGGTAGTGCCCAGTATAGGTAGGTAGTGCCCAGTATAGTGCCCAGTATAGGTAAGTAGTGCCCAGTATAGTGTCCCCCGCCGCCGCTGCTGCTGCTTTTACCTTAGCCGGTACGTCTGAACACTGGCACCGCTTCTTCTATTCCCCTCTCCTGCTCGCTCGGTAATGCACAGCAGCGCTCTTCGCGGCTGCTGTCTGTGATGAGTCAGGAAGCAGAGAGCGCGGCTTCCTGTAGCGGCGATGTGTATCGCCGTTGCTATGGGAACCGCTCTCTGCCTCATCACAGACAGCAGCCGTGAAGAGCGCTGCTGTGAATTACCGAGCGAGCAGGAGAGGGGAATAGAAGAAGCGGCGCCGGCTAAGGTAATAGCAGCGGCGGCCGTGGAGGAGTGGGGGTGGCGGGCTGGGGGGGGACACGGACCACATGGCTCGCATACAAGCCGACCCCCCAACTTTTGACCCACTTTTGGGGGTCAAAAATTCGGCTTGTATGCGAGTATATACGGTAATTGTATTTTACTATGTCCCAACCTAACCCTATTCTCACACAGAATGCTCTCTCTTGATGCCTAACAATCCCCCCAACTCTCCTGGTGGGTGCCTAACCTTAACCTCCCCGTTCCACAGCTAACTCAAGATGGGCACCTAAACTGAACCCCCACTGCTTAAAGGGACTCCGAGCAGTGCCTGTGGGTATGCCTTTAAGCATACCCACAACTAATTCATTATATCCTCACACCTACCAGCATGATGTTTGTAATTATATCCCCCTAGGTTCCTTGTATTTCATTTCACTGGGCTGAATGGAGCTGCCGACACTGGGGAAAGTGTTGTCCTGTGTAATACAATGCTGGACTCCAAAAAGTGCAGTAATGATATGTAAACCACCGCCCTACGCCTTTTAGTTTTCGCTATTTTCACGATGGAAATTGCAGCAGTCGCGATTTCGATTGCAAAAATAGCGAAAACTAAAAGGCGTTTTATATATCATTGGAAAGAGGAGAAAGAGAGCTTCAAAATGATATGCATCTTTCCATAGTTACTGCACTGCTTGGAGTCCCTTTAACCCTAAAGAACCCTTCCCCCCCCCCCCCCCCCCCCCGGGCACTCATTGAAAACTTGGCTATAACTGTAAATTTGGGCACGGGATTCACCTGTAAATAGCCAGTTGCAATGCAAGTTACAATTATACATAGTGTGTGCTCTGCCCAGAATAATGTAATGCCGCCTATCATGTCCAAATTTACATGACCCTGACTCTGCATCTGTACAGCTTCAGCCCAGCCGTGTCACCCAAGGGATCAGGTGCCAATCCCAATTGGGCGACACCAACCTAGCCTGTGCATGGGCCTTAAGACAATGGAATTTGTGGAAAGTTCTATTTAGGATTAGGAATGGAGATACAGTTATCTCTTTCTTCTCTTTATTGTATAGGGATATAAACGGATATGGAGGCTGCCATATTTATCTCCTTTTACACATCAGTCAAACATCTAATGCATGCTTGTTCAGGGTCTATGTCTAAAAGTATTAGAGGCAGAGGATCAGCAGGATAGCCAGGCAACTGGTATTGCTTAGGAAATACATGCGGCAGCCTCCATATCTCTCTTACTTCAGGTGTCCTTTATAAACACACAAATATAATGCAGATTTAAAAAAAAAAACCTGTTTCCTTGCTGTCCTTTGGGATAATCTCTCCAAAGGAGGAAGACCTCACGTCCGTACAACTATTGCTTCATACAGTGACCAGTTTCAAAGTGACTTGACGGCTGACAAGGATTGGGAAGAGCTCTTTCATTTGATCTAAATTAGCTGCTACAAGTAGGTGCAGAAAGAAATGACATTTGCTTCACTTGAAAGGCTAGGAAAGAGGCTTCTTCCTCCTGCGGAACATGAACAGGTGCACAAGGCACTATTTATTTGCAAAGATGAGTGATTTAACTACTATGGAGCGCTTCAAAGAAACAGTTCAAGTGAATGGGAACCGCATTAAAAAAAAATGGAGCAAATACTTACCTAAGGAGAGGGAAGGCTCTGGGTCATATAGAGCCTTCTGTCTCCTCTCTCGGTGCCCTCTATCCTGTGCTAGCTCCCCCCCCCCCCTCGTTTCAATTCCCCGCTGAAAGGGTATTTGGAAGTCTTTGGGAGCCGTGTCCTCCTGAAGACGTGCGGCTTCATACTGCACAGGCGTGAGCGTGCAAGAGTCGTGCTTGCGCAGGCGCAGTACGGGGCCGCCCGTCTTCAGGAGCACTCGGGCTCCCTGAAGACTTCTGAAGCTTCCTTCGGCCGGATAAAGCAGTATTTGACTAATTTAGTCAAATACTGCTACCGAGCGAGCCAGCACTGGAACGAGGGGACCAGGAGAGGAGCGGGAAGGCTCTATAGGACCCAGAGCCTTCCCTCTCCTTGGGTAAGTATCTGTCTCATTTTTTTAAATGCAGTTCCCATTCACTTTAAGGGTTTCAATGTACAATCCACACTTGGCTTGAGTGGGTATGCTCAAAGCAATGAAGGATGTGTGAGCAGCACGTATTATTTTCAGAAATGTAAAAGTTGTCTCTCTGTTAAGTTTTCAAGCCATTGGCCTCAGTATACTGTCTGGAAAATTAAGTCAGGAAAATTCTATTAGGCATTTTTTTTTAAATTCATAAGTTTTTCTCTTATGTGGTAGTAGTTGAGTAGTATGCCAAAAAATGTTGCCTTCATTAACTACTTAAAGAGGAACTATCGCGAAAATCTTAAAATTTAAAACACATACAAATAAGAAGTACATTTCTCCCTGAGTAAAATGAGCCTTAAATTACTTTTCTCCTATGTTGCTGTCACTTAAAGTAGGTAGTAGAAATCTGACATTACCGACAGGTTTTGGGCTAGTCCATCTCTTCCTGGGGGATTCTCAGCATGGCCTTTATTCTTTATAAAAAAATTCCCTGAAAATTATGAATACAAAAATGCTGGCCAGCCTCCCTGCTCGCTGCACACTAGTTTGGCAGTTGGACGGAGCAACTGCCATTCACTAAGTGCTTTTAAAAATAAAGAAAACGCTGAGGAAACCCCTCCCCATGAGAAGATGGGCTAGTCCAAGATCTCTCGGTAATGACAGATTTCTACTTCATATTGTAAGTGATAGGAACCTAGGAGAAAGGTAATTTATGGCTCTTTTTACTCTGGGAGAAATGTACTTCTTATTTGTATTTGTGTTTTAAATTTTAAGATTTTCCTGACAGTTCCTCTTTAAAGGGGCAGAGACTGCTGGTACTTAAAGAGGAGCTGTTAGGTATAGGGTTTTAGAGAAAATAAACACATATATCAGTAGCTAAAGATTGGCTGTACTTACATTACATATGCATTTCACTGTCCACGTTTGGATTTCACAGAATTTGTATATAGTATATGCAGAGAATGATGCTCCTGACAGCTCATGGCAGGTTCCATGTTTGTGAAGCCAAATGTGTCGTCATGTCCTGCCTGCTTCTGATCACAGAACAGCTCATACTGAATAACACTAGTTTGCAGTGAATATTAATGAGCCATGTGGCTAGGAACAATAGCGGACTCCTGCAGTGTACGCTGCCCCGAGATTTATCTGTGCTGTGGCTGGACTGAGTTTTAGAAGCTGCTGAAACTTGATCCCGTCTTCTCCTTAGCAGCCGAGGGGAGGGCCCCAGAATGCTTTGCAGTATGTTATGCGGCTTGCGTCCTGCTTAGGTCTAAGCTTTGCTGATAAGCACACATCAAAGGTAAGAGAGATCTTTATCTTCAGTAATGTCTTTTTGGCTTCCTTCTAAACTGTTTAACACAGGAGACTAGAGGTTTAAATTAGCTTCTGCAGCCTGACAGTTACTCTTTAAGTGGTTAATTAAGCCCTTCTTGGTAATGTAAAAGTCTCACCAGTTGTGGTGTAGGTCTGGCAGGAAGCTGTGAGTTTTCTCTTACAACTACTCTGCATAAGTCATTCTTTTTTCTTTCCTGTGGAAGCCCCTCATCCCTTTAGCTGTGCAAGCATGCTACTAGAGGTCTCCCCATGTGTATCAGTATATAGATCTGCACAGCTAAAGGGATACAGAAAAGCCTCTTCGAATGTCTCCTTCTCCTGGTCTGTGGTTCTCATTCCCCACCCATCAGTGCATCAGATAAAATAGGGTGAGAAGCCTGCTTCATCTTTCAACTTTACTGCATGCTTATTGCTAGTTACCAACAGGTCAGAGCTGGTGATAAATAACACACACATTCGGCTAACTTTTTCTCCAATAACCTTATAGTTCATTTTATGTAGTATAACACAGCCTATTGTTTTACTCCCAAAATTGGTTGAAATAAATTGTTACCATTTTCCGCACGCTTTCTTCATCAGACTCTCCGCGGTGAGTTCTGGCATCATCATTATACTCATCCACTTCTGAAGATTTTTTCTTTCTTCTTCGATTTCTCCTTTCTTTGGCACTTTTGGAACTGAAAGGTGACATTTCACAGGAGCTGTGAGACCCTCCATCAAGTCCTTTAAGGGCCAAAGCCTGGTTAGAGAACACAGGAGAATGTGACCATTGATGGGCAGGACTGTCAGACACTGCACAATCATAAAAAAACAGGATACCCAAGGAAAAAAAAATCAAATGACATTTTCTATTGTTACTCATTTTAGAGGGAAATGTCACAAGGGCCCTTGGCTTATTTTCTCATAATAAATCTGATATTTAAGATGATATTATGCATACATTAATCCATTAATTACACAAAAGATTATTTCAAACATAGTTGGAAATGCCACATCAGAAACATCCAGTCCTTGTCCAGATAGTAGAACTTCCTGATAAGCAATTGCCAGTTGGAATTAAAGTGGAGCAAAAACTCTTCTTAGCTTTTTTCAATGCCAAGAAAGTCTTTCCTATGCCTTATCTAACAACCCAGTTCCCCAAAAAGTTGGAACACCATATAAAATGTAAATTATTATAGGATGTGATGATCTGCAAATAACTTACATGCGAGGGGGCGGCACTATGCATATGACCCTGTCAGCGCACTCTGCCGTAGGGTCATATGAATGTAGTTTTTGGCGTTGCGTTGTGAAGCGATGGGGCCGGAACATCGGACCGCAACACTTTGGCCCAGAGTAAAACCGGCCTAAAACATTTATATTTATACAACAGTGAACAGTAAATGTAAAACAAAAGATGCCTGCTGGGTCCCCATTATTTAACCTGGTGGTTGGCAGAAACCATACGGATTGACTGAGCAAATTCAGAGTTATTTGCTCATTGGCAGCACTGGAGACTCCAACAGCTCTAAGAACACGAGAGCTGATTCCTATTTTCAGAAACTGCGCAAACAAGAAATTGTTTTGCTGGAGCTGACCTTTAAATTTATCAGAATCAACATTTATTAGAATTGTATTTGAGATAAAACAGGCAATATTTTCTGCAGTACACAAGAGACTTCCTGCTGATAAACTGTAATGAAGAATGCTACATTCTAACAATAGAAACACATAACAAAACATGAATGATGTCTCATGGAAGACAGTGCATTGACCTCTTGCTCTTTCTTCAGCTGTTCCATAGCTTGTTGGAACTCCCTCTCCTTGGCTTCCGCCTCAGCAATGCTGGCTTGGTTCTGCTCCTCATAAGCCATGGCAACTACAGCAAGGATCAAGTTTACCAGATAAAAGGACCCCAAAAAGATGACAAACACAAAAAATATCATGTATGTCTTCCCTGAAGCTCGGAGAGTCTGAAAAAAAAAGTAGAATGGTCAAAGTTAAAGAAGTTAAGAAAAGTTACTTGTGTCAATTATTTACTATTACACAACTCTTTTGTGTAGCCTACAATACATTTAAAGTTATGTAAAGATTCTGGTCATGTCTGGTCATCACCTCTAATTTAGAGATTTGTGCTTTTTGTTCAGTATTACTCTTTCACATACAACTATGCTTTTACCAGTTGTTTTGTACAAAAGGTTACATAAAGATTCTCATCATTCCTGCTATATCGGGTCATCTCTTTGTGTCTTCTGTTCAGTTTTACGCTTTCATGTTCAACTACTATCATTTGCGTCTACATCCTGCCTTAACTACTGCAACATCCTACTCAGCAGCCTAGCACAAAAAACAAAAACAGACTCTCACCTCTCCTGTCCCTTCTGAACTCTGCTGCCCACCTCATCCACCACTTCTCCACCTCCTCTGATGCCAGTGGCTTAGTAATAGGGGGTGCAGAGGTAGCGACCGCATCGGCGCCCTTGGGCCAGAGGGGCCCTGCCTCAACTACAGTATTATCTCTCTATTGGACCTGTGCTTATAATAATCACTTCTATCGATACTTTGAATAGTAGTAATCATTGACAAACTGTTCCCCATCCCCTTCTTGCACCTCTGACACTGTCGTTGCCATTGACAGGTTTTGGTGCGCTGTGTCAATTGTTATGTTTAAAGTGCTTGGGGGGCCCCATTGTAAAACTTGCACCGGGGCCCACAGCTCCTTAGCTACTCCACTGTCTGATGCTGTCACTCTCTGCCAATTCCTTTACAGTCTGGCAGTTACCCAAAGCATCCAAAATAAACGTTTAACCCTAAAAGCTCTGTATAAGTTGCCCCCTCTATACATTTCCTCATTACTCTCCAGATACATATATATCCATCCCACCCAGAACCTTTGCTCTTCCCATAAAACTTGCTTGACCTGGTCAGTCACATCTTCTTGCATCCAGGACTTCTCACAAATGTCACTTCTCCTTTGAAACTCTTTCCAACAGCTTGTCCTTCATGCTTCAGGTCCACCCTTGAAAACTCACCTCTTCAGACAAGCTTATAATTTGTCATAGTCAGATGTTGAGGCCCATTGCCTCATTCGTTAGCTCCTTCATCTCCTTATCAAGTGTTTCCACCCCAATAAACTCTAGAATTCAAGCTCACAAGTCCATGGTCCTGCGTTAGTGTTTCCTGTTTCTGCTAAACATTATCTAGCTAATAACAATGTACAGGTGTTGCTGGATGATTTTAAACAACACATGTATGTATACATAGAGCATACATGTCAAACTCTGGCCCATGGGCCAAATCTGGCCCTCGGAGCCATCAGATTTAGCCCTCAAGTGGTTTCCCCACTTTGCATTATGTTTGGCCCTCTTAGGACCACCAGAGAAGCTATATTGGAGAATAAGCCCTAGATCACCAGGAAAGCCATATGGGGAGGGGGAAAGCACTAGGTACCAGGGAAATGTATAGGAGAGGGGGGGCACTAAACACCAGGGAACTGTATAGGGGAAGAAGGGGGCCACTAGACACCAGGATACTGTATAGGGAGGGAGAGAGGACCACTAAACATCAGGGAATTGTATAGGGGAGGGAGGGAAAACCAATAAACACCAGGGAATTGTATAGATGCGGGGGGAGGTCCACTAGACACCAGGGAAGCATATAGGGGAAGGAAGGGGGCACTAGACACTAGGGAACTGTATAGGGGATGGAGGGGGGCTATTAGACACCAGTGAACTTTATAAAGGGAGATAGGTGGCCACTAGACATTGAGGTTGACCCGCGACTTGGTCCCAGAGCTCAATTTTGTCCCACTTTGTATTTCAGTTTGACACCCCTGATATAGAGAGAGAAGAGGAACATGATTTTAAATGAAATAGCAGGTGCTGAGGGGAGTGGTCAAATTTACATATAAACAATCATTAACCCTCTGCACTCATGATAATCACATCAAGCTGGAACACTAGCAGCATTAAAAACAACTAGGTTGAAAAATTATGCAATTGAAGAAAGGGGACGTTAGCTTCCAAAATTTATTGCATGCAACAGCATTGTGTACTAAACCCTTAGATCAGTGATAATGGTAAGGGGCCCTGCTATAGGGTTAAGGATTGTTTATATGTAAATTTGACCACTCCCCTAAGCACCTGCTATTCCATTTAAAATCATGGTCCTTTAGCAGGATGAGCAAAACCCCTCCTTTCTTGTAGGGAAGACGATGGAACATGCAGTCTCTGTGTTGTATGCTTATAGATGACTGCAAGACAGTAGATGAAAGCATGCGGTAAAGAAGGAGATCCAGGCACAGTCATGGCTAAGAATAGCAAAGCTTAATAAAGATATACCTGTTGGTACAAGTTCTCCCAATAGTCTTGCGTCATAAGTCGGAACAGAGAAAGGAAAGCCCATCCAAAAGTATCAAAACTGGTGTAGCCGTAATCGGGATTTCCACCAACTTTCAGGCATATAAAACCTTCAGGACATTTCCTATTTGAAATAGAGCACATAGTAAATTGTGATAACTTTCCTAAAGAAGTAATCCTCATACTTGTTCTTAATTTAGCAGTATAAATTAAAGTATACCCGTCAAAATCATGTGACTCAAACTGAGCACATACCCAACTGCAGTTGCTGCTTACTTCATCGAATGGAGCTGCTCCCAATAAAGAGATACCATCAGCATCTCATAGCTGCAGAGACTTGAACTGTATTCGGCTATAAACGTCTACTATGAAGGTCCTGTGGCAACAGTTTGTAGCAGCTAAAGTCAAACTGTAGGCAGTTAAATTGTAACTGTCAGGCATAAAATCAATTCTTTATTTTTATCTGCTAAACAAGTAATAGGGATGCTAACCAGGCAATCCAAAAGTTAAAATCATTATTACTTTTCTTGTTGATAAATGATCATTCCCTGTTTACGTGACTCTTATTTGGTACACACAAAATTTGGTACACAAAATGGAAGTTGCAGGGCATGCTGGGTTGCCCTTTTTTGCTGCTCTACTTCCCCTCAGACTTAAAGAGACACTGAAGCGAAACATTTTTTATGATATTATTATTTGTATGTGTAGCACAGCTAAGAAATAAAACATTAAGATCAGATACATCAGTGTAATTGTTTCCAGTACAGGAAGAGTTAAGAAACTCCAGTTGTTATCTCTATGCAAAAAAGCCATTAATCTCTATGACTTTCAAAGTCGTGGAGAGGGCTGTCTTCTGACTTTTATTATCTCAACTGTAAGTGAACAGTTTTCTTTTTATCTGCCAGAGAAGAGGTCATTAGTTCACAGACTGCTCTGAAAGTATCATTTTGAATGCAGAGTGTTGTGTAATCTGCACATATTAGAGAATGATGCAATGTTAGAAAACACACTATATACCTGAAAATAAAAATATGAGAATATTTTCTTTGCTGCTAATCTTCTAGTAATTATTCATAGTACACAACCAATTCATTATATCATATTTTTTTTTTCGCTTCAGTGTCTCTTTAAAGTGAATGTTTACCCATTTAAAAATAAAAAAAGTCAAATACTCACCTAAGGAGAGGGAAGGCTCGGTCCTAATGAGCCTTCCCTCTCCTCTCCCAGTGCCCGGTCCCGCGCAGGATCCCCTGTAGCAGTATTCGACCAGTTCGGTCAAATACTGCCACTTCCGCTGCCGAAGGGATGTTTTGGAAGCCTTCAGGAGCACTCGGGCTCCCGAGGACGGGGCGCTCCATAGTACGCATGCGCGTGCGTAGTATGGAGCGGCCCGTGTTCGGAAGGGGAGCTGACGCCCAATGGAGCTGTTCATGAAAGGGAGGGACTGCAGTACATGGATGATACACATGGAAGATGAGGTTGCACATGGCATGGGAGCGGAACTGCTGCACATGGAAGGAGAACCACAACATACTTGGCCTATAGGCACACAAAGTATAAATCCAGCCTTGAGGTAAGTATTGGGGGTCTGTATCATGCACTTATAATACATATAGAGCTGGGGAGCGGGGTAGTGTAAAATTTGCACTGAGGCCTACATTTCTGCAGCAAACATCTCCTACCTAATGGAAGCTTGGACAAGTCTCTGTCAATGAATTCCCACAGGACTGCATGGCTAAATTCCGAAGACATAACAATAAAAGTTGTTTCGGTAATACCTTCAATGATTAACTGTACAAGATTTCCTTGCAGGCTTTCTAAACTTTAAAAGACCTCTGTTACAAAAATCTTAAAATTTTAAAATAAATGTAAACGTATACAATTAAAAAGTACATTTCTTCCAGAGTAAAATGAGCCATAAATTACTTTTCTCCTATGTTGCTGTCACTTACAGTAAGTAGTAGAAACCTGACAGAACCGTCAGGTTTTGGACTAGCCCATCTCCTCATTCACAGGGATTTCTTTATTTTCAAAATGCACTTAGTGAGTGGCAGTTGCTCCGTCCAACTGCCAAAAAAGTGTATGGTAAGCAGGGAGAAGAGCCAGCATCTTTGTAAAAATCTTTTTCAGGGAGTGTCTTTTTAAATAATAAAGGCCATGCTGAGAATCCCCTATGGAGAGATGGGCTAGCCCAAAACCTGTCAGTAATGTCAGGTTTCTACTACTTACTGTAAATGCCAGGGACATAGGAGAAAGGTAATTGGCTCATTTTACTCAGGAAGAAACATACTACTTATCTGTATGTATTCTAAATTTTAAGATGTTCGCGACAGTTCCTCTTTGAGTTTCTTCTTAAATGGTTTTGTCTTAAATCCAATTACATTTCTTAAATTAAGTTTTGTCTCTTGCCTGAAGAAGAAACTTAAAGTTTTGAAAACTTGCAAGGAAATGTTGTACAGTTAGGCTTCTTGCACACCAAGACGTTGTGTTAGGTGCCACGTTAAGGTCGCATAACGTGCACCTAACACAACGTATGGTGCTGCAAAAGCCGACGGTAGAGTGAGCCGCGTTCGGCGGCTCGATTCCTATAATGTCTCCCAGAGTGGCGCTGATTGGCCAGCGGGACCACGTGATGCGGAGCGAGACACTCCGCATCACGTGGTCCCGCCGGCCAATCAGCTGCCGCCAGTGCAGTGAATATTAAGTAGCCATGTGCGCGGCTACTGTAGCTGGCTCTCCCCGCCTCCTCTCCGCCCCCCACTGCGCATGTGCAAACAGTCTAACGCGGCTATAGCCGCTCCAACGCCGTAGCATGCTGCACTTTGCACCGAACGTGCAGCATTACATGTAACGCAACGTGGGCTGTGTGAACAGCCCACTTGTGTTACATTGCTGTGCGTTGGGGGAGCGTTACAGGCGCACTAACGTGCGCCTGTAACGTCTTGGTGTGTAAGCAGCCTAAGTCATTAAAGGTATCACCTAAACAATTGTTGTTGTTACCGATATGTCTTTGGATTTTCTCCATGACTAACACGGAACCACATACAAATAAATCAGTCAAATAGTGGATCAATCACACATTCTAAACATTTTTGGGTCATTGACTAAAGCATGTTTTTTTTTAAATAACATTAAAGGACACCTGAAGTGAGGGGAATATGGAGGATGACATATTTATTTATTTTTAAACAATGCAAATGGCCTGGCTGTCCTGCTGATTCTCTACTTCTAAGGCCCGGTGCACACCAAAACCCGCTAGCAGATCCGCAAAATGCTAGCAGATTTTTAAACGCTTTTTTTTTATTTTTATGATGCGTTTTGCTAGCATTTTGCGGATTGCTGCTGCGGATTTCAGTGTAGTATATTTCATATATTGTTACAGTAAAGCTGTTACTGAACAGCTTCTGTAACAAAACCGCCTGGCAAACTGCTCTGATCTGCCGTTTTTCAGAGCGGTTTGCGTTTTTCCTATACTTAACATTGAGGCAGAAACACCTCCGCAATCCAAAAAATGCCTCACCCCGGGAGGATTCGTTTCTGCAAAACGCCTCCCGCTGTGGTGTGCACACCCCCATTGAAATACATCAACCTAGCGTATCCGCAGCCGCGAGCGGCTGCAAAAACGCTCAAAAAGCCGCTCGGTGTGCCCCAGCCCTAATACTTTTAGCCATAGTCCCATAATAAACATGCAGATCAGGTGTTCTGACTGAAGTTTTCCAAAACTAGCCATATGCTTGTTTCAGGTGTGTGATTCAGACTCTGCTGCAGCCAAAGAGATCAGCAGTAATGACAAGCAACTGGAATTATTTAAAAGGAAATAAATATGGCAGCCAGCATATGCCTCTCACTTCATGTTCCCTTTAAGTTGTAAGGGCAGGCCAACTGGAAAGAAACATAAAAACTCTAAAGGATAAACTGCTCTTCAGTTTGTCATAATGTAAGTTATTTCCTTCAGATATTGCACTTTTTTAAAGGCCAAACTTATTTAAAAGGGCAGCTTATTCTTCATTGTAAACTAGTTGTTCAGCTCTGACTCACGATAGTTCACCTAAGCAACACAGTTTAAATCAGCTTAAAATAGTGGCAAAATCAGCCTTCCTGAGGGAATTCATTAAGGTCCATTTACTGTAGGTACAAAAAGGGCACAACTGGCAAGAAATAAAGGACAAAATAGAGAAACAAATATAACTGTAGTAAAAATATGTCAACAGCCTTGTAGCACAAAAAAACACAGTATTACTCCTGTGCAGGAATAATACTGTGTTTTTTTGTTCAATTCGAGTGGATTGGGGTACAGATCCATTTTTCTCCTTGCAGCCAACATTTTTTGTCAAAGCTCCTTATTGTGGTGCTGCTAGGTGCGCGGCAATCATACATATTCAGCCTTGTAGCACAGTCCATATAGTTTCCAGATACAATCCTAGAGTGTAACCAGTAGGTAATATGGATTCAGGTTGGAAAGCAATGATCTTATTGGAGACACAGGAAGATGATGTCATCATGTTGTGACCACATGGGGAATATGTCTCTTGTCACACTTTCAACTCAGGTCATTTATGGTTGTTTCAGACTCCATTTCTAAGAGTACAGAGGTGCTTCCCAATGCTCAATGACTAGTAACTAATAATGTGGCATGCTGGAAATGATTACCTGATTGTAAATATGGTACAACAATACATAATTAACACTTCTGTTTGTGCAAATATTCTTCATTTACTGCATTTTCCACACCTGCCTAAAACACAAGTATTGTATGTAAAAATTTTACAGTACATTCCAAGCAAAAGATTACTGACAAATGATCTTCAGTCACTGTTTGATGAATCTTGTTTTACTTTATTTATAGGTTTTTTTTTCTTCAACACAAATTTATAGTTGTTTTTAACATACTAGGTATTGGCTGGCAGAACACAAAGTGTAGACTTGGAGCCTTTCTGATGCAACCATGTACTGCTAAAAATATGGTGTGTCCCAGGGCTAGATACTATCTCCTTTGTAGTTTACCATATACCTACTGCCACTGGGAAAAATCAGCCAAAAACACGGTCTGAGATACCACTGCTATGTCCATTCCAAAAATAAACACGTTTCAAAAGTGGCTCAAACTAAATACTGACAAAACTGAGGTTATTGTCATCGGGGGTTGGCGCCTAACAGCAAAGCAGCTCCAGACACAGTCAACACCACTGAGAGTAGGGAACTCAGACCTTACTAGTTCCAATACTGTTTGCAGCTTGGGTTTACTGATTGATGGAGAATTCAACTTCAGGAATCAACTTTCAGCTGTTGTAAAACATTCCTTCCTTCACCTAAGGAATATTGCAAAAATGAAGCACGTCATTCTTTCAGAAGATCTTCCAACCCTAGTTCACACCTTGACCACATCACGGCTGGACTATTGCAATGCCATTTATGCAGACCTTCTAAATAAAGACCTACACTGCCTGCAGCTGGTACATAAATAGAATGACTGCTAATGTGCTAACCCAGCATAACAAAAATCCTTTACTCACTACACTAACTAACCATAAAATGAAGAATCCTTTTTCAACTAGGCGTGCCGCTAACATTCAAGTCCCTATACAACTTAGGCCCTGGATACCCTGAAGGACTTGTTGCAACTGCGTCACAGCTCCCACAACCTCAGATCAACATGAACTAATGACATGACCACCCCAGAGTCCAACTCAAAACCTCTGGAGTCAGAGCTTTCTGTCATGCTGCCCCTACCCTTTGAAATGCCTTGCTTAAACCTAATCAAGACAGCTCCAATCCTGGACACATTTAAACCAAAACTGAAAAGCCACCTGTTTAGTCTGGCATTTGTGATCACATCACTTTTTCCCCTGTACACATCACTATGTACTGATCTGAGCCATGCTTATGCGCTTTGGGTCCTACGGGGAAAAAAACGCTTTACAATGTTGTTGTTGCTGAAAAGTACTATACGGTGAAAAAAGTGATAGTGAGAGAGATAACTCAGGAGAAACCGTTTGTGTCCCGAGGACTTGGCAGCTGTGTTCTTACACTAGGAAGTGTCATTTCAATTAGGCTTTACTTTATTTCCACTGTCATGGTTACCGTCCTTCCAGTAAAGGTTCTCTGCAGAGCACGGGAGCATGTTCGGGGCTTACATCTGCATGACATCTATATCAGGCATTGGATTTGATATCTGGCACCTGTATGGCAATCTTACGCCAAAAATCAGATCTCATCATAACTAAGCAACGCAAACCCTCAAAGGCCCCCGCGAGACTCCGCAGGCACAAAGGTTAAAGCCTTCAGCACAAAATATTGAATAGATGGAAACAAGTTGTGGATAATGCATTAAATGTAATTCAGAATGGTGATTTGCTATAATGTTGCATTGATTGGTCAGTGCTAGAAATGATTTTCTAACCTCATAAAACTGCATAACAACAACCGAAAGTTCACACTGAAAAATAAGTCTTTATATATATATATATATATATATATATATATATATTATATATATAGTGGAAAAGGGTTTAGAAGGGATTCAAAGTAATACATTAAGATACAACAACATAGACACAATGGCCACTGCACTCCTGAAAGCTACTAGCAATAAAAAGAAATAACACTCATAAACACAGGATGTAAAAGCCAAATATAAGAACGATCTATAAAAACATTGCCATCTTGAAAATATAGAGTGTGTTAGGTAATAAAGTAGGCACTGACCAGAGCTCATAAATAGCGACTCTCAGATAAGCCAAACATACACAACTCTGACTACAGCAGCCAGCAGTGGGAGGGGCACGTAACCACTTCCTGACTGTCCATAGGCAGCGGAGAGTGTGTCCCCCTTCCCCCCCACCTCCCCCCAGACTGTATCCCCACCCTGCCCTACAAAACAGATTATTTTAAAATGTCTGTTTTATCCCTCCCATTGCTCCATCAAGCTCTGCACCTGCATCCCTCCTCCTTTCCCCATAGCAATAGGTGCATGGCTCTGATATAGCCTGATGTCAGTGCTATATAAATACACAATATTAATAACAACTACTGTTAAGCATATTACAGTAAATTAAAACCAAGGTGAAAAAAGCTGAGGAGATAAACAATTGTATCTATCCTCCAACTCTTGAAAGTATGTTTTTTTTACAGGTTTAATGTTGTATTGTCGCAGTTGAATGATAAAGTATTTCACACAGTCTCAGTGTCCCAGAGCTAAAATATATCAACTACAGTATTTACCTTTTTTATCTATCCCCCACACCCAGAAGCTGTTATCAGCGTGGGAAAGAGTTGAGTTATGCTGGGAATACACGGGTCGATCCGGCGGCCCATTAGCCGCCGGATCGATCCCAGCCGCGTTCCCGCTCGTCCGTGCGGATCGATTGCCGCTCGTCCCCGCCGGCGCTTCCTTATCACCGCTCAATTCCCTGACATTGTCCGCCGGCGGGGATCGAGCGGGCGCGGGTCGAGCGGCTTGATCGGGCCAGCTGAATATTATCAGCTGGCTGGGTCAGCTGGTTGATACACGGTACAGAAACGTACCTTCAACCCACCTGCATTAAGTTTAAGACTTTATAGTTTATAGACTTTAAGTTTAAGACTTTATAGTTGTAATTACTTAGCAATGCGGATTACACTATAGTATGGGTTCTGACTGGAGAGTTGCTTATTTTAAAGGACAACGGCAGTGAAAAGAATATGGAGGCTGCCATATTTATTTCCTTTTAAACAATACTGGTTGCCTAGTAGCCCTGCTGGTAAATTAGGCTGCAGTACTGTCTGAACCACACCAGAAACAAGCAGGTAGCTAATCTTGCCAGCTCTAGCAATAATGTCAGAAACACCTGATCTGCTGCATGCTTGTTCAGGGGCTATGGCTAAATGTATTAGAGGCAGAGGATCAGCAGGACAGCCAGGCAACTGATATTGCTTAAAAGGAGATAAATATGGCAGCCTCCATATCCATCTCATTACAGGTGTCCTTTAAAGTGGGATTATAGTCCAAAAAAGAATCCCTTTTTAATATTAATTCTTTCAAGCAGAAAAAGAAAAAAAGGAACATAGCCTTGTTATGTGTATACATACAAGGCACAGAACATTTATATTGCGCTTTTCTCCTGACAAACTCAAAGTACCAGAGTTGCAGAAATTAGGAAACACTCACTAGGCAGTAGCAGTGTTATGGATTCTTGCCCAATGTCTCCTTACTGAATAGGTGCTTGGTTACTGAACAGGAAGAGCAAAGTTTTGAACCCTGTGAACCCTGCCTGCTGTGTCAGACGCAAAGCCCTTAACCAGTACACTACCCAGCCATTGCATTGCATACACATACTGTATCTCTATCTCATCATGTCACCTCAGGTACACTTTAAGAGCAGAGTACTTTCTATCTTTATTTATCTCTGTGTACCATACCTTTAAAACCCTTTTCCATGGTTACAGGAATTCCCTCCCATATTTTGTTGCTGGCAAGTTTTTACCCTTTATTATTGATTTGGGAATTGAATGAATTGTTATGTTTACTCATCTCAGTACATAAGGACTATTTCTGTAGTAGAGAGTACTTACCCAGCATCACTGCTGTTTCCGCAAAGCAAAGGTTTGCCACCCTTTCGGAATATATTTTCTTAAAGATAAAAAGAAAAAATAGATATGTAATTAAAAACTGAAACATAACTTGAGGGAACCTAAATGGAGATGTATATGGAGGCTGCCATATTTATTACCTTTTTAAGCAATTCCAGTTGCCTGACTGTCCTGCTGATCCCCTGCCTCTAATACTTTTAGCCATAGACCCCGGACAAGCATGCAGCAGATCAGGGGTTTCTGATATTTTTGTCAAATCTGACAAGATTAGCTGCATGCTACTACTACTGCAGCCAAATAGATCAGCAGGGCTGCCAGGCAACTGGTACTGTTTAAAAGAAAATAAATATGGCAGACTCCCTATACTTCTAGCTTCAGGTTTCCTTTATAGCAAACATGTATGTAGCATGTACATCAGCAATGTAACAACATCTGCATTTACAGTAATGAGTATTAGGATTAGGGTAGTGGCAGTTTCAGGCCCAAGATTCCAACAAGAATGGCCTAGATTAGTTACATTTTGTCTGCTATTACCGTGACTATAGCATATCAGTGCTACACAAGTCATTTTGCAATTTAAACCATTAAATCAGTACAGTTTAGTGCACTCTGTGTTGTACACACAGCCAAGTAATGCCCCAGTAAATGTGGCCATACACTGGTCAATTTGCCATCAGATCGACCAACAGATAGATCCCTTTCTGATCAGAGAGGGATCGTATGGCTGCCTTTACTGCAAACAGATTGTGAATCGATTTCAGCATGAAATCGATTCACCATCTGTGAAGCTGCTGCCCCCTCTCCCCCCCCCCCCGCCAGCTATACATTACCTGTTCCGCCGGCGCGTGTCCCCGCTGTCACCGCTGTCTTCTTCTCCGTGCAGGGCTCCGAGTCCGGCTGGCTTCACTGAACTTCCTGTCCCGGGAACAGTAGAGGGCGCTCTACTGTTTAAACTTTCTGCCTGGACAGGAAGTTCAGTGAAGCCAGCCGGACTCGAAGCCAGCCGGACTCGGAGCCCAGCGCAGAGAAGAAGACAGCGGTGACACGCGCCGGCGGAACAGGTAATGTATTGCAGCTAGCGTCGGTCGTCAGGCATTCAAACGCCACTATCGACGCACTCCCGACCCGCCGGCGGTCGAGCAAAATCTTCAGCATGGACGGATCGACGGGAACGATTGATTTCGGACGGAAATCGATCGTTCTGTCAGCGTTTGAGCAACGATTTCACAGCAGATTCGATCACAGTGATCGAATCTGCTGTATATCGGTGGGGAAATCGCTAGGTGTATGGGCCCCTTAACTCCCCTCTTCCTGAATGAGTAATTAGCTGCAAGTCTGGAATAAACTTTATTGGTCAACCAAATGACAATCTGATTTTTGGATAGCAGCAAACACAAGAAGGTACTCATTCATTTGAGATTACCATAGATTGCTGAAGATAAATAGCCAACAGTTAAGGCCGGATACACCTATTGGTAGATCTGCTGAGAATGGTCAGGATTGTCGGTAGCACTGGTCATTATTATATATATATATATATATATATATATATATATATATATATATATATGGGCTAAAAAAACTGGTGGAGGTTTCCTTGATGAATAATAATAACAACTATATGCTGAGGTATAAGTGAGAGGTGTATGTCTTACCTTCTCAGAGGAATAAACCAAGTGTAATGGAAACAATATTTATTCATGCATTATTATTATTATTTATTGTATTTCTAAAGCGCCAACATATTTATGGAGTGCTACACAATAGATACATGGGTTAACATACAAGGTAGGACATGCAGGAAACTCACAACAAAACAAGATCATGCAAATGATTTGATAACAGTACAGTGTCATAGGTCAAAATAGAGACTGTTCTGGTCCACAAGAGGGGTAATGGACAGTAAGATTGCATAATAAAGCTGGAAACACTAGGGAGGAGGGCCCTGCTAGAGGCTTACAATCTAGAGAGTGTGGGGTGGAGACAATAGGCGGATCTGTTGAGAGGGTGTCCAACATAACGTATTATAGTGCTGGTGTAGGGGGGTATGCGAGCATGAAAAGGTGAGTCTTGAGAGCTTGTTTTAAGGTGTTAAAGCCGGGGGCGAGTCTGGTGGTTGGTGGGAGTGAGTTCCAGAGAGCGGGGGCAGCCCTAGTGAAGTCCTGCAATCGTGCATGGGAGTGAGGTATGCGTGGTATGACTAGGCGCAGGTCATTGGAGGATTGGAGGGGGCGAGCTAGTATGTGCCTGTGGACCAGATCGGAGATGTTGGTCGGGCAGGTCTTGTGCACTGATTTGTAGTCCAAGCACAGGATTTTGAAATTGATCCAATAGCTGATGGGGAGCCAGTGTAGGGCTTTACAGAGCGGAGTCATAGAGGTGCTGCGATGAGAAGAATGTATCAGTCTGGCTGCCTAATTCATTACCGATTGAAGTGGGGCAATACGGTTGGAGGGTAGGCCAGACAAAAGAGAATTGCAGTAGTCTACGCGGGAGATTACAAGGGCATGAATGAGGAGTTTAGTGGTGTCAGGGGACAGGTAGGAGCAGATCCTGGAGATGTTGAGGAGGTGAAAATTGCAGGATCGGGCAATGCTTTGGATGTGGGGTGTAAAGGAAAGTGCAGAGTGCAGGGTAATACCAGGACAGGGGGCTTGGGAGGGAGGGCGGATGGTAGTATTTTCGATAGTGATGTGTAAATCTGGGAGAGGTGCTGCTGTGCAGGGTGGGAATATCAAAAGCTCAGTCTTGTCCAAAGACTATATATATGGTATATGTGGGTGTCATCGGCATACAGGTGGTAATTGAAGCCCATGGAGGAGATGATTTTGCCAATTGAGGCAGTGTACAGAGAGAACAGTAGTGGTCCTAGGACAGAAACTTGAGGAACACCAACTGAGAGGGGTGTAGGAGTGGATGAGGTGCCATTGAAGAATGTTGTGAAGCAGCGGTTTGAGAGATAGGAGGAGATCCAGGCTAAGGCTAGGTCCTGAATGCCCATGCCTGCTAAGACAACGTGTTTCATGGATCTTGGTCCGCTTCCTCAGGTAAATACATACGTCCATGCTGCTTGAACTCGATGGACGTATGTCTTTTTTCAACCAAAATAACTATGTAACTATGTAAATACAAGTGCCTAAAATACAATGATCTCTAAGAAGGTAAGGCATACACTTCATACCTCAGCAAATAGTTAACATAGAGAGAGAGAAAAAAATGAAATCCTGGAAAAGTGAGAGTCTTTTGTGCCTCCCTCCACACTGACTCCATTGCTGATTACGATTAATTACTGGATCCTGTCCTGGGGATATGTATGTATAGTGTACCTTATTGTATTGCACTGTCCATCACTAGCACTTTATAAAATATTTGTGATCATCTCTAAACCTAGATATTTATCTGTAATTATCCTTTTCTGCACCTTTCTGGCATTATCATGGATGGTACAAGCACTTTATTAATCTAAGACTCCCCGGGTCCTTATGCTCCATACTGGGCTCTATTGTTGAACCCAAATTGATATAAATGCAGCCTAAAATGGTCATCATTTATTATTGGTAGGTGAGGCACTGTATTTGAATGTTACTTCCTCACATTACGTTGTGTTGTGGAGGGTTGCTCTTGCTGTGGAATGCACATCATTTTAAATGGTTTTATGATTCTTGTCTTAGAGTTTGAATAAAGCTATTTGACGTTATACTATTGTGGTGCAGCTCATTCTTTTTCCAGGATTTCTGTTTCTCACTCTATGTTGGATCTTTTTGATCCTGGGGCTTGCACGCAACACTGAATTAGGAGTGTGGAATTATACTTGTACATTTTGATCTCAGCAAATAGTTATTACTATTCATCAATGGTGCCTCCACCAGTGTTTTTGGTGTAGATGATTCCCTTTGGGGTTCAAATAGTCACCTTTTTTAGCCTCTAAACTATCCAAGGAGAGCGTCCAACCAGCATCTGCGGCAACAGACCTGGGATACCGAGCGGGGATGGTTAAATTTCCCACATGCTCTGACGGTGGTTGCAGGTTCTGCAACCTACCCTCGTGAGTATACACATACAGGTCCTTCTCAAAAAATTAGCATATTGTGATGAAGTTTATTATTTTCTGTAATGTACTGATACAAATTAGACGTTCATATATTTTAGATTCATTACGCACAACTAAAGTAGTTCAAGCCTTTTATTGTTTTATTATTGAAGATTTTGGCATACAGCTCATGAAAACCCAAAATTCCTATCTCAAAAAATTTGCATATCATGAAAAGGTTCTCTAAACGAGCTATTAACCTAATCATCTGAATCAACTAATTAACTCTAAACACCTGCAAAAGATTCCTGAGGCTTTTAAAAACTCCCAGCCTGGTTCATTACTCAAAACCGCAATCATGGGTAAGACTGCCGACCTGACTGCTGTCCATAAGGCCATCATTGACACCCTCAAGCAAAAGAGGGTAAGACACAGAAAGAAAGTTCTGAATGAATAGGCTGTTACCAGAGTCCTGTATCAAGACACCTCAGTGGGAAGTCTGTGAGAATGAAAAAGTGTGGCAGAAAACGCTGCACAACCAGAAGAGGTGACCGGACCCTGAGGAAGATTGTGGAGAAAGACCGATTCCAGACCTTGGGGGACCTGCGGAAGCAGTGGACTGAGTCTGGAGTAGAAACATCCTGAGCCACCGTGTACAGGCGTGTGCAGGAAATGGGCTACAGGTGCCGCATTCCCCAGGTCAAGCCACTTTTGAACCAGAAACAGCGGCAGAAGCGCCTGACCTGGGCTACAGAGAAGCAGCACTGGACTGTTGCTCAGTGGTCCAAAGTACTTTTTTCGGATGAAAGCAACTTTTGCATGTCATTCGGAAATCAAGGTGCCAGAGTCTGGAGGAAGACTGGGGAGAGGGAAATGCCAAAATGCCTGAAGTCCATTGTCAAGTACCCACAGTCAGTGATGGTCTGGGGTGCCATGCCAGCTGCTGGTGTTGGTCCACTGTGTTTTATCAAGGGCAGGGTCAATGCAGCTACTTATCAGGAGATTTTGGAGCACTTCCTGCTTCCATCTGCTGAAAAGCTTTATGGAGATGAAGATTTCATTTTTCAGCACGACCTGACACCTGCTCACAGTGCAAAAACCACTGGTAAATGGTTTACTGACTATGGTATTACTGTGCTCAATTGGCCTGCCAACTCTCCTGACCTGAACCCCATAGAGAATCTGTGGGATATTGTGAAGAGAAAGTTGAGAGATGCAAGACCCAACACTCTGGATGAGCATAAGGCCGCTATCGAAGCATCCTGGGCCTCCATAACACCTGAGCAGCGCCACAGGCTGATTGCCTCCATGCCACGCCGCATTGAAGCTGTCATTTCTGCAAAAGGATTCCCGACCAAGTATTGAGTGCATAACTGAACATAATTATTTGAAGGTTGACTTTTTTTGTTTTAAAAACACTTTTCTTTTATTGGTCGAATGAAATATGCTAATTTTTTGAGATAGGAATTATGGGTTTTCATGAGCTGTATGCCAAAAGCATCAATATTAAAACAATAAAAGGCTTGAATTACTTCAGTTGTGTGTAATGAATCTAAAATATACGAAAGTCTAATGTTTATCAGTACATTACAGAAAATAATGAACTTTATCACAGTATGCTAATTTTTTGAGAAGGACCTGTACACTTGTGTATATATATTAGCATATATATTTCTTGTATATATCTATCTATCTATATAATAGGCTACGTGCCTGAACCTACAAGCAAGAAGAAGAAGAAAAGAAGAAGTAGCGCCCTGTCCCCAGGGCCGGTCCAAGCAAGAAGAAGGGGCCGGTCCAAGCAAAAAGAAGACGTAGCGCCCTGCTCCCAGGGGCGGTCCTAGACTTGCCGCCGAGCTGGAGGGGGTAGCAGGCAGGAAGGGGGCATTGGGCACAGCGGTGGGGAGGGGGTCGGACCCCCCCTCCCTCACCTGGGTCCCCCATCTGTGCTCCCCCTCTAGCTTAAGTTCAGCAGCAGCCGCCGCTATTAGTAAGAGGCAGTGGGCGTCGATGACTCACCTCTTCCGCGTTTCAGCGTGCGTTCCACTGTCCTCACTTCCTGCAATGCCGTCCACTTACAATACAGTGGGCGGCATTGCAGGAAGTGACGACAGTGGAATGCACGCTGGAACGCGGAAGAGGTGAGTCATCCCCACCCGCTGCCTCTTACTAATAGCGCCGGCGGCTGCTGCTGAGCTTAAGCTGGAGGGGGAGTGCAGATGGGGGACCCAGGTGAGGGAGGGGAGGTCCGACCCCCCTCCCCGCCGCTGTGCCCAATACCCCCCTTCCTTCTGCTGGAACGCTTCTGAGAATGCAGTCTGTTTGCATAATATAAAACCAAATTCCATAACATTACATTGTCAGTAATGGTGCATTTATTTTACACTTCCACACACTTAATTTTTATGTTATTTTTAGGGGGGTTGTGCTGACAGCAATACTACAATAGCGGCGGCGGCTGCTGCTGAGCTTAAGCTGGAGGGGGAGCGCAGATGGAGGACCCAGGTGAGGGAGGGGGGGTCCGACCCCCCTCCCCGCCATTGTGCCCAATACCGCCTTCCTGCCCGCTACCCTCTTATGCGGCGTATGCTACGCAGTGGGTCCGCTAGTCTCATATATTAACCTACCCAGCAATACTGCACCATTGGTCTACTGGTTTCTCTCATCTTACAGATACTTGGTTATGGGTAACCATCAAGAATGTAAAATCCTAGCTGTGCAGTTGCAATTTTTGGGAACTGCTCAAGCCAGAACGCGTCCAGCCATGGGGTGGTCATCTGGCTACCTATACTGAGGGAGAATCTGGCTACCTAAGCTGAGGGAGAATATGGCTACCTAAACTGAGGGTAATATGGCTACATTTGAGGGGGGGGGGGACATCTGGCTACTTATACTGGGGGACATCTGGCTACATGCACTGGGGGGGGGGGTTATCTGGCTACCTACCTAGGGAACATCCAGCTACTTATACAGGGGGGTGGTCATTTGACTACATATGCTGGGAGGGGGTTATCTGGCTACCTATACTGGGGGGGGGGGGGACATCTGACTATCTACAGTATACAAGGGGGAAATAGCGCTACCCACACTGGGGGGGGGGTCATTCAGCTTTCAACAAGGTGGCCTAGAGAGGGGGGGCCTAAATTCATTACTCTGCTGAGAGCCCTGAATGGTCTTAATCTGGCTCTGCTGTATCCCCTGAACCCTCTTGATGGTTTCTATTAATTTGTGTTGTTCTTACTGTGAATAGTGACATGTTTGCGCCTTGCATTAGGGCCTCAGTTTCAGCCCAGCTGTAAAGAACATGTAACCTTAGATGCTAATGACTAGGCTGGGAGGCTGGTGGTGTTTGACTAGTGATAATGTGGAAGTGATGCTCTCTGGAGAATATAAATACTTTAATCCCTCTGCAAAGCACAGCAGGCGATGATGCAGCAGACCCGGCTGGCTAAATACACAGCTCAGTCCCCCTCCCGCAGCATGCCTGGTTACGATCCACAGGTAATCTCTCGTCACCCAGACACCAGCCCTAATGTCACTTTCTTCAAGCGTCACTCTCATATTTGCTTAGCAATATCAATATATGTGCGTGAGCAGGAAATATGCCACAGAATCAAGTTAAAGACACACAGCAGGAAAGATCAGCTATCATATTGATATTCTTTTTCAAACAAAACATCCTTATGGAGATTTCACTTACTGTATTCATGTTTTAAAGAGAAACCGTAACCAAGAATTGAACTTCATCAGTAGCTGACACCCCCTTTCCCATGAGAAATCTTTTACTTTTCTCATCAGGGGGTTCTGTATGGCTAATATTGTGGTGAAACCCCTCCCACAGTGTGATGTCAGGACCATGGTCTGGACAGTTTCCTGTCTGTGAACCCCACTGCACTGTGGGAAATAGATGTTTACAGCTGCTTCTAACTGCCAAAAAAGCAAGCAGCATCTCTTTCCACTGACATCACCTGCCAGCAGTAAAAATGTCACCATGTGATAAATGTCAGAATGTAAATCAGGGAGAGGAAATATTTTACAATGAGCAAACACTGACTAAATCATTTATACATAATTATAGTAAAAATGAAGCACTTTTTTATTACATTATTTTCACTGGAGTTCCTCTTTACAGTGTAAGTGAATTTATGATCAATCAAAGCTTTTCACTTTTATTTCATGATGTTGATTTTGCAGATGGTTCCCTACAGCCGGTTACATCACTGCCTGAACTCACTGTGAAGAGGTAGCGACAGCAGCAAGACTAATGATTAAACAAGTGAAGGTAGAGCTGGCACGCCGTTGTTGCAGATCTGGATGCTTGGGCGTAGCAATAGCCTTAGCAGCCATAACAACTGCTATAGGGCCCGGGAGAAGAGGAGGCCCAGATGGTACTTGATGTGTTCACTATTAACTTTGCTTTTGTTGCTCCACCCTCTGACTTTGTCTCAGCGCCCCTGGACTATACACAGTGTGCATTGCATGAGAATGTGAATTGCCCAGTCCACTGGGGTGCTTGATAGTGTGATATAAGCAATATCGCTAACAAGCAAGCATTAAGTCTGTCAGCACACCAGTTTTTGTTCCATTAAAGCATACTCTTTACTGTGCCTAAAACCACAAGAATCTGACAATTGTTTTGAGGGCAAAGTGGGGGCCCCCTTGTGGTAACAGTGCAGTCATGATGACAATAAACTTAAAGAGGAACTCCAGTGAAAATAATGCAATTAAAAAGTGCTTCATTTTTACAATAATTATGTATAAATGATTTAGTCAGTGTTTGCTCATTGTAAAATCTTTCCTCTCCCCGATTTACATTCTGACATTTATTACATGGTGACATTTTTACTGTGGGCAGGTTATGTAGCTGCTGCTAGCTGTTTTGGCTGTTAGAGACAGCTGTGAACAGCTAATTCCTGTCTGTGAACCTTGTTACATTGTAACAAACTGCCAAAAGTACCGCAGTCCCAGAGCTTCTTGTGGGAGGGGTTTCAAAACAAAATCAGTCATACAGCGCCCCCTGATGGTCTGTTTGTGAAAAGCAATATATTTCTCATGTAAAAGGGGGTATCAGCTACTGATTGGGATAAAGTTCAATTCTTGGTTGGAGTTTCTCTTTAAAGAAAACCTGAACTGAAAATTAAAAGTCAAAATAAGCATACACATGTCATACTTACCTTCCATGTAGTCTACTCCTCAGTGTCTTTCTCCTCTCCTGCATCCTGTTTGTTCACTGTGATCAAGGGAATTTTCCGTCCTCCATTTTGAAAATGGCCATTACCCATAACAGCTTTCTGGTCAGCACACAGTTAAACTGTAACATCGCCCACTTGAGCCATAGGGAAACATGGACATTACCTGGTACATGAGTTTTCCTCTCAGCTATAACTGACAGCAACTGATATATTTCAGATCTGACAAAATATTGTCAGAACTGGAAGGGATTATTGTCAGAAGAAAATGGTGAGCTTCTGAGAGGAACTGATGGCAAGGTAACTATGTAATGTTCATTTGAAGTTACCTCATGTGTTTATTTTAAATATTTTTACTCAGTACAGGTTCTCTTTAAGTAGAGCACTAATCCCCAACACCTCCGAAGTGTCCTCATCATGACGTCACTCCCGTAAAAAAAATGGGGTGACACAGTGTGTGTGTGTGTGGGGGGGGGGGGGCAGAGGTGGCACCCTGGGGGACACTGAAGGCACCTGGGAACATAGGTGACACTGAGGGGGGCATTGGAGGCACAGAGGAGGTACAGGGTGCAGAGATGGCACAGTGTTTTAACTTATGGTCAGATTAAAACAAACCTACAGTCTTTATCTCATTCGTTTTTCTTTCCTATATAAAAAGCACCCCGTTTGGGCCCATGCACAGAGTTTACTGAATACACTTCATTGACATAAATAAAAAAAAAGTCTGCAGAAAAGACCAGGGCCAGAAATCTGGTATGCTTAAAGTGTAAAGACACAGGTATGATGTTGTCCCGGCCATATACCTGGAGCATTCCAATGGAGGATTCTTCATAAGCCCACCCCAGTAGTTAGGTTTGTTCTTTCATTTAAAATAATGACCCCGCAATATTTCACCCAAAACTTTTATTCCACCCTCTCTGAGAGAGTTATAGAATCCATCAAGTGTTTCATTACCCGAGATCCTTTTCATTTCCAGCAGTAAATCTGAAATACACGCCTTTTAAAATCATCTATAAAGACTGTCCATTAGAAAAGGGACTAACTTCATACCTTTATTCTATAATCAATGATTTTACTGCACAGGGGAAACCCCCATTTATCTTAAAATGGGCGCTAGATGTTGGGAGGGACATGTCGGAAAGGAGGTGTGCCTACTGCTGTGAGACTAAGTCAAAAAACAGCATGTACTTCTCTACATTGGAGACGTCCCTTAAACGTCTACCCCCTGTGCATTATTCCCAAGAGAAACATAATACACATTCCCGCTTGGTATTAGGGGCTGTGGCACTATTGGGGATTTATGGCACACATGGTGGTCATGCCTTGGGGCCCCAAACTTTTTCAGTCAAGGCCAGGTCAACATACTTCAGACTGCTGGGTGGCCGGAACATACATAAAATGATGTTGAAAAACATTACATTGGGCCTAGGTATTGATTCCCCCCAATTATGCTCAGAGGAAAACTCCCAGCAGCAGCCATTCAGTCATGCAGCACCCGAAGAATGTCTGTGCACCAGACAGTGAAGCATACCCAGGTGACAACCTGCCGTCCATTGGGCAGCAGTGTCACCTGATGCAGAATTGGATTGGAAGCCAGCGAATGACTGCTCGCTGGCGTCTACAGTATGTGGATGGGTGATGCTAGTACTGATATTCTATATGCAGGGCGCTGGTAATTAAAGGTGTAGTGGGCCACATCTATAAGTTATAAACTTTGTGTTTGTAGGGTCAGTGAAAAAGCCTCAGAGGGCAGCATTCGGCCCGCGGGCCGTAGTTTGAGTACCACTCCTTTAGTCCAACAGTTATGTTGCTGGGAGATAAACCCCCCAAAACGTACTTTCCCTGTGCATAGGTTCTTGCATTATGTTGTGTCCATTGCACAGAGAATTATACTGTAACTCGCAACTGGCGCTCCCAAAGCCTCCCGGAAAAAGATATTTTAGGTCTTTTCTCTACTGAATATTGTTAACTGCTCACATCCAGGCTAAAGTTGCAGTTAACATAATAGGATTTTATAGCACCTGGACAGTGGATAACCTGGTTAAAGAATAGTGGCCTTTCTTATATTTTGCACAACTTTAAAGCTAAATGCTCACCACCTTACAGAGGATGGAAAATGGATCCCTGACAAAGAGCATTACACAATCCATCTTCCAGGCAGTGGGTACACGTGACATCATCACACAATAGGCATGATTGGGAGGTCAAACAGTCGTGGTACAGTGCATGGAGTCGTCAGGGATCTTAAAGATCTGATCCGCCATGACAGTTGTTGTCGCAACGCATCGCTAAAGGTAGCCATACATCTAGCGATGTATGAGCAGATCTGACCAAGAGACAAATCTCTCTCTTATCGAATCTGATCAGAGAGAGATCTGTCAGCTGCACATACACCACAGGCCGATTCCCAATCAATTTCATACTGAAATTGATCTGAAATTGGCCCTGTGCACCTAGTAAGGGCATGTGCGTGTGACATCATATGTGTGCCCTTATCAGGAAACCACATGGGGCGTGTGTGTAGGTGGAAGAGGAGAATGTGTCCGGAGCAGCGGGGGACAAGCGGAGGCCGCAGACAGGTTATGTGTACACTTTGGTACGGCGGGCATTAGCAGGGCACAGCATCAAGGCGGCGGATGGTTTCGTCGATCGTCGCCAAATTGCACGCTGTTCCCGCCACGCACCCAACTGACCAACTTTGACCCGACATCTTGCAGCATGCGCTATCGACAATGCGACCAATTTCCATCCCGAAATTGGTCAATCAGCCACCAAGTCGCCTGACGTATGGCCACCTTAAATGTCTTTCATGTGATTGCGTGCCTGTACCAACGTCACAAGATCATGGAAACGATCGCTCGGCGGTCATCAGAAAAATCATCGGGAAAATAGTGTAGTGGGTACAGGCCTTTAGAATCCTAAGGTTGATTACTGGTAATTTGGGGTGAGTCATTTTGATAAAACCTGTGTATGTTCAACGTATCTTCAAGATATTTCCAAAAAGGTTTCAGCATTTCTCCCTGTTTATATCTATCTTTTATTATTACAGTCCACATGTTATTATCACCCCTGCGTTGGGTATACTGCTGTTTTAGCCTTAAACGCAAATAAAGTTTTTTGAAACTAAAAACACTGGTATTAGAATAACGACTGGTGATGCAAACAACCTATTTATGATACGAGGAGGATATTTAATTGCCTGAGCAGATGTTTGCTCATAAAGCAGGCTTTCTTCCAGAGTCCAATGGGTTACTGTAGTGTTTTGGTCCTCTAGGGTGTTTCTATGTTGACAAGATCACCAACTATCAGTGTGTAACACAGAGCAGAACTTTATCATCACGGCATAGGAATTTTCTGACAAAGGGAGGCAGGTCAGCAGTCAGCACAGGGAAGATAATGGAAGCAGTCTATTTCGGCTGTGCTTCGTTCTCTACTTAGGCACAGATCACAGTGTACAGATTCTCTATTTTTTTCCAGCCTGCTAATCAACCACAGTGCTGCAGTATCTAAGGCTAGCGTCACATGTGGGTGAAGTCCACAAACAGATGTCAAAAGTCAAGCAGAGTACGGGCTCTCGATGTAATGAACCGATGCTACATGTGCAAGAAGCCTTCTTACTTGAACCATGATGAGAATCATTTGTATAACTGATTTCTTTTTTTTTATACTTAAGTTAATATGTTACACTATGTTCAAGAATAAGTTACGTAAATGTTGTACATTGTAGAATTAAAGAGGAACTTTAACCAATGATTGAACTTCATCCCAATCAGTAGCTGATACCCCCTTTCCCACAAGAAATCTTTACCTTTTCTTGAATAGATCATCAGAGGGGGTCTGTATAGCTAATATTGTGGTGAAACCCCTCCTACAGTGTGATGTCATTACCATGGTTCTGACAGTTTGCTGCCTGTGAACCTATTTGCATTGTGGGAAATAACAGATTTTTCCAACTGCCAAGCAAGCAATATCTCCCTCTGTGCAGAGAACTCTCAGTAACAAATGTTCACCTGGCAGAACTAAAGATGTCACCACCAGTGATTTATTTTGGAATGTAAATCAGGGAGAGGAAAGTTTTTACAAGGGACAAATACTGACTAATTAATATATCAATTAATATTGTTGTCAATAAGAAATTGTATTCATTATGTTATTTTCACTGCAGTTCCTCTTTAATGCAGCACACTTATATTCAGCCTGGGAACAGCGGCACTATGATTCACACGTTACTTCTCAGCACACTTTCGGGTTGGAGAATATCTACAGTCTTACCCAAGAACCAGAATACAGGATTGCACGTTTCATATCACAGCAGGTCTTTCATGAAAACGTGGTCTAATTACTACTACACTGGAAAGCCATAATTTTCTCATTCTGGAGGTGTAAGTTTCAGAATGTGTGAAATAAATACAGTCTTGTTCTATAGAAGAACAAAGCACTGCAAGTTATTTTACTTCTAATAAGATTTGATAGTATCTGACACGTGTGTATGACAGTCACCCATATCTGCTCTCGCTGGAGGTTGAGGGAGATACCAGATCTGAAAGAAGAATTTTAACCGAGGTTTGAACATTTTCACAATCAGTAGCCATTACCCGCCTTCCCACAAGAAATCTTTGCCTTTCTGGAATAGATTATCAGGGACACCTGTGTGGCTGATACTGTGGTGAAACCCCTCCCACAGTGTGATGTCAGGGCCATGACCCAGACCGTTTCCTTTCTGTGAACCTCATTGCACTGTGGGAAATCTTGGCTGTTTCCAACTGCCAAACATGCAGTTTCTCCCTCTGTGCACATATACACATGTACAGTACATCCGTTTAGCCTATCACATTGTTAGTGGGTGTGTTTATAGATAATGACGGTTGGTGCCGTTGGTGGATCAAACGAATTACACGGTGAGTATCAATCATTTCTTGTTTTATCCTCTATTTTTTATCTTCTCACTTTGCAATGTATTGATTTATTTTTCTGCCTACTACTACATTTCAGTAAAGTTCCTCTTTAAGTTCAGAGAAGAAAAAATGTTTAGTACTTGATCCTTTATTTAAAAGAGCAACAAAATACAAGGCAAATATGAAGGGTAAATAAGTGGTTGCAAAGCCTGCACTGGATCATCAGAATGGAGAAGCAAATCAGTAGCTTTAACAATTATGCCTTCATATCTAACTCAGTACACTGCCTTTTCAGTTCTGGAAGTATGACATCTCGCTAAAAGCTATATTTTCTTCAAACAGAACTTTTAAGGTGAACAATCTAGAAGGTGCATAAGCAGGAACTACAGCTGAACTGCAGATTCTTTGTACATGTAATACAAGTTTGAATGCTTTGGTGGAAAGATGGACTGGGTATATAATCAACCCGTAAACACTGCATGCTCTAGGACAAGAGACACGTCTTATGCAAGTTTGGGAAAGAGAATAGCTCTCAGACCTGCTGTGTACAATTATTTTTCTCTATTCAATTCACCATCATAGGTCTATAAATATGTGAAAGACCAGACCTATACCCTGGGGGAACCTAGTCGGGCCGTCTTGTAGCTACACTGACCCAAAACCTCAGTTCTGCCGGGAGCTATCCTATTTCCCAAACTTGCATGAGATCGTTTAAGGTGACCATGTAGTTGGGTCAGAATTCAAATATGGATTTACCTACTAAGGTTTTGCTGCCTGTCCATATAGCAGCTGCCTGGTTGTGTCAGTGCAGTACCATAATAGGACATCATAGTAGAGAAGACGGCTGGCAAGATAGAGCTGTGATATGGATAAGCAGAGTCACATGATGTGTGGAAAGAGGTCTGGCTGGAGTACAAGGAGGAAGAGAAGATGACCTTCCAAACCAGGAGATAAAGCTAAATATTGGGACTTTCTAGTAATTAGGAGAATGTAGTTAGTGGCGGCAACCTGTGTGAAGGAAGGGGGAGGAAGTTAGGAGTGGAGAAGGAGAGGTGGGTAATTGGAGGTGTTTAGAGGAAGACAAATATTGGGTTAAAGAAAGAGGACAAAGATATAGGAGGAAAGGAAGAAGGTAGAAAAAAGAAAGTGGTTGGAGGGATAAGGAAGAAATAGGAAGAGATGGACACAGAATGAATTAAGGGGGAAGGGGGTAAAGAGAATGTAAAAATAGTAAACAAGGCAACTAAAGAAGTAGGTGCTTAAATAAATAAATATGACATCCCAGTGATTCAAAATAGTGCTGGGACACACCATCACCTGAACACCATTAATTATAAACCAAAGAGTAAAAGTGTCCGCAACACTGCTAACACTAAGCATGTGCTTTGCGTCAACAAACACTACACATCAAACCAGGAACAGAAACCCAAAAAGAATAGCACCATGATGTAGCACAATAATATATATGTAACGCTCGGTGGTGTATCCTCCACGGTCAGCGCGCAATGCACACTCTGACGTGAAGGAGACATGCACGCAAGCGTAAAACAAGGAACAAGGATTTCCCCAGTTATAGTGCAAACGCACTGGTGGAGGAGAGGACTGACTCTAGTAGAAGATGTGGTGCACAGAGCAGGCGTAGCTCTGAGCAATCAAAACAACACTTAACAAAGAATGCAAAGAGCTCCATTTCGCTGTTCAGTCCCTTTGGAATTAAAGTGTCCAGTTGAAAAATCCACTTGGATTCATTCCTGGACATTTTATGGATGTAATTGCCCCCTCTCCTATCCGGTTCCACAATCTCCACCCCAAAGAATATAGTTCCCCTCAGGCTTCCATTATGCTGTTCCTTGTAATGTTTAGATAGTGGATGTCCCTCATTCTTCTTTTCGATGTTATTAAAATGTTCCCCCAACCGTCTCTGGAGCGATCTCTTGGTCCTCCCAATGTACCTCTTATTACAGGGGCACTGGACACAATAGATCACCCCAGCTGTAGTGCATGTGATAAAGTCTCTGATTCTATATTTCACCGTATCTTGAGCCTCAATTTCCACTATTCTTCCCGGATTGCTAGTTTTTCTGCAATTGAGGCACAACCCGCATCTTACAAAGCCCCCCCTATCCCTTACTGCACTTGCCTTAAAGGAGGGTCCCTCACTTGCTGCTGTAGCTATGGATAGCCCCAGATTTGGTGCTTTTTTAAAAATCACCTTAGGTTTGTCTGGTAATTTCTCACCCAACAGTTTGTCTTCCTTTAAGACATCCCAGTGTTTCTGGAATATATTCACAACCTTTTTTGATTGGGCCGTGTACTGTAGTACTACATTGAACTCGTTTGCCTCCCTACTATTCCAGTCTTGTACACTCCTTGGACCCAGTAACTGGTTGCGTTCCTTCAATCTAATTTCCTCTTGTGATCTGTGTACCCCTTCGCTGGGATATCCCTTATCAAGGAAGCAGTCCACGAGTCTCCCCGCTTCCACATCATAGTCCTCTATATTTGTACAGTTGCGCCTGAGCCTCGTGAACTGCCCCTTGGGGACATTGTCTAGCCAGCGTGGCAGATGGCAGCTGGTGTAGAGGATATAGCTATTGACATCCACATTCTTCTGGAAGGTTTTAGTAATTATATTATAATTTAGTAAGTAAAGTAATTATGTTCTAATATGAATCTTATTGCCTTCAAAATAAAATTCTTTTGTAACAAGTTTATCTCTTCATCCTTACTTAAATAGTAATCCACTGCCTCCAGTCCCCTGTCATGATGTATAATGGTGTATAGGGACGCTACATCCATGGTGCAAAGCGTCCAACCCTCTTCCCAACGCAAACCTCCCAAGGCATTCAGTATATGTTTAGTGTCTTCAATATATGCCTTTGTCATTCTCACTGATTTCTGTAGGAATGTTAAATTTCCCAGGAAGCCACTGTTTTATCATCTGCCAAAGGTGCATAAGGACCTGGGGAACCCCCCGGGTCGCCCTATAGTGTCAGGTGTGAATTCTCTGACTGCGAACCTCTCAAGGTATGTTGATATTAGAACATAATTACTTTCAGTATAATGAGAAATGGTATCTACAGGTCGGTGGGACGGCGATGGGGACCAGGTTCGCACCGGCCTACGCAAATTTGTTTATGTCCTACTGGGAGGAGATTCATGTCTATGGGGGGCGTGGCCCCGGTGCGGACCTGGTCCTATGGCGCCGTTTCATCGACGATGTGCTAATGGTGTGGAGAGGAGACTCTCGATCACTGGAAAACTTTATGGAGGATATTAATACAAATAATTGGAATATTAGGTTCACTGTGGACATGAGCAAACATAAAGTGAATTTTTTGGATCTGGAGGTATTTGTGGAAAATAATTCCTTAAGCACTAAAACCTTCCAGAAGAATGTGGATGTCAATAGCTATATCCTCTACACCAGCTGCCATCTGCCACGCTGGCTAGACAATGTCCCCAAGGGGCAGTTCACGAGGCTCAGGCGCAACTGTACAAATATAGAGGACTATGATGTGGAAGCGGGGAGACTCGTGGACTGCTTCCTTGATAAGGGATATCCCAGCGAAGGGGTACACAGATCACAAGAGGAAATTAGATTGAAGGAACGCAACCAGTTACTGGGTCCAAGGAGTGTACAAGACTGGAATAGTAGGGAGGCAAACGAGTTCAATGTAGTACTACAGTACACGGCCCAATCAAAAAAGGTTGTGAATATATTCCAGAAACACTGGGATGTCTTAAAGGAAGACAAACTGTTGGGTGAGAAATTACCAGACAAACCTAAGGTGATTTTTAAAAAAGCACCAAATCTGGGGCTATCCATAGCTACAGCAGCAAGTGAGGGACCCTCCTTTAAGGCAAGTGCAGTAAGGGATAGGGGGGGCTTTGTAAGATGCGGGTTGTGCCTCAATTGCAGAAAAACTAGCAATCCGGGAAGAATAGTGGAAATTGAGGCTCAAGATACGGTGAAATATAGAATCAGAGACTTTATCACATGCACTACAGCTGGGGTGATCTATTGTGTCCAGTGCCCCTGTAATAAGAGGTACATTGGGAGGACCAAGAGATCGCTCCAGAGACGGTTGGGGGAACATTTTAATAACATCGAAAAGAAGAATGAGGGACATCCACTATCTAAACATTACAAGGAACAGCATAATGGAAGCCTGAGGGGAACTATATTCTTTGGGGTGGAGATTGTGGAACCGGATAGGAGAGGGGGCAATTACATCCATAAAATGTCCAGGAATGAATCCAAGTGGATTTTTCAACTGGACACTTTAATTCCAAAGGGACTGAACAGCGAAATGGAGCTCTTTGCATTCTTTTAAAGTGCACTAGTGACTATGAGGTCAGAGCGCTATGATTAGATGGTGGGGGAAGTATTTGGAATGTGGACTATTAAAGACCCAGCTATAGGGGTATGTATTGTGCGGGGGGTCCACATTCAGGAATGTATGTATGGGGATGTATGTTATAACTGAAGTATTTTAGTTATAGGATTATTATATACTATCCGGCAGGGAATCTGTTTCTCATTTTTTGACAAGTTTTATTTCAATTCCATCTTTATTTTTATCTTTATTTGTATTAGCATTTAATTTATTTATTTATTTTTAGTTTTTACATGCATTGTATGAATATCTTACAAGGTGCTCCCAGAAAATGTTTAGGGATCTCTTACGAGTACCTTATGTTTGGGAAATCAAACCCTGACAGATGTGAACTTTGCCCCCGCTGGGATGGGTGGACCCATACAGGGTATATATAGAGTCAAGATGGCGGATAACTCCAGAAGCTTAAACCCTCCTGATGAAGGCCATCGTTTAGTGGCCGAAACGCGTCGAGGTGGAGAGATATTGCTATTGGTGGGCAACGCAATTACAAGATCTGGACTGGGCTTGCAGTTTAAGCGCGCAGCTGCTGCCCGTATGAGAAGTTCAAAGTTCTTGAGGTGACGTCACCGCTTGCAGCTAAACCCAGTGTAGCCCAGCTGGGCGGAAGTACGGAGAGCAACCCGCTAGACCTGACGGGCGGAAGTGACGTGCCCTGTACGAGCCCGCTGGTTTGGAGAAGTAATCTGGAGTCGCCGGCATTTCCCTTACGAGATGTGAGGAGAACGGAGGAGGATTATCCTTATTTGTGACTTGTGCAGATGCACATATGCTGGAATACGTGAGTTTTATACATTCTGCTTAAGCACCAACAATTTTGAAGAGGCTGTGCATGTAACTAACTTTTTGCAAGGAACTGTTTTGCACATTACCGTTTTCCAATTGGAGCACGCATGTTCATATAGTTGCTGGATAGGAACCTATTTTTGCAAAAGGACCTATTACTAATATTGCTAGTACGGCTAAAAGAGACATTCCTGCAAGTGAGATATACCCTTTTTTATATTTTTGTATTGCCAGATTTCACAGTCAGTTTTAAATTTTTTAGAAGGGCCCTTCTGAGTGTGTGCAGTTGTGAAGGAGTGATTGTTTCGTGAGGTGTTGCTGGGGATTCATGTTCATTGAGGAGTGTTTTTTGGATTATTTACAATAAACGAACCTTTTGAGGGATTATCCAGCGCGTGTTACATATACTTTTATTCCAATTTTCAACTCTGAGGGGTGGAGGGATATCCCCTTGTAACACGCAGCTGAGCAGTTGTTGTTCATTGTTGTTCACTGTGCTTTGTTCTTCCTTTGCGCTTGGTTCTTTTATACAACACTTAACAAAGGTTGCTCAGCGCAAAAACAGCGCTGAGCATTCTTAACCAGAACTCAGAGAGAAGAGGACAGGCTGACAGAATGAACGCTTGCTAATCTAGTCACCCCTCAGTGACAGCAAGCATTCACAAACAGGACAGACTGGAACGAGGCAGCCACTCGCGACTGCAGCGATGGCTTACCTCGCAAGAACAGGACTGGAAGGATTGGCTACTCCTACGCAATCCACAAGGCAAGACAAAGGCAGAGCAAGAAATTAGTAAAGGAAATACACAAATATATACAGTAATACGCGTCACAATATGGAAAATAATAAATGCGCTAGTATGCGTATATATTGGCAATGAACCAATATATGACGCAAGACTAGCAAAATAACAAATCTAACTGAGATACGAATATACTGGCGAACCAATATATATGCACGTATCAGGAACTAACTACAGTCCCAAAGGACACACATAAACAAGGACTGAGACAAACGGAATGAACGCTTGCTAATCCGGTCACTGCCTTGTCTACGTATGCACAGCTGCGTCATCAGAGGCAGAGCAGCAGGACTGAACCGTAGTGATGGGAAGTTCGGCTCTTTTCAATGAATCGATTCTGAACAGTAGTGATGGGAAGTCCGGCTCTTTTCAATGAATCGATTCTGAACAGTAGTGATGGGAAATCCAGCTCTTTTTAATGAATCGATTTATTGAAAAGAGCCGGACTTCCCATCACTACTGTTCAGAATCGATTTATTGAAAAGAGCAGAACTTCCCATCACTACGGTTCAGTCCTGCTGCTCTGCCTCTGATGACACAGCTGTGCAGTGAGCCGATGGAGCCGCTCTCTTGTCTATTCAGTCGCCGCTACTCAGACTCCATGCAATGACATAGGGAGAGAGCGGCTCATCCCGCGTGTCTGCGCTGACACCTGCCTCCTCCAATGCCTGCAGGGCAGGAAGTGCGGGGGTCCTTTCTATGCAGCGGGCGCAGGAATATAGGATACAGAGCGTGAGTTTGGCAGTTATGGAGAGTAGGGCAGGGCAAACCATCTCCTTTTTATTTACGTGACAAGGCTTGCCCTGTTGTAAATTTATAGTTACAAAAGTCCGTCAGCGTAGATGCAGGGACTGACGGATACAGGAGAGAGTGACATGTGGATCTTTAAAGGAACATGCTAAAAAATTAAAACAATTACACAGTGAAGCTTTTGTATGAATAATGTAACTACTGTGGGGGTGCTTCAAAATAAAGTGTTTCGCGGTAGTGGTCCTTTAATGTCCTACAGAGCGTTTGGTGCCGACTTTGTGTCTTCAGCATTGTAGAAGTTCAATTATGCACAGGCAACGCATTTCGTTGGTCTAACACCCACTTCCTGAGGCCAAATACAGTGACAGAGATGTATCTAGAACTTAAGGTCTAAGGATCCCTCCTGCCGTTTGCAGCGGAGCTCAGCTGCAGCCGAGCAGTTTTGATATTTCTGCCTGCATTTGGTTGCTTGGTTTTGTTTGCATTTGCCATGAGCGTCTTTGCTGTTTGCAAGCACACTGCAGTTCAGAGTAGCCCCGGATGTTGTCATGAATCCACCTATGGCTGGCTGCAGTTGAATTGCAGTCAGACAGTCGTGGATTTCTTACATGCATGTGGTTGCATAATCTAGCATGTGGTTGCATAATCTGGCATGCATTTGTAATGAGAGCTCCATCCATTCCCAGACAGCTTGCAGCTTTCAATCAGTGTAGCACAGGATTGCATGATTACCATTCAGCTGTAGGGGAATTTGCATGTCAGTTTCCATTGGCTGATGTCCACCTGCCAACTGTTGCATTACCTTGCCTGCCTGGACGGTTACTGCACCTGCGGTGGTGCAGTGGAGTCTTACCACCCTACTAGCTGGAGACTGCCTTCACCACGTTGGTGACTGGTAGTTATCCTGCTTGCTCTGTTCCTGAGGACGTAACTATAGGCTGCAGTTGCTATTAGTTACGCTCCAACCTGTTTGTCTTGTTTTGTATCAGTGTGGATGTTTGCTACTGCTAGCCAAACATTCCTTCTGTCTGTCTGTTCCTGCTAGACCTATTTCCTGTGTACATCACTATAGGCTACGGTTGCTTTTAGTTATGCTCTTACTTTTGACTTGTCTATTGTTGGGGCAGCGACTAGATTGGCAGGCATTCCATCTGTCTCTCTGTTGTCTGTTACTCAGTCAGAGGCTCAGGCGGCGGTCGTCCTGAGCAACCATTGTATCTTGTTCGCTAACAGTCAGCCTGTCTGTCTGTCTGTTGTCTGTCTTGTTTCCTCAGATCAGAGGCTCAGTGTGGCGTCGCACTGAGCAACCATAGTGTCTTGTTTATTTGTGGCGGTATCGGAAGCCCAGAGCTGCGGTTGCTCTGGGCAATCTTGCTCCCTTGTTCATTACTCCTGTTGCCTACGCATAATTAAACTTCATATGTGTATGAATGTGTTGTTATTGAGGTAAGCCACCTCTCCCTTTATTATTTTAAGTTATTTTTAATACAATTTATCTACCATTGGGCACCTCTTTGAACTTTTCTATTTACGCTCACTGGCTTCAAAATAAACAGCTTTACAGACCAATAGTCAGACAGACAGGCAACGATAAACACCCAAGTAGATGAAATTATTATTTTTGATTTATACAGCACTCACATCTTCTGCAGCGCAGTACATAGTACAAAAACATCAATAATGAGTAGTTCATCACACGGTACAATCAGGACATCCAGCATCACAAGTACAAATACATACAACTGATATATTTATTTAGGAAAGTGCAGCAGAAACAGGAAACACTAGGGGGAGGTCCCTGCCCTTGCAACCTTAAAGTCTAGATTAAATAATGAAATGTAGATGTTCTGCATTTACCAGTTATCTTCAAATCCTACGTATGGTGAACATGCGAGGAAGGCTATTAAGGCATGTAAGTCTCAATCTAGTTATTGAGCAGTAAATAAAGTGTCCCTGTCAAAATGCAACAGGCTTCGTTTTCCAAGAAATGAATTGATTGATGCAACTGGTCTACAGAGACTATTCAATGAACTATTACATCTTATCCAGGATGGCAGATGGCAACATGTTCTGCAATAAAAGGCACCGTCAGTCGAGACAATTTATAGCGCTGTGTAAGGAATGATTAAGGATAAGCCTTATCTTTATTTTGCAATTCCCACTGAAGCTGTGCTTTAGGAGCAGTTACAAAGTACCGGAGGTGTTTATGCAACTAGCACTGACCTTTGTACACGGTGGAGATTATTCCATTGGAGATGTCTTCTGAATTTAAAATAGATATTTAAAAAGCATATTACAGCTTGTTGAACAAATGCATAGGCCCCTTTCACAACGAAAATCACGATTCGCTTCACAGAAGCACTGCAGTCCAATTGCAATTTTCTTATTCACACAGCACTCATTGCACTGCGATTAACATTTAATCTGGTGATTTCCGATGTTGAAACAGATACAGGAAGTATGTTAAAAAGGGAGGACACCTGCAAAGTGCATAGCTCTGCATTTTGTTATGCGATTGTTCTCGCGCTCCCATCATCTTAACACAAAAGCAGGAAAAAGGCTGCATGCATTACATTTGCGTTTGGGTTCAAATCAAATTGCAGCAGTGTAGAAAGGGCAACACAGTTACTATGTGTTACTATGTTAACAACATTCCCAAGCAGCTCAAACCTTAGTGGTTTTGGGTTACTCCGAGCTGCTTGGTTACTCTGTTATACTGGTTCAAGCCTTATCTCATAAAGCCATATCAATTTCTGCCATGCTCTGAGGAGGACCAATAGTCCAAAACAGGCTGTCTGCATGTGGGGTTGGTGTGGTTCTGTAAAATTGTTAGCTATAGGCTCACTATACACCAGGTGTTCTGGATGTAAGCCTTGCTTCAGGGGTATAAAGAGATCATTTGCATATTCGCCAGTGTGCATTGTGGGTAACCACAGTTACACATTTAAATCAGAATTATTGCAGAAGTACCTTCTGTTTTAAGAAGGCAAACCACACTAAGCATTGCTTTTTAGTAGGAGGGCTTTTCAGTCTCTTTTAGTACCCTATACTTTCCTAGTGGTTTGGGTCACCCCGAGCTGCTTGTGTATTCTGTTAATCTAGGTGACCTTAGATTAGAAAATCGCGTCCAATTTGCATTAAAGATCAGGATGCAGTTGATGTGAAAGAGCCCTTATTTTCATATAGTGAACTCTAGCCACAGTTACCGGTGTTAACTCACCTTTCAAATGTGGCTACCATCTATATTATAACAAGGAAAAGCTGAAAGCAAACCCAAGGTGCAGTAAAATGCTAAAAACAGATACCTAAGAAGAGGGGCTAATAGCATATGTATAATCCAAAACTGTTCAGTCTTAAGGTGTCCAATAATGGTACAATTTTTACCAAACATATTTTCAATAAGGTCATTAAGATTGAAAGAAAAGATTGAGTTTAATCGATCCATCCGACTAAAGAATCAAACTTGCGATCATATCTCCACCAGTTATGATTATACTGTATCTATGAAAAAAATCAGCCAAACAAAAAACAATTGATAATGCGATCGGTCAGGATTGATTGGGCCCATCCGCTTCACTGTTTTCGTGCAATACGATCTGAAAAATCTGATTGTTTACTAAAAATTGTACAGTTAATGGGCACCTTAAAGGGAAGGTCCAAGCTATAAAAAAAATTAAATCTACTTACCTGGGGCTTCCTTCAGCCCCTAGCAGCTGCTCTGTCCCACGCCGCAGCTCCACTCTCAGTTGTTGTCTCCCGGTGCTGAGGACGACCTTGCTTGGTCGTCCTCTACTGCGCCTGCGCGAACGTTTCTGTCAATCAAACCCAAGTGGTTGGAGTGTACTGCACAGGCGCAGTAGTTCTGTGCCTGCGCAGTATGCTCCGGACAATGTGGATTTGATTGACAGCGGCGCCTGCACAGGCGCAGTAGAGGAAGGCCTGGCGAGGCGCCGAGAGCCAGCGGCAGACAGTGAAGCTGCGACGTGGGACAGATCAGCTGCTAGGGGCTGGAGGAAGCCCCAGGTAAGTAGATTTCATTTTTTTATAGCTCAGATGTATCCTTTAACCTCCTTGGCGGGGGTAAGCCGCGCAGGAGGTTTTCTCAGGCCCTGTAGGGCCGATTTGCTTATATTTTTTTTTTTGCTGTTTTTTTTTTTTTTAGCAGTTTGCTAGCTGTGTCAGCACACCGATCGCCGCCGCCCCGCGCTCGATCGCCGCTATCTGTCACGCCGCGCCGCCCCCCCCCCAGACCCCGTGCGCTGCCTGGCCAATCAGTGGCAGGCAGCACTAAGGGGTGGATCGGGACTCCCAATGACGTCCCGACATCGGTGACATCAGTGACGTCATCCCGCCCCGACGGGGGAAGCCCTCCAGGAAATCTCATTCTTTGAACGGGATTTCCTGATCGGAGATCGCCGAAGGCGATCAAATCGGGCAGGGAGATGCCGCTGAGCAGCGGCTATCATGTAGCGAGCCCTGGGCTCGCTACATGATTTAAAAAAAATAAAATAAATAAAACTGCTGCGCTGCCTCCTGGCGGAATTTTTTTAGACTGCCAGGGGGGTTAAGGAAACCTGAGATGAACAGGTACCATTAAAATAAGCATACCCCTGAAATTGTATGCCAAATACAGGCAATTCCTGTAATTGTTATTGTTCTTCTGAGTTCATTTCATTCTTAATTTTTCATTTTTATTCTGTCTAAAATCCAAGATGGCTGCCATCTGCTTCCGGGTCAGTATATATATTAGGGGAAAAAAAGCTGCAGACATATACACACAGACACAATTACTTTTACTTATTCTGATGACTGTACACAGAAGAAATGCAGCTGTGCTTGTTGTTGGGTCGTTTGCATAAATCCGACGTGTGTACGAACCTTTACAGGGGGATTACAAGCTCACAGGGCAGATCAGAATGAGACAGACAGCAGGGTGTTTGTTCTCATGTCCCTACTAGTATATAGTATTAATTAAAGCAGGTTGCTTAGTCTCTGATACACTTTAACCTAACCCGGCTGTCACACAGAACTCTCCATTACCGATGCCTAACCCCAAGACCCCCCCCTGGTGGTGCCTAACCTTAAGAACCCCCTGGTGATGCCTAACCCTAAGACCCCTCTGGTGGTTCCTAACCCTAAGACCCCCGGTGGTGCCTAACTCTAAGCATCCTCCCCCAGGTGATGCCTAAACCTAACCATTCCCCTGCACAAATACCCTTCCTGGCAACTAACTCTAAAATATTTGATAACGTAAAATGTATACATACAAATGATATAATATTTCAAAAACTACATTGCAAGTTTCAAAACGATAGCTAATAGGCGAAATCCGCTGCACCCTGGATACTAGGATGGTGCTGGAACAAGGCGACTTTGACCCAAGTAGACAGCAAGGAAGGAAGGAAGTTCCGCACAAAATCCTATGTAGAATGTAGTCCCAATTTTATTGAAAAATATAAAAGCTGAACAGCCTGGTAGCTGACATGTTTCGGACACGCAGGTCCTTAATCATAGTGCTATGATTAAGGACCTGCGTGCCCGAAACATGTCAGCTACCAGGCTGTTCAGCTTTTATATTTTTCAATAAAATTGGGACTACATTCTACATAGGATTTTGTGCGGAACTTCCTTCCTTCCTTGCTATCGATGTTTACAGGTGCTCAAATCGTCCATTAGCTGCAGGCGCCCAAATTTCCTGCTACCAATAATCTTTCCTAGTTAAGAATTCTCATAAAAACTACATCTGAGCAGAAGGCTGGCAGCAAAGGCAGCCTGGACTATAAAGAAGAGAGCAGTGCGGCTGATACAGGCATAGGCTCTTCAGTGATCATTTGTTAGATGAACACAAACTGAAGTTTTGTGTATGTTGTGGGTGAGTTTGCTTTCAGTATGGCTGAGCCTAGTTCAGTAGCCACGTGCTACAATGTGTATAATATAAGTGACACGCTGGCATGTGGTGCGCTCTCCTAGGAGGGAGTGGATGTGTTCTTCCCTTAATGAAATCCCGCACAGAAGCTCCAATTCAGACAATCTGTCATGCGAGACCGATCAGGCAAAGCACTCAGCTGGTAACACAAAGCAAAAGCGCTCTCTTCAGAGACCTACGTGCTGTCACCTATCAAAGGCAGTGGAAAGAAAAGAAAACACCCAGACACACAAAAAAGGGTCTAGAAACAATTTACTAAAGCAATACCTAGAAATGCACTTAACTTGCTCTCCAAATCCTTCCGTACCTAAACATACATATGCATGAAGTCTGACATTGTGAAACTAATAATGCTGCTTAGCGCTGTCATAGCTCAGTACAATGGGGAACTGTTCCAGCGTCGCACAGAAGCACGTATTTCAGGCAAGTCAACCAGCGCAAACAAGTCGATTAAGTAAGAGTCCAATGGGTAGACCTCATATAACCTGCATCATTTCTACCATATAGTCAGAAACATAAATCATGTAGCCCCATAGAATAATTCTTACAGCCTTCAGTACCCTTAAAGTGGAACTATAGTCATAATATCCTCTTGGCTCCAACAGGTTAGCCACACCATAGGAACTTCTATAACCAAACAATTATTTGCTAGGTAATGACTAAAAAGGTTAATAGACTGTGTTTCACTTTGCTCAGAAGTTTAGCAGTTACATAAGGCACATTTATATAGGAAACATGTATATTACCTTCTTAAAGTGGATCCGAGATAAACTTTTACTCATTGCATAATTGTGTCCCTTTCATATAGTTTATAGGGCATTCCTCAAGTCAAATACTTTAGTTTTTTTGTTTTATTACTGTAATTCCCTATAAACTAAACAAGCCTCGCCCACAGCTTCTCCAGCGACTTGGCACTTTGAGTCAGATGTAGCAAGGGCACTTTGAGTCAGATGTAGCTCAGTCTGGAAAGGAGGAGGAGGAGGTGTTGCTAGTCAGAGATTTCAGAGGCAGAGGGGAGGAAGGAGGAGGAAAGGGGAGTGAAGTTTTCACAGGTTGAGGGCTGGAGATACACAGCAGCTTGCCTGTGTGTAATGTGTCAAACATGTGGCCGCTCTCATTGTATCACAGGAAGAAATAATCATATACTGTTGAAGCTGTTTGCAGCTAGATTTGCTGTGTAAACTAAACTTTAGATAACATATATAGACAAGTTACTTGTTATAGTTAGTTTTTCATCTCGGATCCGCTTTAACACTGTGTGTGCAACATCACTTACAGTATATAAATACCAGTAAAACTGCCATGTGTATGCACAATAATTTTACTGGCTTTTTATGACTATAGCTCTATCTGTCTCAACTCTTGATTCATCTGCCCTTATCGATTTATCTCATGATTTACCTTTACTTATCTGCGTTAACTCAAATTTTATATCTTCTTATCTCATTAATTATCTCTCCCTATCTGTTTATCTCTGGAAGTATCTCTCTTTATCTTTTTGTCTCGCAAATTGTGTCTTCTAATTTGTCCTAACTCATGATGAATCTCTCGTTTAGGGCTGGTTTACACTTGGTTTAAAAACGTATCCGTGTGATGTTTTTAAAGATCCGCTTAACCTCCTGAGCGGTATGGACGAGCTCAGCTTGTCCATCACCGCCGGAGGCTGCCGCTCAGGCCCTGCTGGGCCGATTTTCCTCAAATAAAAAGCAGCACACGCAGCCGGCACTTTGCCAGCCGCGTGTGCTGCCTGATCGCCGCCGCTCTGCGGCGATCCGCCGCGAGCAGCGGCGAAAGAGGGTCCCCCCAGCCGCCCGAGCCCTGCGCAGCCGGACCAATCAGTTCCGGCCAGCGCTAAGGGCTGGATCGGAGGCGGCTGACGTCAGGACATCGGCTGACGTCCATGACGTCACTCCGCTCGTCGCCATGGCGACGAGGAAAGCCAGACAAGGAAGGCTGCTCATTGCAGCCTTCCTTGTTACTTATGCTTACCGGAGGCGATCGGAAGAACGCCTCCGGAGCGCCCTCTAGTGGGCTTTCATGCAGCCAACTTTCAGTTGGCTGCATGAAATAGATTTTTTTTTATAAAAAAAACCCCTCCCGCAGCCTCCCTGGCGATCTCAATAGAATGCCGGGGAGGTTAAACACAGGAAGCGGATCCTATGTTAAAAATAGGATCCTCTTCCACTTTTTAAAAAACACAGATCATACAGAGATCCGTGTTCTGTGGAACGTGAGACGCAACTTGGTACATTTTCCCAGACTGGACTGTAAAACATGGCCAATGAAAGTCTATGAGAACGGACACTGTCCATTCTCACTAGGCTAGTTGTTGCATCCGTGTAGCCCAGGCATGGGCAAACTTGGCCCTCCAGCTGTTACGGAGCTACAAGTCCCACAATGCATTTGCTTTTATGAGTCATGACTGTGGCTGTCAAACTCCTGAAATGCATTCTGGGACTTGTAGTTCCGTAACAGCTGGAGGGCCAAGTTTGCCCATGCCTGGTGTAGCCGCTTGCTCGATGCCAGCGCGTCCCTGCTCGTCCCCGCAGGCAGTTCCTTATCAGCCGCTCGTTTCTTCCATTGTCCGCCCGCGGGGATCAAGAGTGGAATCGATCCGCCATGGTGATCGGACAGGTTGAATATTATCAATCGAGCCATCAGCGGCTCGATTGATAACAACTATCGCGGCGTGTATGCCCAGCTGTAAGGATCGGTGGCAGCACACAGAGAGAATCTGATTATTGGTGATCTGCAGTATCGCCAATAATACAGATGTCACCTTATTATTGATGATCTGCAGAATCACCAATAATACAAGTGTAACTAACCTCTGGACACCTAATACAGTAATAGACAATAACGACAATAAATGATTCACACGATCGTGGAAAAATCCACCACACGGTGATTCTTTAGAGGTGTGGTTACCTCTGAATGGGAACCCCGTGTGTGAGATCCTCAACCCAGGCAAAGAGAGGAATCTCGGCTCCTGGCAGTAATCGTCTGCTAGGGCAGGTGTCTCGGAGAGGCAAGCCTCAGAGATAACCCTACAGTGGGAGACGTTCCACTGAAGGGAGAAAGGTCAGACAAGCAGAGGTTCAGCAACAGAGAAGGCGGCAGCAGTACAGAAACGGAAGGCTGATTCAGAGTCGATAAACAGGCAGGGTTGGCAACTTGAATCAGATAGGCAGAAGTACAAGAGCGATTAGAGAAAAGAGTAGTCAGGGATAGCCAGAGCCAAAACACAGGTAAATATACAATTACAATCCTAATCTAAGGTGTGACGTCCTTGGTATCAACACCCAGGCAACTGGACTAAGGTCTGAGCGCTAACACGAATGTGTTCACGACAGCAGACAAGGAGCAACTGATGCCTAGCTCCTTATATGCTGGGAGCGCATCTACAGTGCCACCCAGCCGCCCAGCCAATCCAAGAGCTAGTTGGAGTCAGCTGATCTGCAAGTCAGCTGACTCCCCGTCTAGCTGCATAAAGGTCCTGCCGCCGGAGGTGCGCACGCGTAATGCGTGCCCTGTTTGCGGCCGAAGGACCTGCATGTGGCAGCGAGGCGGGGACCGCCGCCGGCTGACTCGTGGAGACGGCGTCCCTGCCGCTCTCCGCTGCGGCGGTATCCCCGCCGGCTGTTACACCAGCATAACAGAAAATTGTATGGTGCATTCCCAGCATAACAAATTGTCTTTTCTTACCTGACCTATCTTATGTATTATCTTTCTATATTGTTGAGGTAAAAATGCTGTAAGCAATTAGATAATTCAAGAGAATCGTTCTGTGAATCAACGCCCCCCCCCCCCCCATACGATAGCAATTTAAATATTTAAATACATATGTTATTTGATTCTTTTTTGTTTGTTTGTTATTTGTTGCAAACAAAAAAGTTTTTCAAAAAACGCACAAGACTTTCAATTTACTCATGACCAAATACATTAACACTTAAAGCTTATGTGATTGTCCGTAAAATAAAACAAAAATGAAACTTCAATACAAAAATAATCTAATCATCTAATGATGCATCTAAAAATGCAAAACTGTGAATTAAAAGTGTTATTTTAATACATTGATTAATACTTATTAGTTTATTCTCACATGGTGAAGTAGGAGAAAAGCTTTTGTAATTTCAAACACTTTACATTCTTTGTGAGCTCAACCTTGCGTTTGATGTTCTATATATAAACATGCAATTCTAAAACAACTAAAACAATTTTCAGGGCCCGTTTCCACTATCGCGAATCCGCATGCGGGCAACGCATGCGGATCCGCACAGTCAGTAGAAGTGGATGGGACTGTTTCCACTTGTGCGTTTCCCCGCACGTTTTTCTGTGCAGAAAAAATCTGCAGGGTAGGGGCCTCAGAATTCGCCTGCGTGTGGAATGCAGGCGAATCGCACACAATGTATTTAATAGGGAAATCGCATGCGTTTTCCCCATGCGTTTTTTGCCGCGATTTCGCATGCGATTTCGCATAGGTACCCATGTTAATTCACACAGGCAGTGACATGGTTAAAATCGCATACAGCCTTACCTATGCGATTTGCCTGCGGTGATTCGCCGGCAATTTCGTAACGCTACAGTGGAAACGGGCCCTCAAGGGTAACATTACTTGACACAGCTTTTGTTAAACAACAACAAATACTTTAGGAACTCTGGTTTGTGCTGCAGGTCACACAACATGCACCGCTGCACGTGCGTAAAATAGAGGCGTCAGCATTAAGTGAACCAATTTGTCTAGTCAACAATGTAAATGGAGGTACAAAATAAACAAACAAAATACTTAATCAAAACAAGTTATTCTCTTTACCTGGAAGGAAATATACTACAGTATATGACAATAGATTACAAACTCTTGAGGAAGGACATGCTGACAAGTACTCGAGTGACACAACTGTGTCAAAATTCCCTTAGCTAATAAAATTCAACTTTTGTTAAGTGATAGAATACGTGTTCTTAGAATACCTTTAGCACGCTTGCTTTCATGTTAGTACTTAAATCCTACTGGATGTTTAACATACTCCCTATCGTTATCCCTTTCCAGACACCGAACCTTAATGGCCACATTGATTGCTAGAAGCTGTTCTTACCTTGTTGAATATCATTACTGCTAGTCTTGAAGACTAGGAGGTAAGGTTCAGCTGAACATATTCCTGCTTGTAAAACTACCAGCCAATGGAATACAGTGATTATAATTGGGTCAAAATCAAAAAGCTTGCCATCTATAGTGGTCTAAAGCAAGCCTTACACGCATCAATTTCCTTGTTCGATTCTCAGCAGATTCTTTAAATGCGATCAAACCTGCTGGGAATTGATGCCTTACAAAAGTCAGATTAATATAAGAGTGAACAGAGGCGTCAGCAGGATAAAAGGTACTAAAAAGTTTAAAATTCCTCAGGAGGTGGTGGTGGACTCGCCTCCTTGAAGTAGACATGATACTGTCAGCTTTTTAACAACAACATGTTTATTTATATACTCCAGACAACCATGCCACGCGTTTCGCAGGCATATTCCTGCTTCCTCAGGCAACAACAAATAGGATTACACGCAGTACAGTCTCAAGGTCACGATAAGCGCCTCTGTTAGATTGATTGATTTCTGATTGATTTTGGCCTAAAATTGATCAGATGTATCGATCAGACCAGACCAGATGGAAGAAATTGGTCAATCGGGAGGGGCAGGAGTAGTGGTCAATCGGATAATCCCGACAGGCATATAGCCTATGGGGGCAGTGCATCTGCCCTGGGCTACAGTGGGACCATTAGAGTGGACAATACTCCACTCCCACTGGCCACATGTAGTCCTGCACAAGTGGTCCCCCCAAAAAAGCAGGATTTTATTCACTTGAAGAAATGTGAACAAAAGTAGCCAAAACATCCGATAGCCTCCAGGATGTAATTATAGCTCGAATAGTATTAATAGCTCTAGCTGCGTATGAGCGGCTGAAGATATCGTTCAGAAGCAGGCTATGCCCCCATTTGCCCGAAGTTCCCTATTAGGTCCGCCTGTGTGGCGATTGGATATGGGAAAGAGGGGGAGGAGTATAAATAGGTAGGTTGCAGGTTTTGGTGACATGCTATCACTTGACAAAGAACGGTATATCCATTCGAAACGGCGACTGTCCGTTGTGTGGGCGGATTGGGCTGCAATGGGGGCATAGCCTGCTTGTGAAAAATGTCTTCAGCCGCTCATACGCAGCTAGAGCCAGGGCCGGATTTACCATAAGGCACTGTAGGCACATGCCTACAGGCGCCACATGATGGAGAGGTGGTTCACTCCCCTCCCCTAGGGACTCCTTCCCTATGCAGAGTCCCATGCAAAGGGAAAATGAGAGCTCCACTGACAAGATCTACCTTCAGCCAGAGGCACATCTAGCTACCTAATACTTTGGGAAACTTCTAGCTACTCAATACTGAGGTTACCTCTGGCTACCTAATGCTATGGGGCACCTGTAGCTATGTACACCGGGCAGGGGAAGTAAAGAAGAGTTGACAGCTGGGCCAGCCAGCACACTTGCTGTGCCATTCAGTGGGCGTTTGTAGGTTCATGGTTAGTTAAGTCTAGGGTGCCAGAACATTTGTGCCTATAGGCTCCTGTGATGTAAATCCGGGCCTGGCTAGAGCTATTAATACTATTCGAGTTATAATTACATCCTGGAGGCTATCGGATGTTTTGGCTACTTTTGTTCGCATTTCTTCAAGTAAATAAAAAAATCCTGCTTTTTAAAGAAACGGCCAGTACTGGTCATTTACTTTCTTTTGGACTACATTACGTCTGTGCTAGCCACAGGGTCTAGACCTGGCACAACCAACGAAGGCAAGACAGGTGTGCTGTCTGAGAAGTATGTCCTGCGCCAGTCTGTGAAACTCTTCCTAATGGGAAAAAGCCCACTCAGCAGACAGCAAATACGCTGCAATGCTGTTTGATTGTTCTAGATAAAATGTGACAAGCTATCCGGTAACATTTACAGGTTCAGAAATGACTTCTGTGAAATCATTAAGAAATGAGGACAGACACAATAGGTGTTGCTGAAGCTGTCTAATCCTGTTCGGCTGTTTGATAACATCACAATTGTTTCCTCTGTCTCAACAATGAGTCTATTCGTTTTCATTCTCTGGACGACTTAAAACTGTCCACGCAGCATATTGTCAGGATCAAATTCAAGCAGATCTAATCACTTTGCCTCAGAATAGCAAATATCATTTATTTCATTCAAAGCTGATCAATAACCTAGGTTTCTAGAAGTAAAGTAATAAAGATAAAAAAAAAGCGTAACTACAGCTCCTGCAGCCTCCACCTCCCTCTCTCCCCATCTGATCAGCAAAGTGGTGCATCTTAGCACAAATACCTACTCCAGTGCCAGGTCCTCTGGTTATGGCAATTAAGCTGTGAAGAGATTTAGGTGCCGGTATACCGCTAATGTAATTTTCTCCGTTATAAGGCCAATGTTGGCGCATACTGTTATTATACATTATTTGCAATGGACTCTGGACTTTATGGGGCTCTGCAGGGTGCCCATTAAAATATCGGCATAGAGGGGAAATTTGGGTGCCCGTGGTGTCTGATAAGGGTAGGACTGGGGAGAGGGTCTAAAGGGTTAGGTGTGTTGGTCTTAAGATGGCTCACACACTCCAGACTTACATGTGAGAAGCAACAACAGGGCTCTGGAGTGTGTGAGCCACGTTATAAATCAGCTGAGGCAGAGAAAGACAGAAGGCTGCTAGCAGTTATCTGGGAACAGCTAGCCCTCGCATCAGCACAAGAACAGCTGATTTACTGACGCAGATCAACTGGGTAGAAGAAAAGAATTGGTGGTAGGCACTATTTTTTTAACACAAGCTCTATGATAAAGTGTATGCTGTCCATATTAAATAACTGATGGCGTGGATAATGGAACAGCATCATTTTTGCCACAGTGCCCCCTTTAATAAATGGTTCCTTTTTTGGTACTTTTTTGGTACTTCACCTGAACCTTCTTCTGGCAACATTTTGCAAGCAGAGTGCCATTTTACAATATATGGTATCAATAATCTATCCATTAATATATCATCTTATGTTGATACACACAGTATGTTCATTAATTTTCTCTAGGTCCATTTTTATGTCATTTAATGGAGATGGTCTACAAAATGCAAATAACACCAGCTTGCTTGTAAATGTAATGAAAGTTGTATGCAGCCATGGAATTCATCCAATCAAATTCTGAATGTGATTGGGGTAGCTCTAAGCTGCATGCAATTAGCATATGTGCATACACACCACAATCATTTCCATCTCATGCACTCTCTACTGTTTGAAAAAAACACATTTTGATTTGTGATATTTATCTTTTTTTTTTTATAATTAACAAAAAACAAACATTAAAAACACTGTACATTCCCTTTAAAGCAGCTATAAAAATCGGCAAATACTGTATTCTGGTTTGAAATGCCATAAGGAAGAGGAACTTACTGTCATCATTGATGAATTCCTCATAGGAGGACCATGAGGAGTTCTCCACATCCCAGTAAAAGCCATCAGTTAAACTCTTGTTGTATTCGGTGAAATCTCGAACACATTTTTGTTTTAAGTGGCCCATAAATAGTTGCAGCCCTATCAGGGCAAAGACGCTCAAACAAAAAACCGTTAGGATCATAACATCTGCCAGCTTCCGTACTGACTGGATGAGGGCTCCAACAATGGTTTTCAGTCCTGGTGAGAGTAAAATTAACAGTTAGAAACAAGTTATTGCTTCTCCTCATGAATATGAAGTCCCTTATTTGTTCTATGAAAGGTTCCAAAGGGACCAAAATATCCAAAAATATAAAACTGACAATAAATATTAAAAGCCCCAAAAATATATGTTAACCCATTTTTTTCTAAAATAAGTTCCTGTATGTCCCCCATTTTTTTTTATTTTACCTGGTCCGGTTGCCCTCCCCTAACTGCTGGAACTGTGCAATGCCAGTGGGATTGTTGGAAGAGGTTTTATTTAAGCTACATTACCAAGCTTACCCCAGCATGCAAATAACAGAAAGCTCTCTATTTCTGATAAGATAGGGACACTATGACCAGAAGGTATTTGAATCCCCCCCCCCCTTTTTAAAAGTTTACACAGATAAATATCTGACTTTAGGCCAATCACAACACTCGATATTCTTAAATACTCAGTAGTATGGGACGAACTGGAATGCCATGGAAAAAAACAATCACAGGACTCGAATACGACCGAGTTTTACAGAGTCAAGTGATTGTTCTAAAATTTCTATGGTTTTCAAATTTCCACTGAATAATTCTGTAGCCTGTGGTTGGTCCAATGCTTTTGAGCTCTGTGATTGGACTAAAATTTCCAAGTTTCAGCAATGCGGTATTTCTGTGGAATACCAATTTCCAAAGCGGTAACACAATTTCTGATCGGAAACTCACAAAAAGCGTATGAAAAAAAAAAAACTAGAACCAGACTGGTGTCTGCAGAACTTGTTAGCTCTTAGAAAAGTTACATGATCATTGTATGTTCCTTTTTGTTTGAAAGAAAAATTTCCAATAAAAAGAAAGTAGGAAAAAAAAGTCACATGATCAAATTAGCATCCAAGGGAACCTATAAAAGAGGAAGGGGCGGGGCACTTTACCTCAGAAGACAACATCTGATTTGCCAGTCATTTAAAAAAAACACAGTAGTAACACATGACACATTCAGAAACATCTGGGCCTTGTCTGCCAATGTTACAATAAGAAGCATGTGTATAGTATGCAGAAAGTATACATGTAGTGCAGGCTTTCTATATTTGGGTCAAGAAAGTGCCGGGTTTACCTCAGACAGAGAAAATACTATAAACAATACTATAAACAATGATAGTAGTTATGAATAAATTTCAGATTATAGTGTATACCGCTAGCGCAGCCCTAAATGCTGCCATAATTATAACATAATTAAATGATATTGAGGTAGTTAAATGTGTCAATGAGAAATCATTAAGAGAGAAAAGGCTAACTACTCAGACAGACAACACTTCATTCAGCTTAATAAATTGTATTCTAGAATGCATTAGATATGCAAATTATTTTGTTGTCTATGCCTTTGATGCTTAAAGTGAACGTCCACCAAAAATTACATAATGCTAACTAAGGGTAAAGCTTAATTCTATGTACCCTAACTACCTTTTCTGCTGCACTGGTTTTGAAAATAGAGGTGCAAAGCAGCCCAACAGGTCTTGCTGCATTTGGGCTTCCAGTTATGGAATTCTGACTACAGTTTTGTAACCACACCCCATCTTTCCCACATGACCTAAAGATGACTTTTCAACTGGTGTAGAGACTGGCTTATAATAATGCTGGCAAGCAAGGGGCACAGCTACAGTCAGTGCAATCTGACTTCCATACAAGCCAGCAGGAGTACATAATAAGGCTCTTCAAGTGCTGTGCTCTGCTTCCAGACTCTGTTTACATTTGACCTGAGGAAGCAGAGAACTCCCACAAAATGCATCGTCTTTTGGCGTCTATTTTATTATTATTATTGTTATTAATTTATAAAGCGCCAACATATTCCATGGCGCTGTGCAAAGTAAGAAACTAACATGGGGTACATGATAATACAGACAATAGTGTACACCAATATAAATTGGTGAACACTATTAGTCCATTTAAATTGTATTGTTTACATTTAGGGCTTGATTCACAAAGCGGTGCTAACAGTTAGAACGCTGGTGAAAAGCCCTTTATCACGCCTAAACTCAGTTTAGGCGTGATAAGTTTAGGCGTGATAACTATAGCACCAACTGGGTTAGCACCGCAGTGCACAGCTGATCAAAAGTCTGGTGCACTTCGCATAGAGTTTAATGGCCCTGCTTTGCGCGCAGGACTTTGCGCACGATCTAAACGTATCTAAACTTATCACGCCTAAACTTATCACACCTAAACAGGCTTTTCACCAGCGTGGTGCAATGGTTATCACGCCCAAAGTCTTTCAGGCGTGCTAACTGGGTAAGCACCAATTTGTGAATCAAGCCCATTGTCTTTGCTTGAGTTTTTTTTAACTGTTTTTAGTGCTTTTATATTCTTTTGGGGCATCCCATCCCTTACACCTTAGCGCTTTTTGGTTTTGGAATCTACTTAAGATTATGTTCTCTTCTTTATTGTATAGTTCATCTCTTTCAATTACTACCACTATGGTACAAATAGTTCGTTGCTAGCCCCAACTGCATTATATATAGAGAAAAATACAGAAAAGGGAAGTTCCATTTAAAGCAGATTGCTTCTTGTCCCAATCAGGAAAATCATCTCTATCCGTCTTCAGTAAGCAATAATTTACATTGTAAACTTTAAATTACTTTACTCAAATAGTAATTGTACTTGAAGGAATCATTAACAAACTCAAGGCAGTAATTATTTATGGGTTAAAGAGAACCTGTACTGAGTAAAATTATTTAAAATAAACACGAGGCAACTTCATATGAACATTACATAGTTACCTCGCCATCAGTTCCTCTCAGAAGCTCACCATTTTCTTCTGACAATAATCCCTTCCAGTTCTGACAACATTTTGTCAGAACTGAAATATATCAGTTGCTGTCAGTTATATATCAGTTGCTGTCAGTTACAGCTGAGAGGAGAACTGATGTGTCCATATTTCCCTATGGCTCAAGTGGGCGATATTACAGTTTAAGGACTGGTTCACACGGGCGTCTACTGAGCTTTCACTTGGCATTGCGTTCAAATTCCAGCGTTTAAACGCCAGCGTTTAAAAGCTAGCTTTGGAAGGCATTTTGGCAGCCTTCAAGACTATCAGTTCTTGTCTCTGCTATTGTTTCCTGGCATTTACCTCCTCTGAAAGCAACATGTTGCTTTTAAGACTAGAAGCAACGCTGGGATCAACCGCCAGGCGTTTATGAAAGCCAGCCATAAACGCTCCCATTCACATGAATGGGACGGCGGTAGATCCCAAAAAACGCTGCGTCTGAAACGCTGCGTTAAACGCTGCAAAAGCGTCCGTTTGAACCCCAACTGTGTGCTGACCAGCAAGCTGTTATGGGGTAATGGCCATTTTCAAAATGGAGGATGGAGAATTCCATTGATCACAGTGGACAAACAGGATGCAGGAGAGGAGAAAGAGATTGATGAGTAGACTACGCAGCAGGTAAGTATGATGTGTGTATGGTTATTTTGACTTTTAATTTTCAGTTCAGGTTTTCTTTAAGCCTCATACCAGCAGTTGGATTGACTTGAGCTGCTTCTTATCACTTGTTTGAACAATAGTAAACCCCTTTTTTTTGGTTTGTTTCAACAGCAAATGTTTGATAACTGTGCATTTAAAAGACTTTTGTTGAGCGTGTGTATGAGCCTGTGTACTAGACACCCTTCAAGCAAAAATTAACTAATGAGATAAGCAACTACATCTTCAGTCCTACTTCTAAATAGGATTTCCCTGGAATCTAATAGTCTTATTTTGATTTTCAATGTTAAAAAAAAAAAAGATAAACATAAACTTTTGACTTTGTCTTACTTACATGACAGCAGATAGTTATTGTTTTTCAACTTCCATACAGACACATTTTGAATCACTGAATGCTTTAATCTGTTTCCTGCACTGTAAAGTATGTTGCTAGCCACACAGAGTTTTATCACCTCTAATTAGTGATTAGTAAAAGCAAGTGATGAGCCTTCAGTATGTAGTCATAATGATGATCCGTAATGTCTCAATGATGTGTAATTTTGTGAAAATATAACCTTCTCATGAACGTGGACTCTATTGCATTTACGCAAAAAATATGCTTTCTCATATACGAAAAAAAAATTCTTATGCCTCACAGACTTCAATGCATTTGTGAGAAAATTACAGAAAATTAGACAAAATCAAAATTACCTACAAATTTCGTAATTGTGATCAAAATTGTAATTTTGAAAATGACAGCAAAATTCATGAATCTGAAATTACTAATTAAGATCTACCCTAGTCGACTGCAAACAAAATGATTCAGAGCTCTGAATGTTTAGCCCTTACAATGAGAAAAAGGAAAAAAATGCCACAGGCTAGTTATACAAAGGAATGGGACTGTATATAATATGTTTATGTCTTCAAGTAACATATGACTTCAGGTATCCTTTAACCTTCACCTTGCCCTACCACCATTGGTGTCAGATCTGTAAAACTAGGCTTTACTGACCTCTACATAGTCTCAATGATAATTCAAAATAAAACGACACCCATGGAACAACCCACCAGAAACCTGTTATATGCTGCTTCCTGCGCTTGAGAGGTGGTAAACCTACCTAGTATGCAGTCCTACCACCACTTCTTATGTCTCCTGTCACCTTAAAATTATTAGAAATGTCTTAAATTTCACATTAAAAAACATTGATAATCTAAAGAATGAAAATTCTGCGTTTAATTTGCTAGTCAATTAGGGTACACTTATTTTCCCTGTAACATAATTGGATATTTGGAGTGAACACAGGTTTTGTAAGCTGGTGTTAAATTGACATCCTCAACTAAATTATCCTTTAGCTAGGATCACATACAAAACATTACTGGTGTTGTTATTTATACGGATGTAAGTAATGACAGAATAAATAGACCTATTTATATGGGTCACTGAAATGGCAAACATTCAATTAAGACTAAGCTCCTTGTTCCCTGACAGCTCATTTGCTGAGCATGTCACTGTGTGAGTGGGATTATTTATTTCTGTCATTTTCAGGGACATGCTCTCAACTGAAAGAAGAATTACCCAGTTTAATATATGCACGTGCCACTTAAATTTATAATAAACAAGTTGGCACAAGGAGTTGCTTTTGGTCAAAGAATAAATGTATGGGTTCACTTGACCTAGTTAATTCATTTCTGTTTTTCCTGTCACCCGTGTCCCTATTAGTGCCTTACCTTACCCTGCTAAAGCCACACCCATCTTAGCGTACAATTTTTCTGCACTTTTGTGTTTTTACTGTAATGCGTCATCCATTTACTGTTTTTGGTTGCTAGATGTCATGGTTGTTTTTATTGTCTTTGTTGTTGCCTTTTGTGCTGCTTTTTTTGTGTCGCTGAGTTCTCTGTTTGTGCCAAACCCAATTCCGGGCATGACCCAGTCATGCTTGGCGAAATAAACTTGATTCTGATTCTGATTCTGATTAATTCAACAATACCCTGAACGTTCATGTTGAAGGACCTTGCAAAAATATTTGTACAAATTCAGCTCTAGGCACAAGAGCCACCTGAAGCAACACTGAAGCACATACTATTTGGCCACTGGAGGTTACTGTTTGATGTTTGGAAGACAGGCTTTCCAGCATACTGAATAAGAAGCTATTTTCCTGTATACCTAACAGTAACCTTTCGTGGACAGAAGGTGAGAGTACCTATCAAAAGAGTACCCAGTGCTTGTTTATTCCAAGTTTAATACTGCAGAAATCTTTGTGACCAGTACTGGGGACTGATGAACAGTAAAATCAAATAGGTATTTACATATATAGCTTCAGCTCCCATTGGTTAGTTTATGGGCTTCTACACCCAAAGTCCCTGCAAGTCAGGGTCATTTTTGGGTTTAGGCAAACAAGCTGCAGAAGGGGGCACCAAAAATATAGCCCTAGCACTGTATTTTATGGAATACTTATATACAACTGCTAGTTGCCTGAAAAGGGGTATGGCTGGTAACACCCGAAAAGGCACTTCTGATTAGCATAACAATGATAGTGCTGTTAATGTGTTAGTTTAGCAGTAATTGTTTTAGATTTGGTCTGTACTGATTTTTGAAATTCTTCTGGATTTCCAGGACAATATTCTGACCTGTACACAGTATAAGTGGCTACATACTCCCCATAACAGTTACATAAAGAGTTTCAGTGAATTTGGTGAATTTCAGTGAAAGTATATCTGACCTGGTAAAAATTGGGTGTCCTAAATTACATCTAAATAAACTGCTTTTGAGAAACATACCAATAGTTTCTGTATGTAACACATTGTTATTTATGGATGCTAAAAATAATCAATGTAGACTATTATCTTGCTATTCACAGGATTGGAGGGAGCAAATAGATGCCTTGCCTTGGCTTCCTAAAGCCAGAAACGGTTCTGTAAGTGTTGTAGAGGCATGTTGTAGAGACAGGCATTGAGGGCTTCAGGGTGGGTTGAAACAAGCATTACAATAAATGTACTTTATGCATAAGTATACATCCTTTGCATATTAAAACAAATGTTTAATCTCTAGCCTAGAAGGTTATCTCATTTCAAATTTGGTGAGGAAAAATCTTCTCTATGTATATACTTTGCGGTCTATTTCTTAAATACTCATGTTTAGGTTTAGACACTCTGGCCTGCCTAAATTTGATATTACAGGGAATGAAGTTAGTGATTCAAATGACTCAGATGCTAGAGGATTTCCCTCACCTCCTTTGAACTCAGGTTTAGCTAAATAGGCTTAATTCTCCTAGTTATTTAATAGAAATGCTATAATGGGAAGCTGGAGGGCTGTGATGTGACAAGTAAAAGTTGAGTCATCCAGGCTTTCTAGGACACAAAAGTGCAGCTGAGTAATCACATTATCTGCTCTCGTAGTATTTGCTGTAGAAGAGGCCACACATACAGATTTCCAAAAGATCTTTTTCAGTGGTAGACTTTCATGGCCTGAAATAATTTGGGGTAATTTTGAGTGACGATGGGGTTCAGCAACCAGGGTTGCTGCTAGGCCTAGGAAACCACAGGTGCCTGCTTGGGGCCTCACCTACAGTAGGGGCTTTCTATGCTGCCAGGGCTCTTTGTGACTTGTATGGCTGCCGTTACCTCCCCATTACTCACACACAGATCTTGCATCAGGCACAAAAGGAAAAGAGAGTAGAGCGGCACAGTGACCGTGGAATACACTCCAGATGCGGAAATCATTGCATACTTACTAAATTTGAAGTGTGTCACACAGTTACTGAGGCTGCTCTCCTGTCTTGAGGTTGGAGGAAGCCCCAGGTAAGTATAAATATGCACTAGTGTACCATTTCTGGTACACTTTAAGATGAGCAGATGAGCTGTACCAAAAATGTGTGAGCACCTCGGCCCTCGAAGACTGGAGTTGGAGATCATTGAAATAGATGGTATGAGCCAGCCTCTGGCAGCACCAACGGTAACTGTCTCATACAAAGCTAACTTGACCAACTATGTTCACTATTGACATTGAACTATTAGAGATTGATCACTTTGATATTCACTTTGAAATGCAGGAAAAACTGCTGCACCTCAGTGCATCGCTGCCTGACCTCACCTCATGGAGGGGCCAGCATTGACTTCACATCTAAAAAATTGTTTTGATTTAATGCTTTATTGTATGTGACATTTCTTTTGCAGTCAGTCTTTTGGTGTTGCTGTATGCTTATTTCTTGTGGAATGATGGTGTCTTGAATATACAGTACAGTGTGTGTACATATATTTAAGGTGCCTGGAAATTTGGGGGCAGGATAAAGTCAAAAAATGGCTAACCCTGCTCCTGGAAAAGTCCTGGTGGCGTTAATTACAATTTCCCCTCCAAGCCTCCTTGGACTGTGAGGTAAGACGTAATTCACATGCCAGCTATTGTGGATGGCCGAATTACACTGTTTTATCATAATTTGGGCTCCTTCTCTTGAAATCACCCAAATTACTGCCTCAGCGCCGCTATAGCGGTAATTCCTATTATGGCCTATGGTGAGACAGGTAGACCCAAATTTCGAGTGCTGTTTATGCCTGACTCCATAAAGCGTTCCCTTTAAACATATATGTAAGAGAAAAGGGTGATGAGGGACAGCGTCTATCTGTGAGGTGATAAAACTGAGGAAAGCCACCTGCTGGCCAAGCAGCAGTAACCCTGTGTTATCACTCCTAATAGAAACCTGCAGCAAGTCTTTACCGTGAGCAGCAACACCCGATTACTGCTGCTTGGCCAGCAAGTGGATTTCCTCAGCTTTTCAAGCTTCCAATCCGACACTGATGAGGGAGACCACAGCACTCAGAGGAAAAATGAAGGTACAGGCGCACTGAAAGCGTGAGCCGTTGTGAGCTGATGATGTGTCCCACTGAAATGTTGGCTGCAGGACTGGCTATTTATCTCCCTTCAGCAACATGCGTCATTTAAGACCCATAATTACTTTCTTAGATAAGCTCTCAACCTAGAACATAATGGCCCATATGCAATTTACTTTTTCTCTTGAGTTTTCTCCTAGGCGATATATTCACACCTTGTCATAAAATGCCTTTTAAACCACCAGCATGCAAGGCAATACTCAAAATAAATTTGATTGTACATTTTCACCAAGTTTTGGGTGCTTTTTTAATTGTAAAACACTTAAAAGTTACCGTATTTTAAAAATAATATGAAAATTATCTCCTAGGCGATAACTCAGGTGAAAAAAATAATTGCATATGGGCCAATATATTTGACAAATCTTTACATGAAGCCGTTTTGGAGGAAGGCCAATATAAAAAATAGTGAGAGAGAAAGTAAGCCTAGAGGCCCAGCAAGGGTCCTTTCAAACTCATAGGCATGTATTTGGCTTAATAGGCTTGGATTTTTGCACGCTATTTTGCACCTACAGATTTTGCCTTATGTGTCATACAAATTAGAAAGGAAGGGAGGGGCATATATTTCAACTGTGATAAATTATGTTATGCGAAAAAAAACAACCAAAGATACATATGCATTGTGCCACTCCAGTAGTAGCAGCCCAGGATCTATCTGTCAGCCATGGGGAAGGTGCAGAGGTCTATCTGGTTGGAACAGATGCCCTATATTATCTTTAAGCTATCTTTTGGCTTTTTGGAGATTTTCGTATGCCTTTTAAATGCCCAATGAAGGGTTAATCTAACCCAAAATAGACTAGGATCATTGTCTGAAAATTTCACATAAAATTTCCCGCCAATATTGTCAAATTATATGATCTTCCGTGACTAATGGATTTTTTGTCCTTGAAAGACTTTCTCTCTTTTTGAGAAACCATACGTTTTTTATCCAGACTTTGCAATTTTTGATACAATAAAATTTGATACTGAGTTTTGGAATGTATAACATTTTCTGTGGTTTCTCAAGATTATCTATCCTCTTAAATGCATAAGTGAATTTACTTGAGTGTGGCAGCCTACTCATGTGAGAATACCTGTTGAAAATTAGTCAGCAAGGACTACCTCCCAATTACTACAAATATAGCAAAAAAAAAAACCCAAAGGACATGGAGAATAACTCATGAAATCCAGAAATATACTGTATGCACGTGAATGCTGAGTGAAAATGAAAGCAAACATGAGTCAAAGTCAAAGTGAGCTTGACTCCCCAGCTATTCCATTGGTCAGAGATGCTACCAAGGACACGCAACAACCAATAGGAAAGCTTGGGAGGTGGAGGGAAGAAATCAAGATCAACTTTCCATAAAAAGCCAAACTTAGCATATTTCTTGACCAGCCTTTTTCACAGGTTTTACTGATCAGGGTAAAATCACTAAGGTTCCCCAAGGCTGGGTCCAGCACAACTGCATTGTTTTGAATTTTTTACAGAAGAAAAATGCCAATGTGCTTTTTTTCCCATTGCTGAATCAGCAGATGCAACTGGTAAAGTGTAGAGCTATATCTTTAAAATGGCAGTTCAAGATCAAAATTAAAGGCTCTGCTGCAAAGGAAAGTCCCTAATAGAAGGTCTGCTAAAGTCATGTCACCGCATAAAATGGAGGTTTTAACCAAAAATAGAACAGTCGTAGGATTTATGCTCCCTGTTCATCAGATTTAGTGTCTTTCCTGTGTGGGTGGAGCTAAGTTCCCTATGACATCACCACATTACCAGTCTGCTCCTTCTTTCAAGTGACCACCCACAAATAAAAAGATGCTGTAGAAATGTATTACATGCCTTTGTTACGCCCTTGCACTGACTAAACTGCACACAAAGGCATGTAATAAATGTGTACAGCATCTTCTTATTAGTGGGTGGTCATTTGAACTGCAATGGAGCATAGAGGGGCTAGTAACTGCCTCCCTGATAGTAACAGGTAATCAATAAGCTATTATATGATGAAAAGCAATGTGAAAAAAATAACAGAGATGTGTTGTGCCTTCGTTTAGCTGCTTCTTCTCTGCTCCTCAGACCAGACACCACCCACTACAAGTTAGCAGAGACTGATGCCCACTCCTGCAGAGCAAAAAAGTGGGCGTGTCATTGACATTACTGTGGGAGTTCAAGCAGGTTGAATTGTAGTCAGAGAGCACCCTCTTATTTGGCTGACAAGCCAATTACATGTGGATAAGCCATAAAAATAAATAAATAAATCAAAAACGTGTTATAGTATGGCTAATTATAAGCAACACTTCATTATAACAGTAGTATATACAATCACACCATTTACTATACTTCCTTATTAATACATTTTGTAAAATGTTTGTCATATATTACATACATGCGTATCATACATTGTACTGTATGCTGAGAGCAAATATAAAACCTTGTGCTTTGTTAAACTGAAACTCCAGCAAAAAACTGAATTTGGTGGGGAAATTTCCCCTCAGTTTCTGAAAAATGGCAGGCTAAACTTTATTTTGGTAGTGTGCAGAAGTACTGACGTGTTGGTTGAGAACATTCACCTCACTTCCTGTTTAAATGATGAAGAACAGGAAGTGACAGACGTCACATATTTTAACCCTTCCTCACTCTGTTCAAAACAGTTTTGCCTGGAATTTCACTTTAAACAGAAACAATTGGTCAGTTTTCAATCAGGTAAATACATCTTATTCCACATTTCTATTATGGTTGATTAGCATGAATCAAAGTGTAGCAAAATGTAAGCAAACAGTGGAAAATAGAAGGAAGTCATGCAACACCAAGCAGGAAAGACAGAAGCCCAGATTACTGCTACAAAAACACCCTCAAGTCATGATAACACCTCTGTCTTAGCTCAGCTAGATCATTCTAAACAGATGTTGGCAATGTCCACCAAAGAATCTAGAAGTGAGTAGAAAACTACTACTAAGGAGCTACAAATCATTGGAATGGCCAGCAAAATGTTGGTGCTGAAATATATAGAATTTTACAAAAATGTATTCTTCAATAAGTATATATCAAAAGCATAATTAATTACCACATGATTAAAATCAATTAAAACTCATGATTCTATAGCTCTGAACATAAACCAGACCATTCATTACGGGCAGCATAATTTGCACCTTACTTGTACCTACCCGGTTGTAGTCTAAGGCTAACAAGGTTGTGTAGCTGGATGCTACACGTAATGGGGGTGTTTCCGTTGGAATCTATGCAGATTAGAGGCAATACAATATGAATATAGGGTGAATTGAAGATATTATTCTGTGAATGGATGACGTTCTATAGCCTGTCATTTATTATTTATTTATTTGTTGTATTTATAAAGCGCCAACATATTACGCAGCGCTGGACATTAATTTAGGTTACAGACAATATTTAGGGGTGACAAACAGCAATATGACAATACAGGAATACAAGAAAACCAGATCACACAGCACAGTATGAGTACAAGGTAATGCTTAGTCAGTCACTGGATGGGAGCATGGAGTTAGGCAAGTTAGGTTCACTCAAATGCATAGCATGGGTGCACAGTAATAGAGGTGCATGATCAGGTAGGACACAAAAGGAGTGAGGACCCTGCCCAAAGGCTTACAATCTAGACATGTATTTCATACCTGGATACCTGGTTTTAAAAGGGGCCCGAAGATTATTGTTGCATGCATATACCGGTACAAGTAAGGTGCACCTGCAAATTATGCTGCCCGTAATGAATGGTCTGGTTTATGTTCAGAGCTATAGAATCATGAGTTTTAATTGATTTTAATCATGTGGTAATTAATTATGCTTTTGATATACACTTATTGAAGAATACATTTTTGTAAAATTCTATATATCTCAGCTCCCTATGATCTATGTTTGTTTAAACCTTTTTTCTAATAGGTGAGACAGAGAATTGATGAATTAGTCTAGGTCGATATCCCACGATAATTGGTGTGCGTGTTTTGAATTAAAACTTTGGTGCTCCCTTACTCCTTCCCCACCCTGTCACCACCCACACACACTCACGTTTCCACTCACCCCCCCCCCCCCCCATGTGGTAATTCAAATGACAGGTACACATTACAAGAGTGTCCATTATGACCTCTCCCATAACAAATGTGGCCTCAACAACACCGGCTATGGAGGGGGAAGTGGTCACTGTATAATTTACTAAATATGGAATTATTAGTCATCTTTATTGAGCTGATAATATAAAAATAACGGGACAAGGAATCAACACTCCAAAATGCCCACGCCACTGTATTTATTTAAAAGTAAAATAAATTAAAACAGGTAATCCATGGGATAGGAAATGAGGGGAATCTGTACAACCTGGGCAAACATTCTAACTCTTCCCTTACTATAAGAAGGTGATTTTTTTGTTTATTAATGTTTCTGTCCCACTTGGATAGATTCCCCTACTTCCTGCCTGCACAGGAAATGATAAAAATTCTCATAAATGGCGAAAAAGGACAACAAAAAAACAACAATGGTTTTATCACTGTCCAAAACTAAAATAATTTATTTAGTATAGATGAGGATGTGGAGAGCTCATCCTGTTAAGGCCATTATTGTAGTCTAACCAAAATGAAAATGTGTGCAATATAAAAACAGTAACGCGTCTACAATATTAGACAGTTTAATGACTTTCCATGCTTGACACTCAATTGCCAACATCTGTGTTAGGATGTCATCCTAGAGATTATACCATGCAGACCTACCACCTTCCCATGCAGGTCAGAAATGTTAAGCACTAAGGCTGAATGCGGCTTGTCTTCAGGATGCATTCCATCTTTGTCATAACGTGCCCAGCCGACCTGGTAATGGAGCTAATTCCGAACACAACCATCTCATTTCCCACCCTACAAGCAGCTAATTATAATATTAGCTTGAGTGGTGATTATTAGGGGAAAGTACATGTTAACTGCATGGAAGGATTAGACCTATAAAAACACAGGAAAGAAGTTTTTTTTTCGTGTGCTTCTGTGTCAAAACATTCTCTCTTCAGGGAGCGAAACAGCATCCAAAATCAATTTTGCAAAGTAAAGCTAATTGAAGGGGTCTTTTTCTCCAGGTTATGTTGTCCTCATCAATTTGTATTCAGTGCTTAGCGTGTGGATGTTTTATGTTGTATGAAATTACAGAGGGGTGTCCCCGTCACATATCCAATATTAGTGAACAGCTAGTTTCCTAATCGACTTGTCAAGCAAAGCAGTCAAAATGATTTTAAGAGACACGGTCATTTTCATATCGGAAATGGCATTTTCAATTTCTAGAAAATTTTTGCCAAAATACAGTGTATTTTCGGAATATGGCAAAAAAAAATTGTGAAACCGTGAAAAATCTATCTTTTTACCGGACCTATGTGAAAACTTTTAACTTACAGTGAAAAATCGTTATTAGGCTTCTTGCACACTACATGCAATTCTGATTTTTTTTTATACGATCCGATTTCTGATTCCGATTAAAAAAGTACTGCATGTTTTTTAATCGGAATGAAAAATCGGATCGCATAAAAAAAACAGAATTGCATGTAGTGTGTAAAAAGCCTTATAGCGTAAAAATTCACGAAAATGTGAAAAATCATGATTTTATTACAAAATGATTTTCGGTAGCATTTTGCTCGAAATAAAACATTATTTTCGCAAAAATGAATGTGAAAAGAATATCGGCACTTTCGCTCATCACTGTTAACACAGCTCGACCAATATGGCTGAGCTAAGATCATTATGACTTTGGCAATGGAAACATTTAAATATACAAGGCGCTGACAAAGGCAAGCAAAAACTATATTTTGGTGATAAACATTACATATCCTATATCAGTGCGATATACACTATTTTGTCATTTCCATTTTTGAAACATTTTTGAAAATTGTAAATGACATTCCATTCTTCTATAAGCGCTTTTCTAGGCGCTTTTGCTGAACAATTCGTTTTTTCACTTCCTGACATAAGTCTGGAAGTGAACTCTTTGACCCAGAAATAAATAAATACAATGTATTTATTAAAAGCGCATGGGAAATCGCTATTTGCGATTTCCCTACACCGTCCATTGAGCCAAAGCGCTCAGAAAATAGTACATGTAGCTAGCGCGTTTGCGATTTCAAAGAAATCAACACGCTGAGGGCCCGTTTCCACTAGCCACCGCGCACGGCTGCTAGTGGCGCGACGGCTATTCCGGGTCTGCGGGTACGCAGACAAATCCCAGAAGCCCTGCCATGCACAGCTATGGGATTCGCTGCCTCCCACACAAAAACTGATGGCAATCTAGTCCGAATCGCTAGGGTAAGTGATTCGGCCGGCAGCGCCATTATTTCCTATGGCAGAATTTCCCCAAGCGATTTGCCTGCAGGGAAACTCTGTGGATTCGGCCCGGTTTTGGCGCTAGTGGAAACGGACCCTCACATGTGAACATTCTCATAAGAAAACATTGCACAAGCGCTTTTAGGGCGATTTCTAAAATCGCCAGTGCTTAAAACAAAACGGAAACGCTCATAGTGTGAACGAGTCCTTCCTCCTGAAGCACAACAGACCATTAAAATGTGTGGTTAAACTGAAGCTGGGTAGTGCAGCTCCATTACTTTTTAAAGGGGCAATACAGCGAAAAAATGTAAAATTTAAAATATGTGCAAACTAAACAAATAAGAAGTACATTTTTTCCAGAGTAAAATGAGCCATAAATTGCTTTTCGCCTATGTTGCTGGCATTTACAGTAGGTTGTAGAAATCTGACAGAAGCAACAGGTTTTGGACTAGTCCATCTCTTCATGGGGGATTCTCAGGGATTTACTTATTTTCAAAAGCACTTAGTGAATGGCAGTTGCTCTGTCCAACTGCCAAAAAACTGTGTAGTGAGCAGGGAAGCTGGCCAGCATCATTGTTTAAATCCTTTTTAGGGAATATCTTTATAAAGAATAAAAACCTTGCTGAGAATCCCCTATGAAGAGATGGACTAGTCCAAAACCTGTCACTTCTGTCAGATTTTTACTACCTACTGTAAGTGACAGCAACATAGGAGAAAAGTAATGTATGGCTCATTTTACTCTGGAAAAAATGTACTTCTTATTTGGTTATGTTTGCACATATTTTACATTTTTATTTTTTTCGCTGTAGTGCCCCTTTAAGTTGGTTGGAAGGATGATCTAAATAAATATATCAGAGAGAAATTCGCCCTGTATGTACTTAGAGAGTTTAGCCTGTCTAATTCCCCCTCTTCTGAGACTAAGCACCACTTGTAATTTGATCTCTCAGCTGTGTTAGCTCAATAATCTCTGTCATGGCAGAGCGGCTAATTTGTAAACACAGGATGTTAACCATAAAAGCAGGAAGTCACACACTGCAGATGAATTGCAGGATTTGTATCTGCTGTAACAAAGATGTTTTTCTCTAAAGGTTATTATGCTGTTGCTTATCTTTTAGAGCAGAGAGGAAGTTCTGCATTCAGGACCCCTTTTTTTAAATTATCGAATTGTCTCAAGAATTAACTTTCTATATGTGTATAGTCTAAAGCTGAATGACTTGTAGGGGATGAATTTATAGTTCTAGTCCTTGTTTATCGTATGCTGGGAATTCATGAATAAGAAAATACAGTGTACAAGGTATTCATTCTGCAGACAAGCCGCATTCTCGACATAGAACCATTCCAAAGCATGTCAGTGTCAACCACTGTCAGTACGATATCAGTTTGGTTAAGTGGAATGGCATGTGGGCTTTCTGCAAGCAGCCTTAGTGTTTAACCCGATCCTCACCTGGAATGACCGAGATTGTTTTCAATGCTCGAAGTACTCTGAATGTTCTTAAGGCTGACACATTGCCCAGGTCCACAAACTCAGTGGCATATCTGTAATAAGGGAAAGGCACACACAGACTGTAGCAAAACACCATTCGTAGACAACAGCAAATGAGGGGGGAAAACAGGGCACAGGCTGAAGCACTGGCAGTAGCTGAGAACTAGAGAGGGGAGGAGCTCTTACCTGGGATTACTGATATAGTTTTCAGAGCTCTCAGCACTCTGAAAGTTCGAAGGGCTGAAACATTGCCTAGGTTGCTTACAAACTCTGTTACATACCTGTAGAATCAAATCATAGTTATTTGGCATCACGGAATGGAGGAAACCACTGCATGAACACTGAGGGGGTGATTTACAGAAGGGGTGCAAACATTACGCCAGACCAGCAAACCGGCTTGCACCGTCAAATTCCTCTGTCGTTAAAAGTGTAACTCCGACCACACGTTTCAATATACAGCTTTAATGTGCATGTGTCATTTTACCAGTCAATCCTATGGTAACGCAGCAATACACACGACATTCATAGCCAGTTAAGGCAAACCTGAAGCAAAAATAAACTTATGATATAATGAATTGCATGTGTAGCACAGCTAAGAAATAGAACATTAGTAGCAAAGTTAAGAGTCTTAGATTGTTTTCCAGTACAGGAAGAAACGTCAGTTGTAATCTATGCAAAAGGGTTTCCCTGAGCTATTTGTCCCAACTTGGGTCAAAGACAGTTCTGCTTTCTGATTCTGGAGCACTTATATATCAAATAAACAGTGAGAGACAGCTTCAGATAAGGTTTTACTGCAGGAAAGTTCAAAGGATCATTAGCTCTGCTTTGTTTTTGTTTTTTACCAAATCAAGTTTATTTTGAAAAACTGAACATTACAATGTCTTATATCCATAGTAGTGGTATACATTACTGGTATTACATAGGAGTTACAGATAAAGGGCTTGATTCACAAAGCGGTGCTAACCCAGTTAGCATGCCTAAAAGACTTTAGGCGTGATAACCAATGCACCACGCTGGTGAGAAGCCAGTTTAGGCGTGATAAATTTAGGCGTGATAAGTTTAGATAAGTTTAAATCGCGCGCAAATTCCCCCGCGCACAACAGCGCCATTAAACTCTATGCGAAGTGCACCAGACTTTGCTAGCGCAAAACTTTTGATCAGCTATGCACTGTGGTGCTAACCTAGTTTGTGCTATAGTTATCACACCTAAACTTATCACGGTTAAACTTATCATACCTAAACTTATCATGCCTAAACTTATCACACCTAAACTTATCACGCCTAAACTGAGTTTAGGTGTGATAAAGGGCTTTTCACCAGCGTGCTAACTGTTAGCACCGCTTTGTGAATCAAGCCCATAGCATGTTTTATCCGACTTTTAAGCAATCAAAATAGGAATGTCACTTGAAGTGTTTTTTAGATAACCATTTAACAACTGTTTTAAAATAACACGAATAACAAAACAAAACCCACAACTAAAAAAAAAAATCAGTGGTGCCCACTGCGCTAATACAAGAAAAAATAAGAGGAGGATCAAAGATACTTCCAGCCTCCCATGGATAAGTAGTATCAGAGACTAGAGTACATTACATTACAACCACCAGGGTTGTTAAGGGGTTATATAGGGCCGCTATAGGCTTATGACTTAGTATGATGGGAGTCTAACCAGTTCTTCCAGATTCTATTAAATTTACGTAATGCACCTCTTTTTTTGATATATTGATTTTCGTAAGAGGACACCATTCACAGAGGCTATCCATTCTCTATGAGTAGGGACTTTAGTCTGTATCCAATATCTGGTAAGTAGCTTTCGGGCAATATGTAACACTTCAATTATAAATTGGCAGGTATATTTATCTGTGAGAGAATCTGAAAAAATGTATAAGAGACATATTTTAGGGTCACAGGTGATCGGACAGCCCATGTAATCGTTTAAGAATTTAATAACTTGAGCCCAATAGAGGTTACTATCAGCCCAGATCATGTGAAAAAAGGTTCCCCTGTCTGTTATGCACTTAGGGCAATTGGGTGTTACGTTAGCTTTGAATTGAGAAAGTATTACAGGTGTTAAAAAAGCTCTATGACTATGTATTATATACAAATAGATCAAACGATCAGGGGAATGAGGAGATACTAAGAGCACTCTGTAAAGGGTGTCCTCCCAGTCTTGTTCCTCTAATGGTCCCACATCCATTTCCCAAATAGCTTTGAGAGAGTTGGCACGTACACTAGCAGTAGGGGTAATGATTACGTTGTATAAGGCAGAGATTAGCTGTTTGGGGGTAAGACCATTGATCACATTCAAAATACATGAGTCTTTAAGTTCGGACCGTAATGTTTCAAATTGGGTATAGATAGCATGGGATAATTGCATATATTTGTAGAAAGAAGTATGGTGAAGTCCATATTCCTCTGAGAGCTGAGAAAATGATTTAAAGTGACTCTGTAACAAAAATTACAACGTTTTTTCTACCATCCTACAAGTTCCTAAACCTATTCTAATGTGTTGTGGCTTACTGCAGCACTTTATACTATGACAGTCTCTGTAATAAATCAATGTATCTTTCCCCTGTCAGACTTGTCGGCCTGTGTCTGGAAGGCTGCCAACTCTTCCGTGCAGATCTGTTCCTCTATGCACACTCCAGTGTGTGTGTTATTTACATAAGCCAGCAGCTTCTCTGCTATCTTATCAGTGATAGAAGAGAGCTGGATAAAAATCCTAGGCTGTGAAAGGAGCTGGAAGGTCACATACTGAGGAATTAACCACATAGGCAGAGCTGTCTGCAGGAAGCCTGTCACTTCAGTGGGTGAGAGCTGAAGGGGTCAGAAGGTAAACACACACAAGTGATCTCTTGAGATTCAGAAGTAAGGCTGTATACAGTCTGCTTGTGTATGGATGTATTTTCTATGTGTGGACATACTGTACATCAACCTACTTCCTGTTTTGGTGGCCATTTTGTTTGTTTATAAACAAACTTTTTAAAACTGTTTTTAACTACTTTTAATGTGGCGGGGAGCGGCGAAATTGTGACAGAGGGTAATAGGAGATGTCCCCTAACGCACTGGTATGTTTACTTTTGTGCGATTTTAACAATACAGATTCTCTTTAAGTCTCAGTCCTTGAAGGAGTTGGTAAAGAAATGTTATGACTTTATTAATCCAGAATCCAGAGTCTTCTAGCTTGAATAGTTCTTGTAGGCATTTGTTTTCCCAGAGGGGGAGATATCGTACTACATAATTATGAAGTCGTTTTGCATGTGCCTTATCCCATACAATCAGTATTTGTTTCAGGGTCGGAGACAGAGATTGGAAATTAGCTATACCCCGTTTACCTTTTAGGACATTATATACAGGATCAGTATATTTAACAGGCAGTTCATCAAATAGGATGATTTGCAGTGCCTGCTTATCCTCCCTAAACTCAGCATAAAGAAGTGATAACTGTGCAGCCAGGTAATAGGAATAACAATCCGGCAGTGCAATACCCACTAAATCCTTAGGGTGTTGTAGAACAGAGAGGGACAGCCTATGTCGTTGGTGGGACCAAATGAATTGCGTCAGGTGTGCATTTAGTTTAGAGAAAGTATTAGGTGGAAGATTGAATAATTTAAGAAGCAAGGGTGCAAAAAGTGGGGAGTGTCCCTTATATAATTCAGCTGGTGAACCGTCTGAACCAGGGGATTTGGAAGAGGGAAGATCAGCTATAGCATCGCAAATTTCAGAAATGGTGATAGCCCTATCTAGTTTCTGCGCCTGGTCAGTAGTGAGAGGGGGTAGTGCAATTGAGTCTAAGTAGTCATGAATTTCTGAAAATGATTTAGTTGTCCGTTTGCTATAAAGTGTTTTGTAATAGGCTTCAAATCTGCCGAGGATCATCTGCTTTGTTTTTTATTTTAAAAATAGAGTGTTGTTTGTAAACTGCAAATATGCAAGAATGATGCTATGTTACTTAAAAAACAAAACCTATATAACTGAAAATAAAAATATGAGACTCTTTTGTTTGCTACTAATGTTCTATACATTATCTGTACTACACATACAATTCATTATACCATAAGTTTTTTTTTTCACTTCAGGTTTGCTTTAAGTGACACCCTTATTCCCTATGTCAGCTCTGTAGATTCCTATAACATGTGCCCGCATACTGCATTATTATTAGACCATGGGGATTCATGGACGAATAGACTGGCATCTTGGCAAGAGACAAAGCTGTAAGGGAAGAACAGGAAATAATGATGTCACTTATTTTGGTTCCGATATGGCAGAGGTCACATGACTGAATGAACAAAATAGAAAACTTTGTAAGGTAAAAAGTCCACATACGTGTTTATTTCAAATATGCATTCTGCTGTTTGACAAGACTTCCTTTCTGTTAACTTAGGGTTTTCTCTTACATGGAAACTCTATTGCAAATGGGGCTCATTTTAGATTCTTTATATAGTAACTCCAGGCTAGGAAAGTCCAACACCATAGAACGAAAGGATGGAGCATTTTATAATCAAGCACTGAACCTGTAATACCAGATTCCACCTGCAGTTGTGCTGAAGGGAAGATCTGAGATTGCTACTGGGGAATGGGGGTATATCTGAATAGCACTTACAGGAAGCTCAGGTTCACTGGTCTTGTGTAACATTTCTTCCTTTTAGTAAACCATCCATTAAGATGGAAAAATACCATTGTTCATCAGCTTTAAAGTGGGCGTGTACTGAAAAATGATTAAAGCTGCCATTGTTGACTCCATTCTATAAAATACTAGTTACCTGGCTGTCGAGGGTATCCTCTGTCTTTATTATGTTCAGAGTAACTGACCCAGAAAGTATAAAAATCTTAAATTCTGACTTTACTCTACCCATAATGCCTGTGGCACTGATGGGGGTGTGGCTCAGAAAGTACTGACGCCAACAGACTGGCTTGACAGACAGGCTACTGGCATATCCTTTGACATAAGCTTCATTAGCAATGGCAAACCTAATCATTTATCAGTAAAGACCCACTTTAAGTTAAAATTCAGAAAATGATGAAAATTTGATCTTTAGATCAGAAGGAGATGCCATTTTACAGTCATTTAAAAATATTATTAATTAAGAAGTACTACAATTTTTTATTTAGCATATTCTATTTAATCCCAAATATTTTAAAGGGGAAATACTTTTTTTCTATACTGTATATTCATTTCTGCATTGCTAAAAACAGTTTAATGTAGTTTATAGAATTTCTAACAGAAAAAAAAATCACAGTTGTCCACTAACTGCTTACTAACTGCTAACTGCTGTGCTGTGCTAAAATCCTTGAAATCCTGTAAATCTGTTATGTAACAAGTAAATATTTTATAATTATCACTTTCAGCCAGCAGGTGGAAAATTCAATGTAGGAAGCCTAACTGTAACAGGCTTGTAAAATAACGCCAACAAAAAAGTGTATGGCTCATATGCAACTAACGTTTTCTCCTAAGTTTTCACCTAGATGGTATTTTCACACCTTGTCAATAAAATGCCTTTTAAACACCAGCAATCAAGCAGTGCTAAACTATGATTCTTCAAATACTTCACCAAGAATATGGTAAATCGTAACGTCAATTAAACCTGTAATCCAAAATCTTTCACCAAACAGTGACAGTTTATGTACGCTTCAGGGTAATATGTGCTCATGTAATCTTCCCAAATATCACATGACTCACCAAACGTATAAACGGCTCATTGGGGTCAATGAATAATCATTTGCCAGCATCCACAAATAAAATTCACTCCATACACATAGAAATAGAAGCAAGCTTACATGACTGAATCCATAAGAATGGTATCCAATATAAGTCCAAGATCACATAACTACACCAGCAGTTGCAAGTTAGGGCATACTCCATCTTCCCCATGCTTAACCAGTTTTGTACACAGACTTCATCAGGGGGACAAGAATAAATGCATCAGTGCTTCACCGTGAGCTCCCGAAGAAGTCTGCATATGATACCCTAACTTGCTAACTGCTTGTCTTTATATGTGCTCTTGACTTCACACTGGATCCAATTCAGTGTGATCCAGTCATGTAAATTAACTTTTATTTTGTATGCATGGAAAGGATCGTAATCATTAAAAGTAGTTTATCTGCACTACCGTCTTTCCCCTAAAATAAGGCGGTACTTCGCTACGCGTAAATTCATAAGCGTAGTTTTGAAACTTCACCTACGAATTACGATGCATAGATGCGAACTACGATGCGTAAATTCGCACCGGCGTAGTTTCTGCTCGTCAGTCCTGGTTGCTCGTCAGTCCTGCTGATCTCTTTGGCTGCAGTCGTGGCTGAATCACGCACCTGAAACAAGTTTTCAGCTAATCTGACTTCAGTCAGAGCACCTGATCTGCATGCTTGTTGAGGGGCTGTGGTTAAAAATATTAGAGACAAAGGATCAGCAGAGGAGTCAAGGCAACTGATATTATTTTAAAAGAAAACAATCCATATCCTTCTCAGTTTAGATTCCCGTTAAGCAATACCAGTTGTCTGGCTGTCCTGCTGATCCTCTACCTCTAATACTTTTAACCATAGACTTTGAACAAGCATGCAGAAGATCAGGTGTTTCTGTTAGAACTGACAAGATTAGCTGCATGCTTGTTTCCTGCTTGTTACCCCACTCCTGGTAAAACTTTCTAGTGGCTGGATAGTGTAATGGTTAAAGGCTCTGCCTCTGACACAGGAGACCTGGGTTCAAATCTCGGCTCTGCCTGTTCAGTAAGCCTGCCCCTATTCAGTAGGAGATCTTGGGCAAGTCTTCCTAACACTGCTACTGCCTATAGAGAGCGTCCAAGTGGCTGCAGCTCTGGCGCTTTGAGTCCGCCAGGAGAAAAGTGCGATATAAATGTTCTGTGTTTGCTTGTTTCAAGTGTGTGATTTAGACACTACTGACCAGAAAGATCAGCAAGGCAGCCAGGCAACTGGTATTGTTTAACCACTTCCCCCAAAGGGGTTTTTACCCTAACGGACAAGAGTGATTTTCACCTTTCAGTGCTCATCCCTTTCATTTGCCAATAGCTTAATCACTACTAATCACAATGAAATGATCTATATCTTGTTTTTTTTCACCACCAATTAGGCTTTTTGGGGTTGATATTTGTTTTCAGTAACTACTTTATTTTCTATGCATTTAAAAGGGAAAAACAAGGAAACAATGAAAAAATACACTATTTCTCCAATTTCATCTCCTATAGTTTTAATATAAACACTGCTACTGTGCATAACACCCACACATTTTATCTGCCTATTTCTTCTGGTTATTACAAGATTTTAATTATGTCCCTAGTACAAAGTATGGTGACAATATATTATTTGGAAATAAAGGTGTATTTTTTCTATGGCGTTTTTTTGTCACTAGCCTCACGTGCCCACACGCGGGAACGCATATGCTCGTGCGGGAGCGCATACAGCGGCAGCAGCGCTGTTTGAACGTCTTGGAGCCGTTAAGAGGCTCTAGCAGGATGTTTTTAGGATGTGGTTAAAAGGAAAAAAATATGGCAGCCTCCATAAGTCTCTCACCTTGGGTTCACTTTAAAGTACTGGAAACTGTGGATGCTTGCTATGATCATGAAGATTTACTAAGTGTAATTTGCCTTCTTAAAACAGAAGATGCCTGAGGGGTCTTCATGCTTGGTTAGGCGAGTAATAATTGGGGAGAGCACCTGAGCATGTTTTACCCTGAAGTGTACACTAAGTGATTCAGGAAGTCGTTTGGATTACACATCTAATTGATGTTGTGATTTATCCTTACATCCTTTTCTTGTAATATAACGGTTGCATTTACATCAGATTACTTCAACCTGTGAAATGACATAGACCAGTGGAACATACTTACACTCCTGCTTCTCTACCAGCAAAGCAAACTATATCCATCTCAATATTTTTTCTGTGGCTATACACAGGTGAATAGTACTGGATTTCATTATTAGAACACTCAGCAGGCTTTGCAACTTCAATATCAAAAAGGTACCCTGTATTACAGCAAAGCTGAAGTAAAAAAAAAAAAGAAAAGTCAGATACTATACCTATAGAAAGGGAAGGCTCTAGATCCCAGAGTCATTCCTCACTCAGTGTCCTGACTCCAGCGCTAGATCCCAGAGTCACTCCTTACTCTGTGTCCTGGCTCCAGCGCTAGATCCCAGAGTCATTCCTCACTCGGTGTCCTGGCTCCAGCACTGTTACCCCATTAGAGCTATTCGACAAATTGGCCGAACAAACCTCCATGGGCCTCAGAAGGCCACGGGAGCTCTTGTGTCCCCAAGCGCTTCCCGAAGACTGGCAGCTGCAAATTGCGCCTGCAGGAGTGCAGGAGAGCTCGAGGACACAAGTGTTACTGATGCTTTACAAGGTGGTATTTATCAACTGGGTGACCTCACTGGAAACCAGGAAACAGAGGGAGGAACAAGGTAGGCTCTTTAGAATCCAGACACTTCCCTCTCCATAGGTTAAGTATCTAAGTTTTATTTGACTACAGATTTGCTTCATTATTAAAAAGCCAGACAAATAAACAGACAATGGTCTCTATTCAATTAACTTTTCTCTACAGTTTTTTTTCCAAGAGATCACTGTTCATCTTGTCTACAAATTAAAGATAACCCGAGCCAAGTCTAAGATTTAAAAAAAAAAAAAACAGTCTGCTTTGTCCATGGGGGTTGCTGGACCAGGCAGCGCTCATTACCTCCTCTCCCTGCAACTCCTATCTGAAGCAATCCATCACTTTCAGTTTCGTGACCTTAGGGTCAAAATGCTGCAGAGGAAGCTCCTGTGCTCTGCACAGCACTGACTGATGTGAAGGGGCGGGGGAGAGGAGGGGACCAGGCAGCATAGAGCCTACTGAAGGCTCTGATAGGTGGGGAAGGGGCGTTTTGCACGCATTCCTTAGGGCTCTTTCACATCTGCGCAGATTTTGAGCGTTTTAACGCAGCAGCTGAAGCTTGCGTTACCCAAGGTGAAATAAAAGTCCACAGACTTTCATTTTAGCTTTCACATATAACGCAGCATTTTTGTGCGGTGCGTTACAACGCACCCAGGCGCAGTTTTTCGGCTGACCCTAGCGTTACGCGTTACAATGTTAGTCAATGTAAAGCGCACGCTATGCGCGTTTTTAAAACGTTGTCAACGCAGGCAGACAGTTCCAGAATGCAAATTTCTCTTTAATTTGCATTTGACACAGTTCAAAATAGTACAAAAAAAAATTACTGCAGCGTTTTCATACTTGTGTTAACGCACTGAAAACGCACATCGAAAAGTAGTAAAACGCAAACAGTAAACAGCATACTTTCTGCTTTTCTCAACGCACCCTGTGGTGTGAAAGAGCCCTTAGTCTGCAGTGGGATGCCTTTTCCACTGAAAGTCGACATGTGAATGAAGATATATTCCGGGGACTAGCGGGGTGCAGGGGGAACAGAGAGCGGCAGTCAGGGCATACAAAGGCATGTCCTGCAGATGGGAACATGCCTCTGTGTCCCTTTTTTAGATTTAAGAACCCGCCTCGGGTTCTCTTTATCTCTCCAGCACTTAACAATTGAAAAAGTAATTTAAAAAATGGTTAACAAGGTAATATAAAGTTTTAAGCATTTCACTTTAATCATTTCCTTGCTTGCTGGGGGTTAAAGGGTATTTTATTAATAAGTAGTAAAACATTTCCTGTGAGAAGCCTCAGGAGAACTGATTTGAATGGGGACCAAGGAAAGATAAAGGTGAAACTTGAAAAATTAGAATATCGCGCAAAAGTCCATTATTTCAGTAATTCAACTTAAAGGGTAAAACGAATATTTGAAATCGGAGCCTTTTGCAGGTGTTTTGGATTAATTAGCAGTTTAGAGTCTGACACTTTGAGCCAAGAATATTGAACATTTTCACAATACTCTAATGGTCTGAGATTTTGATTTTGGGGGTTTCATAAGCTGTAAGCCATAATCATCATAATTATAACAAATAAAGTCTTGAAATATCTCGCTTTGCATGTAATGAATCTATTTCATATAGTAGTTTCACCTTGTAAGTTGAAATTACTGAAATAAATGGATTTGTGCACGATATTCTAATTTTTTGAGTTTCACCTGTACTTTGTCAGATAAAACAGGGAAGCTAAATCCTGAGTTAAAACTGATACGGCCTTTATTCAATGAACTTTTTCTCCAGACTTGTCACCCAGGAGATAATATTTCATCTCATCAGCAGAATATTTTTTTAAGCACCTGCAACTAAATACAGTAAATACCAAAATACTAAAAAGTAGATAAAGAAGAACTACCGGTATACATTTATAGTATAAGTATTTCCTTTCCTGCTGCTGGCTGGTGGTGACCTTGTTTTCAGCATACACATATCTATGCAGCAAATGCATTCCTAGACACCCAGATAAATTCCATTTAATAAATTCCACACAAGGAAATTCCATTTAATCAAGTCATACCTTTATTTAGTGTATACTGACATTTATGGTAATTTACCTAGTTTACTTTATTTTTTCATGAGTCTTATTTTAACTATTTTGACAAATTGAACATTTTAGTTATCAAAATGATTGACTGTTTTAATTCTGCAAAGTCTTATCAAACATACAGTACATGTTTAAGTATCTAGAGCTTGCTTCTGCATGTAGGTTTATATCATACATCTCTGAGATCTCAGCACTGGAAACTGAGATCAAAATATTAATCCAATTGCCCTAACCTTGGCCCCAGCTACACTAACGTTCACCCTGATATACCCAAAAAACACTAGCTATCCCTCATCACCTAAGTCCAACACTAACCTGATGCAGCCTTACCCAACATGAACTGAACACTGTGCTGCCTGAGGACAGTGATACTTATCTTCAGCTTTACCAGTCCAGCTCCCACCCGTCACCAAGACAGACTTCTGTTTTTTTCTATACTGTGCATAATAATCCTTCTGACCATTATGCCAAGCTATTTGCCCATATAATCATATTTGTCATACAATCCTAATTTCCTTACTGTTGCCATGAATATTACCAAAGTAAAATGTTGTTGTAGTTACATAATAAATGATCTATAAACCAGTTTTAACTAATTTTTAACTTATTTTCTTAAGAATTTCTGTTCCATCTAAAAAACTGAAGAAAACTTTAAAAAAAGTTAGTTAGTAATGCTATTTGTAATACAAATTCAACAAAATAATAATAGTCATTAACATGTATTATTATTATTATTATTATTATAAGGGCCGGTTCACATTGAAGCGCATCCGCTCCTGCGCTGCGTTCCGCTCTGTGAGGCGGAGTGAGCGGAAGGATTGTGCATGTCGGGAACGTCCGCTCCAGTGAGCGGAACGCAGGGAGCGGAAGGGAGCGCAACGCAGCAATGTGAACTTTCCCATCGGGAAAGCATTGCTTCCGCTGCTGCATTCTGCTCATCGGAGCGGAACGTAAGCTATTTAAAGCCTAATGTGAACCGAGCCTTATTATTATTATTTTTTTTTTTATTATTCAGTTATCACTATTAATAACACTTATTATTACCTATTATTATTTATAATTGTGGGTGGACTGAGCTCTATTGTAACCAGGCTTTAAGCTCTACATATTCAGTATCTAATATATGGCAAGAAAAAAAGAATAATACTCACGCCATGACAATAACACTGAAATCCAGCCAGTTCCATGGGTCTCGCAGGAAGGTGAATGGTTTCAAACAGAATCCCCTTGCCAGTATTTTTATCAAAGATTCAAAAGTATAAATGCCAGTGAAAGTATACCTGAACAGAGTGCATAAGAAACAAACAGAACAGTAAGCCAATGATTGCAAAAACATGGAGAACTACAAACCTCCCACAATATGGCTGCCTATCTAATGTATAAATACCACTGGGAATACTTACCCAACCTGTACATGATTTCAAATGGGAATACAAAAAAAAATGTTGAATAACCAGTCTCACGGTTTTGATGGTTTTACATCCATCTGTTTGTATACTATTCACCAATACCAAAAGATAGATAAATACATAGATACATAGATAGATAGATAGATAGATAGATAGATAGACTGACGGGCAAATAGAAGCATGTTTTCTAAACTATTATGTTCTAATCTAATACTTATAGATCAAAATATTTTTTGTACATTTTTAATAACAATATTATGGCTATTACATCAAAGTCCATCCAAAATTATTTTTTCAGTATTATTTTTTGTATTTATAAAGCACCAACATATTACGCAGCCACTGGCGTAACAATAGGGCTTGCAGCCCCTGCTCCCTGGGTCCCGCTCGGGGCCGTTTTGTGGGGGTTGGAGGGGACACAGCATGAGGGGAAAGCCATGGCGGCATTCGGCGGGAAGGGGGGACGTCCCCCCCCCTCCCTCACCTCGGGGCTCTCCCCTCCAGCCTAAATTAGAGTCCGGGCAGCGGCAGGCAGCAGACAGATACATACCTTCTGTGCGCTCCAGTGTGCGTTCCTCTCTCTAGTCTCTGACGCGACTTCCTGTGGAGCGCACTGAAGGTTTGTATCTGCCGCTGCCCGGACTATAATTTAAGCTGAAGGGGAGAGCAGAAGGGAGAGCCCCGAGGTGAGGGAGGGGGGGAACGTCCCCCCTCCCCGCCGAATGTGGCCATGGCTTTCCACTCATGCTGCGTCCCCTCCAACCCCCACAAAACGGCCCCAAGCAGGCCCCGGGGGGAGGCGCTCAGAAATTCTGCAGGGGGGCCCGGTGGGGCCTAATTACGCCCCTGTACGCAGCACTGAACAATAAATACATACAATGGTACAAAGGAAGGCAGACCTAAAGTAACAAGGTTATACAGCATAGGATAAAGTGATACAAGGTAAACATGGTACAAGAATCTTGTAACAAGATACATGATCATGCGATTTTGGGCTGGTTATGTAGGCCTAGTAATACAGCTACAAGGTGGTTATAGGAAAGGAGCACACCATCATGTAGAATACACTAGGGAAGGGAGGACCCTGCCAAAGGCTTACAATCTAAGCGATTAGGTGGACACTGATAACCGTGCAGGTATTTCCTCCTTAAACATAAAAACACTATGGGCTCGATTCACAAAGCGGTGCTAACCCAGTTAGAGACTTTAGGCATGATAACCATTGCACCACGCTGGTGAAAAGCCAGTTAAGGCGTGATAAGTTTAGGTGTGATAAGTTTAGGTGTGAAAAGTTTAGGCATGCTAAGTTTAGATAAGTGTAGATAGCGTGCAAAGTCCCGCACGCAAAGCAGCGCCATTAAACTCTATGCGAAGTGCACCAGACTTTGCTAGCGCAAAACTTCTGATCAGCTGTACACTGCGGTGCTAACGCAGTTGGTGCTTAAACTTATCATGCCTAAACGTATCACACCTAAACTTATCATGCCTAAACTTATCACACCTAAACTTATCACACCTAAACTTATCATGCCTAAACTGAGTTTAGGCGTGATAACGGGCTTTTCACCAGCGTGCTAACTGTTAGCACCGCTTTGTGAATCAGGCCCCATGTCTAAATTGACCAAGAACAGTCACATTTTTAGGTAAAGTAGATCTAGTAATGCACTTTCTCTTGTTGAAAAGACAGATTTCTAAAAACACAATGTGCAAATGTGTAAAAGAATGTACATAAAAATGCAGACAAAAAAAATGCAAATACAGAGAAAAGTCATACAAAAATGTAGAAACGCATATGCTTTAAAACACATGCCACTGCTAATAGAAGCCGCATGCCATAGATAATAAATTGATTACTTTTTGTACTTAACTAGCAATCTCTTCATCAGGACTCATGTTATACAAACGGTTGAAAAACTTCGGGCTAAGGCACACTTAACAGCATTTTGCACAGTGTCTACGTTTTGATAAACACTCTCTCCCTCCCTTGAATGAGAATTGCAAAATCACTCATTCACACAGGTTTTTAATTGAAGTGAATGAGAAAGTGTTTTGAAAAAGGCTGTGCAAAACACTGGCAAAAGTGCTGGCAAGTGTGCCTCAGGCCTTAAAGAGAAACCGTAACCAAGAATTGAACTTCATCCCAACCAGTAGCTAATACCCCCTTTCCCATGAGAAATATTTTCCTTTTGCCAAATGGATCATCAGGGGGGGGGGAGGGGGGTCTGTATGGCTAATATTGTGGTGAAACCCCTCCCACAAATGATGTCAGCGCCTCACAGTACTGAGGTACTGACATCACACTGTGGGAGCCTTGTTGCATTGTGGGAAATAACAGCTGTTTACAACTGCCAAAAAAAGCAAGCAGCATCTCCTTCCAGTGACATCACCTGCCAGCAGTAAAAATGTCACCATGTGATGAATGTCATAATGTAAATCAAGGAGAGGAAATATTTTACAATGGGCAAACACTGACTAAATTATTTATACATAATTAATGTAAAAATTAAGCAAATTTTTATTACATTATTTTTCTGGAGTTCCTCTTTAAAGCCTAGTGCATGCATCAAATTTAGAATGCCCAGTGACCAACCAATTTTACCATCACCATGTAGCATGAGGTCCAACAGATATTGAATACTATGAACAGGTTATGTAAGTAAGATCTCATTGGTCAATCAAAATTGGATGTGTGTACCAGGCTATAGAGAAAGCCATGGGTGCTGAGTAGGAACCCAAGCTTTGGTGGATTTTACTGAGCTCTCCAACTGTAATCAGGAGAAAAATTTTATAACTATTAAGGCTGAAGTGATCGTTCAGGTTTTTTTTAAATAAATACATTTTTAAAAAAATGACTGGACAGTGGGCAAGTGTCCAAACTAGATTAGATTAGGAGTACATAAAAATAAACCATTTTATGTCATAACCTTTGTAATTCTATCCAGTTAGTTTTGTGCTTTAGTCAGTAATATCACTTTTCTTTACCACAGTAGTTAAAGAACTTGGAGGTTGATGCTCTAATTTGCGTCAATGTTGCTGTGTACAGAGCACTGCAATGTTACCATTACTACTGGCGGTGTGTACCGGGCATTAAGCGATTAGCATGATCCATGGTACCCAAGCAACTCAAACGTTGCTACGATAACATGCATTACGAAGGGCAACACTATTTAGTAACACACGTTACCGTAGCAACGTTTGCGCTACTTAGCATAACCCACAGTGTCAAGGATTAAGCCCCAGTTAGGGCGTTACCCTTTTGATGGGTGTGGTTAAGGTTATGATGCTGTATATACTGCACAATTTTCATGTCATTTGATGTACACCTGCAGAAGAGCTAGGAACTCAAAAACGTTTGTGTACTATTGTGTACAATATACTGCCAAGCAATAGTGTCTCCCTCATCTTATCTGAATAACTCATGGTACACGCTGCCCATAGGAACGGTAATATTGCCATGCTCTGTCTGTGCATGGCAAAATTACCGCAAATTAGTGCATCAAACTCATGGTCACCTCTCTGTCTGGGCCTACTGACGGATCATACATGAGGTCAATACTAAGCTCTCTATTAACAACAAACTCCAACATTGTTGTACTGATGGCACCTTACTATGCCACAAAGACTTGATTGGCTTGCTATCTTTTGCCGGGAGATTCTGCTCTACATGTGGCCATATTTTGTTTCAGACTTCAGCCACCGGATTAGCAAAATTTATGAACAGATATGCAGTGTGGAGGTCTAGCTAAGCAATCCACTGAAGTAACAGAATAACAGCACTCAGAAAGGGAACAGCACCCAGCAAAGCTCTACACAGGATCAATACATAAATAGCAATAATGATGAGCCAAGTCTCAAATCTCTCTGACACCTGGTTCAACAACAAAGTCCTCAGGAGACTTTCCACAGGAAACAGCTGCATACGCTTCCACATACCATGCAAGCTCATCCAGGAGATGATATGTATGTGCTATATTATATAAGAGCTTACAAGATGATTTTGCTCCCCATAGGATTTAGAAAGAGAGATGGGAATCACCTTCCGTCTGCCACACAATATAATGTGATTGGCTGCAGCAGGACTGAGTTGCTGCTTGCTATAAACATACCCCTCACCCCCCGCCCCTTCCTGGTATGAGAGTTTATTGGACTTAAGGACACCAGAACTGTGGGGGATATAACTGGTGTCCCAACTTGTCCACCCGTTTGATCATTTGATCAATTCTGTGCCGCAATCAGTCAAATGCATCAATCAAGCATGCTTAAAAACCTTGGTCAAAAGTGCTCAATCAGGTAAGCCGCACCAACAGCTTCAATATCGTGAGGACTGATGTACGTGACGGACTCCAAGCCACTGTCCTCCAAGTGTAAAATGTCGTTGTCGTCCCCCCTGGTGCCAGTAAATGCTCACCTGTCCCACTGGCATGACTCCCAGTGTCATCCACTGTGCCATACATGCCACATGGTAAACGCGCCATATGGTACAGCACTCATGGTGGATGGGTGAGAAATTCCAGTATGGGCACGGGCGGGGCTGTTTGGGGACATTTTACACTTTGGGCAGCGATTCTGGATAGATTTCATACTGTAATCTACTGGGAATCTACTGGCCTGTGGTGTATGGGCAAGCAACAGATCTCTCTCTGATTAGATTCAATCAGAAAGAGATTTGTCTCAAGGTGGAAATGTGCATACACTGATAAATGTATGGGCACGTTTAGAGGCAGAGCACCAGCAGGGCAGTCATTATTTGACAAGAAATAAACGCAAGCCCTTATATCCATCTCACTTCAGGTGTGCTTTACAGGAAATCTGAAGCTATTTTAAAAACAAAAAAACAGAAACTCACTTAAGAAGAAGGAAGGCTCTGGGTCCTACCGAGCCTTCCTGTTCTCCTCACGGTCCCCCCAGTAGGCTTCTCTGTTGAAATCTCCCACCGCGGGAGACTTCGGAAGCCTTCGGGAGCTTGAGTCCTCCCGAAGACAGGCAGCTCCATACTGCGCACATGTGAATGCGCGAGAGAGGGTGCTTGCGAAGACTTTAGAAACCCAGCCAAAGCGAAAGAGAGCAGTTTACAACAGATTGGTCGTAGACTGGTAACCGAGGAGTCTGTGTGGGAACATGGGGACTGTGAGAAGAATGGGAAGGCTCTATAGGACCAGAGCTTTCTTTCTCCTTAGGCGAGCATCTGTTTTTTTGTTTTTAATATCACTTCAGACTCCCTTTAACAACCAATATCATATTTTAAACATATGTTGGCATAGGGGCTATGACTATTGCCATACAATCGAAGGCAAGTGCTATAGGGGCACGAGTCACAAGAATTCACCAGTCTCTGATTCCATAACATTTTATGCAGGTATCAGTTTAACATGGATAACATTAAAGTGTTGCACTTTGGAAACTTCTATGCAGTGGTTCCAGTTAATACACTGATCTGTTGCTTTTCTGTTTAGCAGAGACCTCAGCAGTGCGACTGACTGCATAATAAAGGTTAGAAAGTCACAGAGCTTTCTAATGATTTCCCTATGAGATGCCATCCCACGTTGTTTCCCTTCTGAGTGCGTTCCGCTGATTTCAGAATACTAACCAGGAAAATATCTGTGGCTGTTATTATGCTGACACTCACATTGATATAGAGCAACGTGAGGCAGCATTAATGGGGGATTTCTGTTTATCAGATTTGACAAACCATTGCCTTACATCTAGCTGGTGGCATATTCTGTTCATCTGACAAAGCCGATATAAGAAAGCAACTGGAGGCACAGGATGGCCCTCATGAACGTAACTACAGGACAGCAGTCTCTGCGGCCGCAGGGGGGGGGGGTGGGCCAGAGCTGTAAGGGGGCCTCAACTACTACTACCCTCCCTCTGATAAAGGGGTCCATTCTTCAGATCAGGTGTTTGGTGGCTACACTTGTTATGGGTGTGAGGATTACGATGCCCACACTTGTTTTATGACCCTTGCAAGATGGGCCCCCGAGCTTTGAGGCTCAATAGGGGTAGGCAAGGGAAAGGGTGTTAACCATGGGTGGGGGGAAGCATCAAAGTTTTGCTGGGGGGGGGCTTGATTTGTAGTTATGCCCCTGATTGTCCTACTGCTCTTATATCACTTTGGAAATAGTTCCTCAGTAGAAGCAGTAGAGCGTTATACCGTGTTGCCATCAGTAAAAGCAAGAAGTTTTGAATCAGGATGATACAATTTATTGGCTAACTTAGAGATACTGTAAATAAAAAGTGAGCTTTCAGCTAATAATAAGCCTTTATCAGATTTGGTTCTTGGTATATGCAGGAACCAAGTCTGATGAAGGCTTATTATTAGCCGAAAGCTCATTTTTTATTTACATTATCTCTAAGTTAGCCAATAAATGGTATCATCCTGATTCAATACTTCTTGCAAATAGTTCCATGATAGATAAAAATTGCTGCCCCACTGGGGGTCCCCCTTTTCAAATCCGTTGCTGTATACCCATGTTTCAGCAGGTTGGATACAGGGATTTGGCTCACACTAATATTATGTGTGGGCGCCTTGCACCCACACTTGTCCGTATGCAGTGGTTGGTTTGGGTGCTCCTATACAAGGTAGTTGGTAGGCATCAGATGCAGCAGTTAAGGCGGAGAACAATGATGAAGAGGTGTATTTGCTAATGCTATTTATTACAATTAGGTGGACTATAGTAGGGAATAGGGTAGGAGTTGAATTTTAAATGTTAAAGGGAACCTAAAATGAGGCTTCTATATTTATTTCCTTTTAAGCAAAACCAGTTGCCTGCTGATCTTTTGGGCTGCAATAGTGGCTGAATCACACACCTGAAACAAGCATGCAGCTAGTCCAGTCAGACTTCAGTCAGAGCACCTGATCTGCATGCTTGTTCAGTGTCTAAGCCTAAAAATATTAAAGGCAGAGGATCAGCAGGACAGCCAGACAATCTGCATTGTTTAAAAATAATAAATACGAAACAATAAATAAATAAATAAATATGGCAGCCTCCATATCCCTCTAGCTTAGGGTTCCCTTTAAGGCTAGAAGATTAGGTTAAGCATTAGGAAAGGAAGGGGTATAGGCTTCATGAAGAGGTTTAAATTAAAGCTGAGTTGAACTCTGTTTTTCAAAAAACAAGAAATGAATTATTCATTAATTTAAATGTACATAAATCATTGCTTCCCAATAAATAGTTATTACAGTCAGGAGAATGTACCTGTTTGAACCTGCAGTCCCTTATTTGTGAAGCCAGGAAAGTGGAAGTAGTTTTTTCAGCGATTGCAATTTTGGAGCGATTTTTGGAACGATTTTGGAGTGATTGCGATTTTTGGAGCAATTGTATTTTTCATGCAGAAGTGAGCTCAAGATGGATGCTCACCCACAGTGAATATAACGAAAGGAAAAGTATTTACCCCGGTGCCAGGCTTCCAACAGAGGAAAAGGTGTTACAGGTACAATTCATTTATTCTGAGGGTGCAAAATTATGTATTGTCCTTTAAACTCTACATATGATGCATTACAAAAACTATCAACTATTAGGTATGTGGGGTTTGTAAATCCCACATACCAAAGAGCTGTTAGCTAGTAACAATAAAAAAAGTTTTTCCTGTGTCTTTTCTGACAGCCTGTGTGAAGGAAATGCCTCATATATCAGAGCCCTGCTTTCTGAGTCGGCGACGGATTGTAGGACTGTACCATGTAGATAGGTGCCACATCCCTGTCATTATTAACATTACAATCATTTACTGTTTATTTCTGTCTACACACACTGCTTTCTCACAGACCATATGACAACAGCTGAAAGATTTGTCAACTTCAGAGCAGTTTTTAAAGAGAAGGAGTCTTACTTTATTCCTGGTCTTGGATGCTTACACACTATTTACACACTATTTACATGCTTTGATGCTATAGCTATGCTTTCTGTGGTTCTGAATACATTTCATTCACATGATTAGAGCCAGTAAGGTCTGTTTCTGTATGCTGGATGTGCTGGATATAGTCCTCCATAGTAATGCCCACAATGAAAAATGTTTGTTTTACATACGTTATAAAAAAGTGAAAAAAAAGCCTTTGTATTGTTATTTGCTAGTACAGTAATACGTAGACATATAGGTGGCATTTACAATTTCAGTAAACTTTGATAGTTGCCCTTTAACGCCACTTTAATATTATGGTTAGGGTTACGCATCAGGAAGAGCTTCATGATTGGGGGAGATAAGGATTAGGGGATTAGGGCGAAATCCCTAATTAGTGGGATTAGTTAGGGACAGTTTTTTTTTAATTAAAAACATAAACTAGCAGAGTATCAGTGATCAATCACATTGCCAATACTCTGGTAACTGGGAGCCAGCACCCAAAACCGAAAAAAATGATGTCCAACTGTTACTAGACCATTAAACTACTGTTGCTTACATGTTAGTCTGCACAATAACTTTCTACCTGTCCATGGTGCTGAATTACAAATAACTTCCAAGACATAACAAGAAAAGTTGTTTAGTTGATACCTTTAAAGAGAACCCGAGGTGTGTTTAAAGAATGTTATCTGCATACAGAGGCTGGATCTGCCTATACAGCCCAGCCTCTGTTGCTATCCCAAACCCCCCTAAGGTCCCCCTGCACTCTGCAATCCCTCATAAATCACAGCCGTGCTCTGAGGCTGTGTTTACATCTGTAGTGTCAGTCTCAGCTGCTCCCCCGCCTCCTGCAGAGCTCCGGTCCCTGCCCCCGTCCCTTCCCTCCAATCAGCAGGGAGGGAAGGGATGCAGGCGGGGACTGGAGTTCTGCAGGAGGCGGGGAGAGCAGCAGACTGACACTATAGAGATAAACACAGCCAGCTCTGACAAGCTGTTTGTCAGCAGCGTGGCTGTGATTTATGAGGGATTGCAGAGTGCAGGGGGACCTTAGGGGGGTTTGGGATAGCAACAGAGGCTGGGCTGTATAGGCAGATCCAGCCTCTGTATGCAGATAATATTCCTCAAACCCACCTCGGGTTCTCTTTAATGACTAACTGTACAAGACTTCTTTGCAAGCTTTGGAAACTTTACGTTTCTTCTTCAGGCATTTTACAGAACTGGATCACATGGTATGGTTATGGTATGGTTCAGATCCAGTTCTGTAACACGCCTGAAGAAGAAAGGGCCAGGGCAAACCAAAAAGCGCTTGCATAATCGCAAACACTCAGCGCTTTTTGGACTGATTTTTCTAGGTGATTCTAGGCATGTGCCTAGTAATTTTCTAATCACGCCTAGCTATTTTTGGAGCATTTTGGTGTAGTGGTTTTATTTTTTGGTACATTAGAGCTGTAGCTGAACAGCTTCTGTAACAAAAATGATTTGAAAATTGATCTGATCTAGCGCTTTTCAGAGCGATTTTCCACTTTCCTATACTTAACATTGAGGCTGAATCACCTCAGAAATCAGCAAAAATGCTGCAGGACTCGCGTTTGCGTTTGGGAAAAAAGCTCATCGCTCTAGTGTGCTCCATCCCATTCAAATACATTAGCCAATCGCTTTTCTATGCGCAAGCATTTTAAAATGCTCTCAGAAGCGCTCTTGGTGTGCACCAGCCCAAACTTAAAGTTTCCAAAGCTTGCAAAGAGCTCTTGTAGTCATTAACCACCTTAGCGGTATGGACGAGCTCAGCTCGTCCATTACCGCCAGAGGGTGCCGCTCAGGCCCTGCTGGGCCGATTTACATGAAATAAAGAGCAGCACACGCAGCCGGCACTTTGCCAGCCGCGTGTGCTGCCCGATCGCCGCCGCTCTGCGGCGATCCGCCGCGAGCAGCGGCGAAAGAGGGTCCCCCCAGCCGCCTGAGCCCTGCGCAGCCGGAACAAATAGTTCCGGCCAGCGCTAAGGGCTGGATCGGAGGCGGCAGACGTCAGGACGTCGGCTGACGTCCATGACGTCACTCCGCTCGTCGCTATGGCGACGATCTAAGCAAAACAAGGAAGGCCGCTCATTGCGGCCTTCCTTGTTTATTCTGGGCGCCGGAGGCGATCAGAAGAACGCCTCCGGAGCGCCATCTAGTGGGCTTTCATGCAGCCAACTTTCAGTTGGCTGCATGAAATATTTTTTTTTTTATTTAAAAAAAACCCTCATGCAGCTGCCCTGGCGATCTTAATAGAACGCCAGGGTGGTTAAAGGTATCATCTAAACAACTTTGGTTGATATGTCTTTGGATTCTCTACATTATTATTATTTAGTATTATTTAGTATTTCTAACATAACAACATTTATAACAACATAGGCTGTACCGAGTATATTGTCTTGTCACTTAACTATTCCTCAGGGGTGCTCACAATCTAATCCCTACCATATGTCTATATTGTGAAGTGTATGCATTGTAGTTTAGGGCCAATTTAGGGAGAAGCCAATTAACTTATCTGTATGTTTTTGGGATGTGGGAGGAAACCGGAGTGCTCAAAGAAAACCCACCCAAACACAGGAAGAACATACAAACTCTGTGCAGATAGTGCCCCGGCTGGGATTTGAACCAGAGACCCATCGCTGCAAGGCAACTGACCTAACCACTACACCACATGCTCCCCATGACTAATACTGGACCACACACAAATAACTTCCAAGCAAACCCAAACAGAAGTGAAGCAAATGCCCAGAGCAGAGTTGCCCAACGTGGGCCGAAGCCCTCACACATTTTTGACAAAGCTGAAATTAATTGATGGGACTGAATCAAGAAAGGTGTGGTTCATCAAGGAGAACACTAGTATATGGTCCCTTGAGAGTTGGAGTTAGACATCCCTGGCCCAGGACCACCAATCAGATTGTTTCCCTTTTTGCGTCATCTTTCAGTTTTTCCGGTCTTAGTAAACCAACCCTCCAGCGTATCAGTAACATGAATACAGCTATATTATTAATAATAATAAGACCAGCGTTTTCCCGTTAGTGACATATGATAATAGGCTTCATCCGTCACACTGCAAATCCAACTCCAATTTTTTTCTTTTAAACGGTTTCGATTTACTGACACTCCATGCAGATTTTACAGCACAGTTAATCATGCACATGCTGAACAGTATTAATAATGTCTGCCCTGTTAAGTAGACGATGTCGAGGACATGAGTCTGCAAATAAATGGAAGTTTTGCTTCAGCTTCTCCATATGGACTGGCAATAATTAGATCAAGCATGGGCGCCACATCCTGGAAATCAATTCATTAATGAGCATGACCTACACATGAAAATGGAAGCTTGACGTATCCTGGTGAATCCTGTTCGCTAGATACACAGAATGGATAGCACGAGTCATACCGCTCAGCTCTTTCCAGGAGCAGAAGGAAAACAGCATTGATATGAATAGGCCTGATGTTTGCTATAGGGTGAAACAATTATTTCAAAGTCATTAAATCGGCTTGATTGTTTCCTGGGATTTGGTTTACTTTTTTATTGTGACAGGAAAACAAATATGTATTTTCCGGCGTTTAAGACGACTGGGCTTATAAGACAATCCCCAACTTTTCCAGTTAAAATATACATTTTGGGATATACTTGCCGTATAAGACTACCCCTCTTGACTGTTGGACATTTGTATACTGTACTGTATGTACTGGTGCTATACTGTAAAACAGGTACAGATACTGGATAAAACGAAGAAACCGAGAGCTTGGTATGGTGTAGTATGTATTGGAACCAGGAGAATAATTGAAAAGTAAGTATTATACTCACAAACATGGGTTACCGCATAGGCAACCACTGTATAGGCAGGTGGGGGATTAGACCTGTCCCCACTCAGGATTAAGATGTCGCTCTCTGTAGAAGGAAAAGAGGGTGTATCACCCTTCCACCAGGGTGGAATTATTGATAGTAGGCTGTGCAGAGGCGCCAAAAGGATAAAAGTATGCTAAAAAGTTTAAAATATTCGGGTGGCGGTGGTGGACCGGTCACTCCAAAAAGGACACAAAATTGTCACTTGAGGAAAAGACAATTTAATTAAATACTCCACGAACATGGAGTATTTAATTAAATTGTCTTTTCCTCAAGTGACAATTTTGTGTCCTTTTTGGAGTGACCGGTCCACCACCGCCACCCGAATATTTTAAACTTTTTAGCATACTTTTATCCTTTTGGCGCCTCTGCACAGCTTATGAGGTACAGATACTGGTGCTGTATTGTATGTGGAACCCAGTATACAACAACCAGCCAATCACGGCAAGTGATGTACCTTACCGGCGATTGGCTGGTTGTTGTATACAAAGCCTGCTTGGATTGGTCAATTATCCCTGTCTCCAAAACTATCAGAGCAGTAGCGCAACACGTCTCTTTCACCCATCTGACCTGCCCTTGAATACTATTAACTCCTTCTCTGCCTCTCAGATCTCGCACATGCACGCCTGCGCCGCTTCACTGCAGTCTTCAGGAGTGAGATCTCAGAGGCAGAGAAGGAGGTATGGTAATAGGATACAAGGGCGGGCCAGACAGGTGAAAGAGGTGTGTTTTTCTGGGCACAGCGCCGCTCTCTTTTTTACATACCAATGGCGTCCCGGACCCCTGCACCTTGCTCCGCCCTTCACTTACACCTTCCCAGTGAGGTGCACCCTCACTTCGTCATCGGTACCGCGCTAAGTCACTTCTTTCCAGGAATCCTGGTGAGTGGATTTTCTGCTACCATACTCATACAGCACTGCCCTTGCTGCTTTCATACGGTCGCTGCATACGGCAAGGATTTTTGAGCTCTGCCCACCATATGCAGCAACCACAGATTCTCCAGTCCGGCTCGGAAGTTTCAGCACCCGGCGTATAAGACGACCCCTGACTTTTGAGAAGATTTTCCTGGGTTAAAAAGTAGTCTTATATGTCAGAAAATACAGTACTTAAGGTGCCCATACATCTAGCGTTGATGTGCAGATTTGACCAAGAGACGGATCTTTCTCTGATCAAATCTAATTGTTGAAAGACCTGTTAACTGCCCATACACTGAGGTCGATTCCTGATCTTCGGCATGAAATCTTGCAGAATCGGCATAGTGACACCACCTCATCACTCCCGGGGCTGATGCCCTGGTGTAAAGTTCCCCCCCCCTGGTTTCCATGTTTGCTGGCAGTGGTAGGGGTCCTGTCGGGCTCATTACTTGACCCAATATCGTAACACATCAGCTAGGCATTTTGCAGCATGTCTGATTGATACATGTCCGATGGGGCTGGACCACACTATGTTGAATTGGCAGCGTATTTATCTTAACAGCACTTTGTGAATTAAGCAGCCCATACACTCAGCCGATTTTCTGGCCGACCGATCGATCGCGATCGATCGATCGATCGATCGATCGCAAATCGGTTGGCCAATCGACCGATCGACGGCCGATTTCGATCGATTTCGATGGATTTCCATCGAACTAGCAGGGTGGAAAATTTAGGTCGATCTGATGAGATTGCTTATCAGTTTGCATTGACCTTAATGGAAATCTGATGGCAAAAAAATGCCATCAGATCGAATTTCAACAGATTTCAAACTGAAATCTATTGGAATTCTATCCTGGTAAAAAATGTTCTAAAAACGCATCAGATAGATCATCAGATGCATTTCTTATCTGTCTGCTGCCAATCTGACGAGTGTATGGGCACCTTTAGGCCCATTGTGTCCATATGAGATAATATAAATCACCTGTCTCATCATAAATAAGGAAGACCTGAAAATAGTCAGGTCATCTAGAGTTAATAGTTCAGTTTTTGATGGGTAGTAGAAAGTCAAAGCATTGAGCCAAGGACTCCAGTACAGCAGATGCTTTGACATATCCGATGTTATGTCCACCGACACACACAGTGCAAGTGCGTTTCACAGAGCACTGGAGTGAGTATAGTGCATCAGGTACACTACCCGTTCTGGCTGGTCCATTGTAGTATTGACCAACCCTAAGATATAAAAAGGCAGGAGAATAACCTCAAAGATTCCACTGAGAACTGCAATACACCTGGGAGGACTAACCCTCTATTTATTTAAAGTGACAGTGAAGCCAGAAAAAAACTTATGATATAATGAACTGTATGCGTAGTATGGGTAATTCATTGAATATTAGTAGCAAAGACGAGTGTCTCATATTTTTATTTTCTGTTATATAGTTTGTTTGTTTTTATAACATTGCATCATTCCCTAATATTTGCAGTTCAGAACTACACTCTGTATTTTAAACTATGAAACAGAGCAGGAACATTCAAAGGGTCATTAGCTATGCAGTAAAACCTTAAAGTGGACCTGAACTCAGACCTCCTCTCTGCTCTAAAAGATACACAACAGCATAATAACCTTTAAGCAAAAAAACATGTCTTTGTTACAGCTGATACAAATCCTAAAATAAATCTGCACAGTTTCTACTTCCTGATTCGTGGAAGCAGACATATTGTTTACAGCCTGTGCTTTCAAATGGGCTTATCTGCTTATCTGCCATAGGCAGTTTTGTGACACAGGGGAGAGATCAGATTACAACTTGTGATTACACACAAATGAGGGGGGATTAGACAGCCTAAACTCTCTGAATACATACAGGGTGCATTTCTCTCTGTTTTCCTTCTGTCCTGTGCAAGAGTTCTGGTGCACTTTAAACAAACAAAAATCGGTGAGAGACAGGTTGAGATAAGTGCTTCAGAAAATAGCATTGTTCGCTAATTTAATTAGGCTCAGAGAAGTTCTTTTGCAAATATAACAACTGAAGTAATATTTCTTAAGGCCCATACACACGTCGGATTTCCGCGAACGACGGGTCGTTTGAACGTCCCGTCGTTCAGTCGTTTGCCCGCTAAATCGGGCGTGTGTACAGACTGACGTTCGCTTGACAAGCGTGAGTTTGAGCGATCCGCCGGGCGGATCGCTCAAATTCACGCTTATCAAGCGAACGACAGTCTGTACACACGCCCGATTTAGCGGGTGAACGACTGAACGACGGGACGTTCAAACGACCCGTCGTTCGCGAAAATCCGACGTGTGTATGGGCCTTTAACAATACTACACATGCAAATCATTATATCATAACTTTATTTTCACTTCAGATTCCCTTTAAGGCTGTAGATTCTTGCTACCATTCACACAACAGTAGAGCACACCGACATACAGATACGTATATTTTCAGGAACAGCTGAGCAGACACACAAGGAGTGCATCAAAGCCAAAGCAAAAAAATGCAACATGTATGACTACAAAATCAAAATACAGAACCTGGAGTGTCACATGACCAGCTCATTACATGGTAAACATCCTAAACTCTGAGCAGTGAAACGGATGGAAGCAACCAGACATGTTCTATTATTGTGTATACACATCCGTGATTTGCTCTGCTACATGTAGCCCAACAATTTTTCCACAACATAATTAAAATTGATTTTTTTTCTCTCCATAGTTCCTGTCGTACATGAGCCCAGACACGCATGGCGGGTCAATGTTTAACCTTCTCAATGCCAGAAATAGGATGACAATTAGACATCCAGCAGAGTGAGTCAGGCAGACACAAAGAGAGGCCTTGAAAACGCAGACTAATAGCACAAATAATCATTGGTTAATGACGATTATTGACGAAGTCTACAAGAGAAGAAAAAAAACTGCGGCTCCTGTAACATCAGCTAATGAGATATCTGCTTTCGCTTTCTAACTGGTATTATACATGGGACATCTGGATAATGGCAGGTTACTAGGGGGCAATAGCCACTTTATTCAAAATGCAACAACATTTTTCTCCATATGCAACAAGTCTCCAACCTACAAGAGTAATAATAATAATAATTCTGTATTCAATAGCGCTTTTCTCCTGTTGGACTCATTTCACTTGCGAGGTAGCCACTAGAGTGCACTCAGTAACAGTGCTAGGGAGTCTTGCCCAAGAACTCCTTACAGAATAGGTGCTGGCTTACTGAATAGGAAGAGCCGATATTCAAACCCAGGTCTCCTATGTCAGAGGTAGAGCCCTTAACCATTACACCATAAAACCACTATGCACTTTCTTTATGTAATGCCTAGTACACATGATGCAAGTTTCCATCAGACTGATGGTCGAATCAATTACTTCCGACAGGTCTAATCGGATTTTCAATTTTTTTCTGATCACTTTTGTATACAAGTGATGGGAAACTTGATCAGAAAAACAATCAGAAATCAGACCGGACCTGTTGGAAATAATCAAATTGACCATCAATCTGACATATATATATATATATATATATATACAGTTATGTGAAAAACTATTTGCCCCTTCCTGATTTCTTATTCTTTTGCATGCTTGTCACACTTAAATGTTTCTGCTCATCAAAAACTGTTAACTATTAGTCAAAGATAACTTAATGAACACAAAATGCAGTTTTAAATAATGGTTTTTATTATTTAGTGAGAAAAAAAACCTCCAAATCTACATGGCCCTGTGTGAAAAAGTGATTGCCCCCCTCCCCCCTTCCTTGTGGTTTATCACACCTGAGTTCAATTTCTGTAGTCACCCCCAGGCCTGATTACTGCCACATCTGTTTCAATCAAGAAATCACTTAAATAGGAGCTATCTGATACAGAGAAGTAGACCAAAAGCACCTCAAAAGCTAGACATTATGCCAAGATCCAAAGAAATTCAGGAACAAATGAGAACAAAAGTAATTGAGATCTATCAGTCTGGTAAAGGTTATAAAGCCATTTCTAAAGCTTTGGGACTCCAGCGAACCACAGTGAAAGCCATTATCCACAAATGGCAAAAACATGGAACAGTGATGAACCTTCCCAGGAGTGGCCGGCTGACCAAAATTACCCCAAGAGCGCAGAGAAAACTCATCCGAGAGGCCACAAAAGACCCCAGGACAACATCTAAAGAACTGCAGGCCTCACTTGCCTCAATTAAGGTCAGTGTTCAGGACTCCACCATAAGAAAGAGACTGGGCAAAAACAGCCTGCATGGCAGATATCCAAGGCGCAAACCACTTTTAAGCTAAAAGAACATTAAGACTCGTCTCAATTTTGCTAAAAAACATCTCTATCATTGCCAAGACTTTTGGGTAAATACCTTGTGGACCGACGAAGCAAAAGTTGAACTTTTTGGAAGGTGCGTGTCCCGTTACATCTGGCGTAGAAGTAACACAGCATTTCAGCAAAAGAATTATATATATATATATATATATATATATATATATATATATATATATATATATATATATATATATATATATATGCATATATATGGTACTAGGGGTACTGCATACGTGGGATGTGCAGATGTAAAAAGGGCGTAGTGGAAATTTGGGCACCAGAAACAGCAGCTGGCAGACTATCAGTAAAATTACCAATATTCTACAATTGGGCAATGGTTATTCTGATAGTAAAATATGTGTACATTTACTGATGGCCCCGCAGGGCTTAACCATTCTGAACCCTAACTGACCTGCCCTCAAAGCTAACCCTATCCCTACCCACGACCCCCCCCCCCCCCCCCCCCCGCCTCCACACACTTCGTAGTAATGCATTAAGTTTCAGGGGTCAAAGATGACTGGGCACTCCACAGGCACCCGTGTTAATAGTAGCTATGAGTGAAAATTGCCGCAGTTTGTGTAGCGGATAGCTACAGTACCCACTTATTGGATGCCCTCTGGCGTCCAAACTTCCACAGCAACTCCAGCATCAAAGTTTCCTGTTTCGCCTTGGGACATCCTAGGCACTAAATAGTTGGGATGCACTACCAGGGATACTATAAAGCTAGAATGCACTATGGGGGGCTCTTGAAAATTGTGACATACTATAAAGGGAGGGAGGTCACTAGAATGTGAGCATATATATCTGTATGTAGCCATGCCAGCTTCTAACCATACAAACCCTTTCACCACTTCATTCCCCAGCCTGTCTAAAAATATGTATAGTGTATGGACATCATTTATGATATCCTAAAGACTCCAAACAAATCTTAAATTTGGTGCTATCTTACAAATAACTTTGCATTCAGGGATCAACCAAACTGAATATTATTAAAATAATTTGTTTAGCTATGCCCTCCTAAAGCTACGCGTTTCGCAGGCCGAGCCCGCTTCATCAGGCAATAAAGTGGGGACAAAACAGAATTCCAGCAGTAGCAGGTGTAGCGCCTCAGCTGAGGCGCTACACCTGCTACTGCTGGAATTCTGTTTTGTCCCCACTTTATTGCCTGATGAAGCGGGCTCGGCCTGCGAAACGCGTTACACTTTTGGGGTACCATATAATAAATGTGATTGCTACTTTTCACACAGTCTTTCGTGTCTGCTTTATGGAGGTAAGTCCACCGCTTCCTCCAAGCAAATTTTAAAGGTTTTATCCACTTTTATTCTGCTGGCGCCTCTGTTCTACTGCAAAATCGTGTCCACCCCTGGTGGACGGGTGATCTACCCATTTTTCTCATCTACAGAGAGCGACTTCTTAATCCTGAGTGAGGACAGGTCTAATCTCCTCACCTGCTTATACAGTGGTTGCCTGTGTGGTAACCCACGTTTGTGAGTATATTCTTCTCACTGATTTGCCTTACTTCGTTTATGTTTTAACATACTACACTATATTGGGCTCTCGGTTTCTCTATATTTTACCTCCTAAAGCTACGTACACACATACGACAACGATCTTTTAATTGACGAAAGAACTACCTAGCTTTTAAAGGTGTGTAACAATCGGATCGTTTGTTAACGAACGATCCGGAACAACATCACATACTGTTCCTGGAAGTTACATCATAGAAAGTTCCGCCCGCACGTAACGAACGGTTCAAAACGTACGTTACACTGTAAAACTAATGTTACGCATATGACATAACTACATTTCTATTTCATACTGTCGGTATGTAGTAGAGCATCTAGATAATATAGTGTTGACAAAACATACAAACATACACTTTGTCCTGTTAAAATAAAAATTATGGTATAATCATGTAGTATACAACGTGTCACTGGGCACAATCATAGAACGAACGTTACATCGTGAGGGGAAAATTTAATGTGCTGTGACTATAAAAAGAAGTGCGCATGTCTTGCCAACTACGAACGACCGTTTCTTAACGATGTACTACTTTTGCTAACGATCGTCGTTTAAAAAAATTCGCCAGGACAGATCTTTCGTTTTTAACGATCTAGCTCGTCCATCGTTTCACTTAATGATCGTTGGCTGTTTTTTTAAAACGATCGTCGTTTGAAATGATCGGGGAACAATCGTTTCAAACGACTATATTCGCATGTGTGTACGCACCTTTAGGCCTTTTGCACACTACACGCGATTCTGATTTTTTTATATGATCCGATTTTTTATTTCGATTAAAAAACATAGCAGCATGCAGTACTTTTTTTAATCAGAATCAAAAATCGGATCGTATAAAAATGGGAATCGCATGCAGTGTGCGAGAGGCCTAATGCAGAGTTTAGTTGAATTACACAGATATATTCTACCATGCTGCCCTGTGGTTGTCATTTAGGTTCCCATAGATGACCTCTGATTAGGCACTAATCTCATATCTTTCTGTTCCCTGGTAGTCTCACCAACCCCCATGTCTACAACCAGATAAAGCAAACCTGTAGCGAAAATAAACTTATGAGATAATTAATTGTATATGTAGTACAGCTAAGAAATAGAAAATTAGTAGCAAAGAAAAGAGTCTCATGTTGTTTTCCAGTACAGGAAGAGTTGTAGAAATTTCTGTTGTCATCTATGCAAAAGAGCTTAGTCTGAGCTATTTGACCCACTGGGTCCAATACAATCCTGTTTTCTGAAGCACTGAAACGGCCAAGAGACTGCGAGAGAAAGCTTGAGATAAGGTTTTACTGCAGGAAGGTGATGGTGCTATATAAATCAATAATATCAATAATAATAATATTATATATACATAAAATGATACGGATTGGTTTCTCTAGGCAACAACACTTCAGCTTTAGGGCCCTTTTCCACTAGCAATCGCAATCACAAATCACAAACGCCAACGATTGCGATTTTTCATTAATTCTGTTATGTGATTGTGATCTGCGATTTTCATTTGCATTGCATTATCATTGTAAAAATCGCTCCAGCAAGCGATTGCGATTTGCGATTAGCGATTTCAAAATCGAATCACTGTAGTGGAAAATACTTCTCGTGATTTCTATGATAAAGTAACAACTCTAGCGATTTAAAAATCACTAGCGATTTGCGATTTTGCGATTCAGCAATCACAATCGCTCTAGTAGAAAAGGGCCCTTAGAATGTTTTGTACATGCTTTGATAATGCAGCCTCCCTGTCTCATTTAAAGGGCCATTATCGCAAACATTTTTAATTGTAAAATACGTGTGTATACAGATTTATACAACGTATCTTACTTTTATTCCAGAGTAAAATGCACTATAAATTATCTTTTCACCCCAAGGGGGTGCTGTTACTAAGAGATGGAATGCATGCAAGAGACCAGGAAGTAAGTGCATATGGAGTGTAGATCCTGGCAACATAAATATAGTAACAAGCACTGCATGCACCTCCCCCTACCTGGCTTCCTATACTAGAGGCACCTATACTTGGCTAGCTATACTGGGCAACCGATACCAGGCTACCTATACTGGGGGCACTTACACCAGGTTACCCATACTGGGAACACCTATACTTGGCTATCTATACTGGAGGCACCTATACCAGGCTACCAATACTGGTGACACCTATGCAAGGTTACCTATCCTGTGCCCACATACACCAAGCTACCTATATTGGGGAACCTATACCAGGCTATCAATACTTGGAGCACCTATATCAGGCTACCTATACTAGGGGCACCTATATCAGGCTACCTATACTCAGGGACGGATCTAGGGGGGAGGCAAGCGGGTATTTTGCCCCAGGCGCAGTTTGTTGAATTCTTAAAAAGGCGGCAAAATGAATGGCAGTTTAGGCGCCAAAACCTGACCTTTAGGTGCCAAAACCTGACCTTGCCCCAGGCGCAACTTGGTCTTGATCCGTCCCTGCCTATACTAGAGGCTCTATACCTGGCTACCTATACTGGGGACACATCTAGCCACCAATCATAGGGAAGAGGCTTATACTTATTGGACATCTGGCTGACTAGTACTGGGGCGGAGTTGGCTACATAGTGCTGCTGATGTCCACTGTTTGTGAATTACACAGCTGCTAAGTTAATGTACATTTGACCCTATGATCTGTCACCCGTTACCACACCCACTTTCCAGTGCATGGACACCCCCATTTTTTGCTATGGCCTGCAACTTGACAGCTACCCAGCACTGGATCCAGCAACCGCATAGCACCCTCAATGAAAAAAATCCTGGACCCACCCCTGACCGGGATACAGAGTTAGGTTTTTTTAGTAGTACAACGATCAGTGAAAATGTTCAAGCAGCCTGTAAGAAAAGCTTTCTTTCCTCCTCTTTCTGTACTAGAATGAAACTCTAGCAGTCTGGAGATAGATAAATGCATTCTTCAGAGTTTCCTCTTGATTTGATAAATCGAGATGTGAAATTAATTCAGAGTAACGTGTAGGTGGCAGGTATTTGTGCAAGGCGGCTGCAGGATTAGCTCCTTTTTAAAAGCTTTCTCAGCGTCCTGCGTGTCACCCCCACCTGTCATGTACATTGAAATGAAGCTGGCCGTGTGTGCGCTCAGCCCAGGTGCCTACGCTTAATGTGCCTGTAAATATGCTGCTTATTAAATTGCTGTTTAATACATGTATTCACGTTCTGCCAGCTTCTTTTTTTCCATTTCCTGATTGCCACTAAAAGTCCCTTTATCCCCCCACATCAATACAGAAACCGCTACGGAAAATCTGCAGAGCTATAGTTTTACTAATCTTATATATTCATTTCATATGCCATCCTGTAATGCACAAGTAGTTTTTTTTTTCCTCACACTGTAATTGTAACATCTGTTCTCCTGCCGCTGTACTTAGGGGGCATAATGGTAGCCATAGCTGCCTATATTATGGTTGCTATGGCATCCTGTGGCATGGAGGGTTTAGCTGGACCCCCACCTTTCTTCAGAGATAAATGCAAATAACTGATTTATGTAAACCAGGGCTGGTATTACTCACGGCAACAAGTAAGTTATGTTTCCAGAAGGACAGAAAATTATAGAGAAAACAATACTGGTTATTTGTGCAAGAGGCATCATTTCTTTTTGTTCCTAAATGAATTAGGGCCCTCCTACAGAAATATAAGGTATTCATATGTTTACCTTTGAAACATGATTAGCTATATACCTTTCTTTGCCTCTATGAAGTCCCATTACTCAGATATTTGCACTTCCTGCCTGTAGACTTACTTCCAGTTTGGTAACAGGATGTCGGAATATTCGAGGGAATGTCCGCAGCTAGCTATGCTTCAAGGGAGAACAAACGCCTTTCATGCAAAACACAAAGGCACCCAGGTGTGTATAAAACTGCAATTATAAACAGAGAACATGCGCTATTTCCAAGATAGTTAGTTTAATCTATGGTTTTCTCCAAATATACACATAAAACTTCATAAAATCTCACACTAAAAGTGGTTACTTTGTTAAAACAAACATTAATACTCCTCAATCAACCCCCAAACCATCATGCACTCGTCAATGATTGCACACACTAATATACGGATATAGAGGCTGGACACTACTGATTGGCAATTCTCACTTCCCTGTGATAAACAAGGTATAATTTGCTAATGTCAATTTCAACAGCTATTTCAAAAAATAGATCGTAGTGTAGGATCCTACTTTAAGAAAAAATGCTGGTCGACCTTATGATTCAAAGATACTGGTATTTCCGGTCAGTGGATGGGTCCGTTCTCAATGGATTTATCCCGTGCGGCATATACTAACAGTCACGTTTTAGGTGCACCTTCTTCTAATTTAGTTTCAGGGCAAACTACATTTACTTTGGGTACCTCTGAACCATGGAAGCTCTTCTTACGGATATTCGAGCTATACGCTCAGCCATGTACTTCAGGGCTTCTCTCTCCAGTCAGCTCACGGCGTTGCTCGGCGGCCTACGTCACTTCCTGCTGGCAAGTCCAGTGTGACGCTCGCTCTCTATCCTGGCAAGCCCAGAGCGGTCTCTTTGGGTGACGTCACCTTAAAGTAATAGGACCTTTAGTATGGAAATGGTCGCTTTAGCGCTATTGCGGCCAACCTGGCTCCTATACTTCAAAGACAGCTTGTTTAGTTTCAGGAGAATCTCTACGCGTTTCAGCTAAAAATCGTTAGCCTTCAAAGGTCCTATTACTTTAAGGTGACGTCACCCAAAGAGACCGCTCTGGGCTTGCCAGGATAGAGAGTGAGCGTCACACTGGACTTGCCAGCAGGAAGTGACGTAGGCCGCCGAGCAACGCCGTGAGCTGACTGGAGAGAGAAGCCCTGAAGTACATGGCTGAGCGTATAGCTCGAATATCCGTAAGAAGAGCTTCCATGGTTCAGAGGTACCCAAAGTAAATGTAGTTTGCCCTGAAACTAAATTAGAAGAAGGTGCACCTAAAACGTGACTGTTAGTATATGCCGCACGGGATAAATCCATTGAGAACGGACCCATCCACTGACCGGAAATACCAGTATCTTTGAATCATAAGGTCGACCAGCATTTTTTCTTAAAGTAGGATCCTACACTACGATCTATTTTTTGAAATAGCTGTTGAAATTGACATTAGCAAATTATGCCTTGTTTATCAAGGGAAGTGAGAATTGCCAATCAGTAGTGTCCAGCCTCTATATCCGTATATTAGTGTGTGCAATCATTGACGAGTGCATGATGGTTTGGGGGTTGATTGAGGAGTATTAATGTTTGTTTTAACAAAGTAACCACTTTTAGTGTGAGATTTTATGAAGTTTTATGTGTATATTTGGAGAAAACCATAGATTAAACTAACTATCTTGGAAATAGCGCATGTTCTCTGTTTATAATTGTATTTCTAACTTTTCGAGGGTTCTGGGATTACCCCTTTTTGAACGTGCAGCTCAACAGGTACAATTTCTCCTAGTGCCTACCCCCATTGACATTTATTTTTGTGTATAAAACCGGTTTAAAACAAATAAAAATGAAAAGGGGAGAGTTGGCTTACCTCCAATAATGACAAATTAATGTAAATAAATATAATGAATTTTTATTAAACACAGACAACGCATTTCTTGGGTCTCTACCCACTTCCTTGGGCCAAATAAAGAGGCAAAAGGTTTCAAAAGCCAGGTACAAAGCACTTCTCAAAAAAAAGACATTTACAGTTAGATAACGACCTATTTGGCAAATGCCCAACCACTGGCTGATTGAAAATAAATTGGGCAGGTACAGTTTACAATTCAGGCCTCTCGCACACCAAACAGTTGGACAAAAGTTCACTTCAAGGCAGGAATGTCAAGGCTATCTTATATAAAGCACACTTAGGGCTCGTACAGGTGCAACTTTTCTGCCCAACTATTGTCCAAACTTTGTTTGTTGGACAAAAGTTGGTCGTGTGTACACGTGACAAACCACTAGACAAGCAATTGATTACAGGCAGTTTGCCTGATCCAACCGGCAGATCAACTCACATGACTGTTGGGCTGATTTCATGCAATTGGCCATGTGTGCTCAAGTTGTTTGGACAGCTTGAAGGTTTTTTTGAATGCAGCCATATCGTGCAGTCCGTAGTTCGGCTTATGTGTGCAGTATACAAATGAGTTGGTTGTTCAGTTGGTTGGTGCGCAGGAATGTCGTCGGGTTGGTGATGCGCTTTTGTTTAACATGTGTAGCAACCTTTAGGATCCAGAAGTTCCCTAGGGACACCGGAATCAGTGTGAGGATTACTACATGTGTATGTCAACACCACAGGGTGTAACATTACTCGTTTGGATGTGTTTTAAAGGGTAACAGGCTTATTTTAATGTACTCACAGCTATCTCTTTAAAAGTAAAAAGATTTGTAATATCCATTTCCACACAACACAACCCACCAGGTTATGCTAGGCCAAGCGCATCAAGGCTATTCCTACTCAATGTGCCGCCTGGAGAAAAAAATCATTAACCCTCAGGAACCAATCAGATTTCAGTTTACTGTAAAAAGGCCGACAAATGATGAAGTTCTCATTGGCTACAACAGGCTTCCGCCTCGTGGAAAGTCCTCTATACCTCATGAAGCAGCTTGATGGTTTTACACATCATCAAACAGTGCCATAAATCTCAGAAATCTCTCCGCATCCCACACATATCTTGACTATCATGCAGCGTTGCTTTTTAATCAGAGCCACCCTATAGCTTTTCCTTGAAATAAATGCACAGCCGTAATGATATTCTTCCAGGAGCTTTATACGGAGAATGAACAATCAGAAAGTGTTATATATGTATGATCTGACAGTGGGCACTAATGAACACGTTGACGTTTCCTGAGAGAATGAGTGGTATGATCGTTCTTAAGTGACAATGAAATGACAGAGTCCGTTACATGCTATAACGTTCATCGCGAACATTTCCTCTCTGATATACTGCCGATTTCACAATGCTGTAATGTGGAAATGTGTTATTTACAAAGGGGGAAATTTACACATTAGACTTGTAGGTATGGCGCCGCACATCTGGGGTATAGGAGGCGGGTGTATGAAAAAAGGGCGCGCAGAAATGTGGGCACCCAGAATAGCTGATAGTAGAATATCAGTAGATACACTGAACCCTGCCTGCACTGATGGCTTACCTTAACCACCACCACCCCATGGCTAACCTTAACCACCACCGTCCACGGCTAACCTTAAGGTGTACCAGAGATACAAAAAATTAAAAAAATATACATACCTGGGGCTTCCTCCAGCCCCATCCACTCTGATTGCTCCCACGCCGCCATCCTCCACTGCCCACAGCTACGAGAACCAGGTCTCGTCAGTGCCGTCAGTCGGAGCCAGTCTAGAGTAAGAGAAGTGTGTGTATCTCTCCAGCGGCTGGAGGAGGGGGGCGCACTTCCCCTGCATAGGCTGGTTCTCGTAGCTGCGGGCAGCATGGCGGCGTGGGAGTGATCCATGCGTGTCGGGCTGGAGGAAGCCCTAGGTATGTATAATTATTTTTATTCATTTGATCTCTCAGTCCCTTTAACCACCACCGTCCACAGCTAACATTGACCACCCCCATTGCTAACATTAACCACCCCACCACTAGCCTTTAGCCCCCCCCCACAGCTAACCTTAACCACCCCCATGGCTAACATTAACCACCCCACTGCTAGCCTTTACCCCCCCCCACAGCTAACCTTAACCACCCCCATGGCTAACATCAACCACCCCACCGCTAGCCTTTACCTTCCCACCCCCCCTTCCCCAAAGCTATCCTGTACCACCCTCATGGCTAACATTAACCACCCCACCACTAGCCTTTACCACCCCGTACATGGCTAACCTTAACAACCACCACCCATGGATAACCTTAACTACTCTCCACAGTTAACCTTAATATCTCACCGCCAATCCGGCGAGAAAAATAAAATACACATTTTCAGGCTGTATCATAGGTGCCTATTAAAATAACAGCAATGGGAGAAATCCGCCCCCCCCCCCCCCGAACCCCCCAGTACCCATTATTTGCAGTCATACTTTGCATTGCGGGTGGCCCCGGCATCCAACCCCACCGTGACTTTATTTCTGTAGGCACCTATGGCGGTGCCCAAACTGCCCTGCTTCCATTGGAGGCTCAAGGCATTGACATTTACTACTGTGCCAGATAATCAAGGTGTACTCTCAGCACTGAGGAACTAGTGTTGGTTCATTGCGGTACTAGATTATTCAGATGCAGTGTCCAAGGCAAGAGACTACAGACTTAGGTGAGAATTTTTGTTTTTTTCTAGACAGCCTGGAGGAGAGCGTGACCAGAAACTTTGTGACCATAAGGGTGCAGGTAATGTTAGACAGTGTTAGTAAAACCAAATTCCATAGTTGAGCTGCTGGGCTTTGCAGGACGAGGAGAACCAGGGCCGGATTTACCATAATGGAAGGGAGAACCAGAGCTGGATTTACCATAATGGAAAGGCGGCTCACTACCCTCCCCTAGTGCCTCACTCTTTCCTTCCCTATTCAGAGTCCTGATTAGAGTGTAAATAAGAGGTTGGGTCTTGGCACTCCACTGACGAGATCTCCCTTCACTCGGGGGCACCACTAGCTACTTAATACTGAGGCTACCTGTAGCTTCCTAATGCTATGGGACACCTGTAGCTACCTACGATGGGCAAGGGAAGTAAGGGAGAAGTGACAGCTGGGCCAGCCAGAACACTTGCGGTGTGGTTCAGCTGAGGTTTGTAAGTTCATGGAGGGTGAAGTCTAGGGTGCCAGAACATCTATGCCTATAGGCTCTTGTGATGTAAATCCGTGTCTGAGGAGAACACTTCAGCCTAAGGCTGGACTTTGAAGATCACATTTCTAAAAATGTCATCTTCATTAACCTCCCTGGCGGTAAGCCCGTGCTGAGCACGGGCTATGTCGCTGGGAGGCACCGCTCAGGCCCCGCTGGGCCGATTTGCATAATTTTTTTTTTGCTGCACGCAGCTAGCACTTTGTTAGCTGCGTGCAGTGCCCGATCGCCGCCGCTACCCACCCATCTGCCGCTATACGCGTCGCCGCAGCCGCCCCCCCCCCAGACCCCGTGCACTGCCTGGCCAATCAGTGCCAGGCAGCGCTGTGGGGTGGATCCGAGTCCCCTTTGACGTCACGACGTCGATGACGTCATCCCACCCCGTTGCCATGGCGATGGGGGAAGCCCTCCAGGAGATCCCGTTCTTTGAACGGGATCTCTTGATCTCCGATCGCCGCCGGCGATCGGAGGGGCTGGGGGGATGCCGCTGAGCAGCGGCTATCATGTAGCAAGACCTCGTCTCGCTACATGAAGAAAAATAAAAAAAATAAAAAAAAAAACGTATTTGCTGCCCCCTGGCGGATTTTGACAAACCGCCAGGAGGGTTAAAGGAGCATCAAAATTTTAGTAGATGTGGAATTTTTCATACATTCTTTGAGTGAAAATGATCTAATTGGATTGCCATTTTTCCATATACCACCATTTGAGTTGGACGCCAGGGGGTGCCACTAGTAAAAATATTAGTAATTTACATATTTACCAATATTTAACTACAACCCGGCCCCCATTCTAACAGAAACCCTCCCCTTCTGGTGCCTTAAACTAACCCTCCCCCCCCCCCACACACACACGCACCTAAAGCCTAACACTAACCTCCTGAAATAGGATAATAACTACTAAACTGAGTAGGTCACCATGTACATTGGACCAATCAAACATACTGTAGCTGCTGCTATGAATTGTCCCATTTTCAAGCTGCATATAAACTGCACAACACCACATCAAATCAGAAAATATAGTATCGTGTTGATTATCATCCAATCTAGCAGACTAGGGTGTGACGGCACCATTTGTGACCATGGCACTACCACTAATCAAAGGGAAACTGTTTTGACCAAATTGTCCTGCTCAGCTAGGCTGGAAGTCGGAAGTCAAACTTGGCTGTGATTTTCATCCTGCAGACAGGAGATATTTAATGTGCTGAGTAACCCGGGGCATTTTCCTTCCTCTACACTGACTCTGACAAGATAAGCCGCCACATTTCAAAGCAGCAGATGCAGCTGATTATCATGTCACCGGGGATAAAAAAAGCCTTTGTTGCAGTTGTGTACAAGTTATACTTTTGCTGATTTCTTTTCAGCTGTTTATGCTTAAAGTGACCCACTGGTGAGAGGGACATGGAGGCTGCCATATGTACTGCTAATGCCAACAGCCTGGCTGACAAGCCCATCCTCTGCTGCCAATGCTTTGACCACACCCATCACACACTTGTTTCAGGTGTGTGATTAAATTGCTACGTAGTTGTGACGTCATGGGTAGTGCGCTCCCAGTCGCGGGCACGTGATATTAGACGTGCGCAGTCAGGCCAGCTCCTGCACACTAATACCGGACCCAGCTGACCCAAAAGGGGCTGCCAGGGGGGAGCATTTAAGTAGGAAAGTAGAGGGACAGAGGAGGACGGGGGTAGCGGCAGGCATCATGTAATCGTTGCATGCCGCGATTACTCGATTTCCGTCAAACATGATTCCCCCAGTGCACACTGGGACATTGGCATGAATTAATATTTCCCACAAGCTCAGTTGTACTGTGTTAAAACACAGACTTTTAGCAACAGGAACCCGTGTGTGTAACTAGGAATTATGCTTGGAATACGACATGAGTTTTTTTAGCAGATAGATGGCTCGATAGATAATTTCAAACAGGTCCGAGCTGATTTTGATCGTTTTTCTGATCGATCTTCTCATGGTAATGAATGGAAATCGATCAGAAAAACTATTAGAAAATTGTTTGGAAAAATGATTGGAAAATTGATCAGAGAGTAAATCTGCCTGAAAAAACTCAATGGGCTCGATTCACAAAGCGGTGATAACCCAGTTAAAGACTTTATGGGCCTGATTCACAAAGCGGTGCTAACAGTTAGCACCCTGGTGAAAAGCCCTTTATCATGCCTAAACTCAGTTTAGGCATGATAAGTTTAGGTGTGATAAGTTTAGGTGTGATAAGTTTAGGCATGATAAGTTTAGGTGTGATAAGTTTAGGCATGATAAGTTTAAGCGCCAACTGCGTTAGCACCGCAGTGCACAGCTGATCAAAAGTTTTACGCTAGCAAAGTCTAGTGCACTTCGTATAAAGTTTAATGGTGCTGCTTTGTGTGCGGGACTTTGCAAGCGATCTAAACTTATTTAAACTTAGCATGCCTAAACTTATCACACCTAAACTTATCATGCCTAAACTTATCACACCTAAACTGGCTTTTCACCAGAGTGGTGCAATGGTTATCATGCCTAAAGTCTCTAACTGGGTTAGCACCGCTTTGTGAATCGAGCCCTATGCGTGATAACCATTTTTATCATGCCTAAATTCAGTTTAGGCATGATAAGTTTAGGCATGATAAGTTTAGGCATGATAAGTTTAGATAAGTTTATATCGCGCGCAAAGTCCCGCACGCAAAGCAGCGCCATTAAACTCTATGCAAAGTGCACCAGACTTTGCTAGCGCAAAACTTTTGATCAGCTGTGCACTGCGGTGCTAACCCAGTTGGTGCTTAAACTTATCACGCCTAAATACTTATCACACCTAAACTTATCATGCCTAAACTTATCACACCTAAACTTATCATGCCTAAAAAGAGTTTAGGCATGATAAAGGGCTTTTCACTAGCGTGCTAACTGTTAGCACCGCTTTGTGAATCAGGCCCATTGTGTATTAGAAAAGAATAACTACCCTTAGTGGGAGACAACACAATAGTGCAGATACCTATTTGTAGGAAAGAGCGAGGCACAGTATCCTGTAATTAGTACCTTTAATCACGGCTCACAACAGACATGGGGCTCGATTCACCAAGCGGTGCAAAGTGTTAGCACCGTGGTGAAAAGGCCCTTATCACGCCTAAAGTCACTTTAGGCATGATAAGTAGAAACTCGCGCGAAGTTGCCGCGCGCAAAGTTTTTCGCGCGCAACCGCGCGCGTGCGCGCGCAGCGTCCCCGCTTCGCGCGAAGCTCCCATTAAGCCCTATGGGACTTTGCGCGCGCTCTCACGCGCGAACGCGCGTACGCGCGGTAACTTCGCGCGAAGAGCAGGAAAAAGCGGTGATAACTCAGTGGTGAAAAGGTCATCACGCCTAAAGTCTTTTAGGCGTGATAACTGGGTTATCACCGCTTTGTGAATCGAGCCCATAGTGGTAAGCAGTGGGGGTGATAGTGCTGTAAAGCTGATACACGCACACAGCATACATAACGTTTCTGCAAATTGTGCGACAGGATTGCACCTATAGCAATACACGCATCATATCCATAACATGAAAAATATTTGCATAATGTGGTTGCAGGGAACATGGGACCATTGTTATGGGTAGAGTTAAAAATGGCGCCTGTGAAAAATGGCGCGGGGTGATGCTGATAATGGCATCTTGCTACTAAAGTTATTTAACATTTCAGAAATGTTCTGGAACATTAAATAACTTTAGTAATAAGATGTCACTAGCGGCATCTCTCATACATTACCTAGTCCCAGCGATCCCGTCTTCTCCCCACTTCCTGTTTAGTTTGCAAGAGTCCTGCAGCCAGCCAATGCGGGGACTGAAACTGCATGGTGATTGGCTGGCTGCCGGACTCATTCAAACTAAGTAGGGAGCGGAGAGAAGATGATCATCGGGGACCAGGTAATGTATACAAACCCCTCTGCCTGTGACTGCCTCTCACACTAAACCCTCCCGCTGCCTAACACTCTCCCCCTCTGACCCCTGCTGCCTCCTGCATTGGTTAACACGCTATTTAGCGTTATAAGTGTAAGTCACTCTGCGTGCGCCATTTTTTAACACTTATAAAGCTAAATAGCGTTATATAATGTAAGTCAATGAGGCCCCACATTCATACCCTTGGCGCTGTGCGCCATTTTTATCTGTCTCGCATTGTTATGCCCCTAGTATCATCCCGATCATTTATCCACAACTGAAAATATACCAACTACATACTAAATTGAAGCAAAGAGACATAAACACAAAATAACAAAAACACAAAATATTTCATAAGTAATTAACATCCAAGTACTAAAATGATTTTTTGTTATAAAAGTCACACAAACTTTTCTATGCGAATTATGTGCTAAAACTGTTGTAAAGTTCACTAAACAGAGGAAGGACCATTTCCACAAACATTTGCCTGTTCCACTGGCTGTAACCATTCTTCATCATGCCAAAAATGGGATGTTCCCAGCATAGCAGTTGAGGCCCAGTGGCCCATATGCAATTCACTTTTTCTCCTAAGTTTTCACCTAGGTAATATTTTCACAACCTGTTATAAAATGCCTTCTAAGCCCCCAGCGAGCAAGAAGATACTCAAAATAAATTTGATCATATTTTTTCACCAACTTTTGGGTCCTTTTTGAATTGTAAAATGCTGAAAATTTAGTTTAAAGAGAAGATGAAAATTATCTCCTAGGAGATAACTTGGATGAAAAAGTTAATTGCATATGGGCCCCTGTCTCTTCATTTTGGATATAATATTCTTCAGATCACTATCCATCTGTAATGACTCACCTACAAATAAATGGACTTTTCTTCACTTGTCACGTATGTCACAATAAAAAAAGGATGGCCACAATCTTTTACCCCATTCAGATTGCTCTCAGCTCCTTCACCTGTACTGAGGGATTTGAGATAATTGTCCTCCTCCTTACTTTGCCCTGCTTCACCATCCAGAAGGATCATCTATTTGTTGTTCCAATTCATTTAGTTACTTGCTGAGACTGACCACTGGTAAAGCGTGATTACCAACATTCAACTATGAATGCTGTGATCTGCTCCTTGTTGGTCAGCTATCCGTAAATAATGCCCTTCTTCTTCCTAGTGCATGAGCCTATCTACTCCCCTAACTTTAGCCCCTTACTGATGCCTAACCCTAATTACCCCCCCCCCCTTTCCCCTACACCCATGTTAAATCAGACACAAACTCTAGCACATCACACAATGAAAAGTATTTATTTCACATATGGTTGCAGATTAACTTAACTAGATTCTGCTTTGTGTTTGTTTAGCTAGAGTAGAGTGTTTTATCAGTAACTGTGAATCAAAGCTGTATGCTGCACTGCACCAGCTTTATATCATGTGTGAACACAAGCTTAAAGGGAAGATCCAAGTGAAAAAAAAGTTCTACTTACCTGGGGGTTCCTCCAGCCCCTGGCAGACGATAATGTCTCTTGCCGCAGCTCCAGGTCCCCTCTATTGCAGATGCCAACCTCGTCAGGTCGGCATGTACGGCGCCTGCGCGAATGCAGCTCGAGTGTCCCGCGGTCTCCTCTGTTGCATATGCCAACCTTGCCAGGTCGGCATCTACAATGCTTTTAGTGAAGTGAATACGAGTAAAACTGCAAGTTTTTTTAGGATTACCATAAACTGCAGGGAAGATTCTCTAAAGGTTTACCATGCTGTGGGTAATTTTTCAGAGAGGAAAAACTATGCATTGACTGTAGGGTAGTGGCACTTCATCCAGCTGCCTCTCCATTCACATCCGTAATACTGGCACACAGTTTGCTTTTGTTTTCTTTTTCCCTATTCCATCCACAAGTAACAATGTTTATTTCTCCTACATGGACATACCTCCCACCTCTAACCATGCCCCCACCACACACCTCCCCATGCACATCACAAACAATTTAGAATCAAAAGATGTAGTTTTGTCATTCCGACCATGTTGGTTCACTCTTTCATCAGTAGTTTTATTCATTTTAACATTTGAAAATAAGAAATATATCAATTTAATTGATGGCAATAAAGTTTTGAGTCAGTTAAACATATTTTTTCAGGAGAAAAAAACATATATTTACATAGATTTGCACATGAGTCTTTAAAGAGAGACAAATGGGAAGAAAAAGGGACAGAGAGATTTGGTTCCCAAAGGACTGTCTCTCCAAAAGAGGGACAGTTGGGAGCTATGTACATGGATAATTCATGGACAAGCACATGATCAATTTATCAAGTGATCGATTTGTACTTTCCCTGATTGCTGTTAATGGTCATGTGATCATTCTTCATTTTTGCTTCTTAGATCATGACCAATCAGAGAAGTACACACTGATCACCTGATAAATGAATACTTCTCAGAGGATAATGTTGCTCCACTGCTGGTGTCTGACTGTCTGCAGGTTCTTCGGGTGGCTGCAAGGTTCCATAGCAACACCATGCTCTGATCACCAGAAATAAAGCAATGCTATTCATGATACTGGTGGATAAACTCAGTTGACTCTTCACTAGGATTCAAGGGCACCAATTCTCTATTTATAGATGTTAGAAGCCAGGCTGTATATTGTGCGCTATATCAGCCACTGATTGTCAGTCGGCAATGGGCAAACGTCATGCACAACCATGCTCCTGAACGATGGGACTGATGCTGAATGAAGGAGGAAAAGCAGAAAGCAAACAGGTCCAGAGCTTTGTTAGAGAAGAAGAGACAGAGAATGAAGGCAGCTTAGTGGTGCATTCTAGTAGTATTTTTGGCATGGCAGAGGATAGGAGTATAGCAAGCAAGAGGAGTATCAAAGGAGAGGAGGGGCAGGAGTCTCGGTTCAGACTCTCCTATCACATTGGTGGCTATGGCACTGGCCATTGACCAACACTACCTAATGAAAGATCCATTATTACCAGGTTTTAATGATTATGTTACCAGGCAGATTTTGCCAGGCAACACAAAAAGTTATTTGATTGTTAATAAGATGCAAATAATTCAAAGTTGCATGCAAATTCCATGCAAACTGCATGAAGCTTGAAACTGACCAATCAAAATTGACAGGGAGTTAATTTCATTGGCCCGATTTCAAGCCACATAAAATTTATGTTAGGTTTGCACGCAAGCCAGAATTATTTTGCATTTCATTAACCATCTCCACGGCCTGCATGTTTGTTCTTAAATATACTAATAAGTATGTATTGTTGTGAATTGACTATTAATTGAATTAACCAGTATCAAAAAGATGTATGTGGTTTTGAGGCGCCAGAGTGAAATAAACTTCTTCACCTCTCCAAGAAAAAGAAAACTTAATGGTGAGGCTAAAGAGAAGTAATACCAACAAAAAAGAGCGACTGGGAGGTACTTACCTTGAGAAGGGAAGCCTCTGGATCTTAAAGTAGCATCCCCCTTCCTCCTCAGTAGAGGGGACCCAGCGTTGTAAGCACCCCTCCCGTTGTAAGCATCTTGTTAGCTGCTTTTCAGTGTGTGCAGATGCACAGTAGCAGCTCTCCGCTCTAAAAATAGCGGAAATAGCCAAGTCCGATTGGGGCCGCTCTACTGCGCAGGCACAAGCCGTATGCACCTGCGCAGTAGAGCGGACAGGATCGGGCTTGGCTATTTCCACCGGAGCCCAAGCGGAAAGCTGCTACTGCGCATATGTGCAGTGCCGATTGTTAATTTTATTGCCGCTCTGTGTCCAGGGGTGCTAACGATGGATCCAGATGGCTGAGCAGGATGGGGTAAGCCTCTTTAGGATCTAGAACAGTGGTCCCAAAACGTTTTGGGTCGAGGGCCGGGTCAACATACTTCAGACAGTTGGGGGGGGGGGGGCGGAGTATAAATAAAATGATGTCGAAGTCCTTGCGGGCCAGACAGTGAAGCATACCCAGGTGACAACCTGCATTCCAATTGGACAGCAGTGTCACCTGATGTGGAAATTGATTGGAAACCAGTGAATTACTGCTTTCTGGCTTCCATGTGGATGGGTGGGGCCAGCACTGCTATTCTATATGCGGACCACCAATATTTAAAGATGTAGCTGACCACATCTATAAGTAATACATTTTGTGTGTGGAGGGCCAGTATAAAAGACTCAGGGGGCCACATTCGGCCCGCGGGCCTTAGTTTGAGGACCACTGATCTAGAGGCTTCCCCTTGCCGAGGTAAGAACCCCCCAGGGGCTCTATTTTTTGTTACAGGTTCTTGTTATGAACTGTAATTTTATTGATCCAAATGAACAAAACCCTCAAAGACTGCAATGCGTTTCTCGGGACTAGGTTCCTGCTTCTTCAGATATACATAGAGAGTTAAATCTCCAATGTGCCGTAGTAGAGCGTAGCGTCTCAGAGCAAGTTAACATAAACCTCCGTTGTATTACGGACCTCGTTATGATACAAAGTAAAGTGGGAACAATGCCTGCTCATGATGTAATTGTGATGCAGCATAACCAGTGAGTTTGGCATACTTTATGGAAGGTTGTAATGGTGGATCAGGTTTACTTACGTGCCTAATGTGTCTCACAAGACAAGAAAGTTCTGGCAAAGCATTTCATTAGAAAAGTATATATATCAATGAACAAAAATATACAATCGTAAAAAAATAAAAAAAAAATGTAATTTCATCAACGTACTAAAGGTTAAATATGTAAACAAGAAACAAGCCATAGAATGAAGAAAAGATTATTAACTGGCAAAAAGTCACATCTCACAGCAGTGTTCAATACAAAAACATACATTTAAAAAATATAAAATATTTGACTTTCCCACACACATAAAAAAAGTGCACCAGACTAGCCAACTATTTTACAACATATAACCATAAGTGAAATAAGCGGTCTTTCTGCATACAGTATTCAGATAGGAGCTGAATTTATAGTCATCTTGGCTCGCCAACGGTCCATAGCCTTTCATGCTTAACATCCCTGGTTGGTCCTTAAAGTGAACCCGAGGTCAAAGTTATATGGAGGCTGCCATATTTATCTCCAGCTGTCTTGCTGATCCTCTGCCTCTAATGCTTTCAGCCATAGACCCTGAACAAGCATGCAGCAGATCAGGTGTTTCTGACATTATTGTCAGATCTGGCAAGATTAGCTGCGTGCTTGTTTCTGGTGTACTTCCAACACTACTGCAGCCACAAAGATCAGTAGGGCTGTCAGGTAACTGGTATTGTTTAAAAGGAAACAAATATGGTGGCCTCCATATCACTTTCACCTCAGGTTCACTTTAAAGTACATATGTGTCATATATTCTCAAAGGGTAGCTATAGTTAAGGCTGCATACAATGCAAGCTTACCATCTACTCTAGAGCTTGAATTTAACAAAAAAAATGAGGCTGCAGAGCCCTATTGTATGTGTAGAGGCACTAGATGCATCCCGGCTACCTCAGGGGGTTGGGTGACATAGTGTGCCTCCGGACAGGACAAACAGTCCACTACTTGCAAAAAGAGAGAAAGTCCGGGCACCAGATAAGTTGCAATTGCTCACACCACTTTATTTCATCCCACTTATTTATTTCATCCCACTTTATTTCATACCACATTATTTCACATTATTTCAAATAAACTATTCCTGATTTCATCAGAAAAAAAGGCAAAGCAAGTGTGAAGCGGCTTGACAGCCGTTTCGCGAGCTCCACTCACTTCCTCAGAGACCACCTGGCAACAGTTCAGAACAGCTGAACCTCATGTTCCGGTAAGCGGACCAGCTTCTGTTCTATTACCTTCACACTTAGTGGACTCTGAGGAGGCGAGCGCAGCTAGCGAAACAGCTGTCAGGCCGCTACACACTTGCTTTGTCTGTTTTCCTGAGGATGAAATAAAGTGGTGTGAGCAACTGCAACTTATCTGGTGCCCGGACTTTCTCTCTTTTGCAAGAGCCCTATTGGAAGTTGCTGCTACACCAAGACTTCCTGGTATGGAAGTCCAACCACGCCTCTTCCGCAACCACCTAATCATACTCTAGCTTCTTCACTGGAGCAAAAGATGACCAACGGTGAGTAGAAGAGTGCCTAGACATGAATCCACCTGAATATAAGTGGAGTTATACAGAACATGAGGTATGCTCAGGTGGGTATGTGAGGGGTATAGCGACAGTCAAGATGGTCAGATTTGTTTTGTCAGAAAGATCTAGTAAAGCAGGATCTGACAGTATTCACTGGACTGAGTATAGCCAGGTAAGCGAAGGGGAGCTTGACTAGCCACACCCACACATACTTACCTGAATGTAAGCCATCCTCCCATGTAGAGTATAGCCACGTCGGTGGAAAAAATGCAGTTGCATTGCAGCTCCACACCAGGCAAGGTGATAATGCCACACATTGCATGCAGCCTTAAGGTGGCCACACATGATACAATAAAATGATCCAATTTTATAGCAATTTGATAAAAACTGATTCGGGATTTCCAGGAAAATCAAAAGCTTTCTTTTTTTTATTCTAACGAGAAATCCGATCAGATTTCCTGTTTTTGTTCAATATAAGTCGATTGGGCGTGGTTTATTTTTCTGATCATTTTTTTAAAGAAATTGAATAGTGTAGGGTAGATTGTCAATTTCCTTATATATACTCTCAAGCAATTTTCTCAGAGTTTTCAATCATTTTTTTCATAGTTGGGGAAAAATTGAGAACACATGTGTGATAGATTTATTCGATTTTTTAAAATGTTATAATATTAATCTAAAAAAATGATTGTAAACTTTGAATTGAAAGAAGTTTAAAAAATTGCATAGTATAAGACCACCTTTACAATTACCTAGCTTTTTTAAATATATCGCACAGATTGACTTAAACGAGGAGCCAATGGAATTGTTTTACCAAAGTTGAAGTTGTTGCCTATACCGATCTATTCCTGTTATTATTAATTACCGATCTATTCCTAATTATTTCTGAAAGTGAAAAATGATCAGTTGCTATGGCAAACAGCAACACCCTTGAATCATTTTTTTTTTTTTCATCTTGCTCCCCTTTTCCTAAAATTAGCCCCACACTCTGCGGAAAACTGGTTTGGCAATTTTTGCTGACAAAACTGTAATGTAACCATCATCTAATTGCAACCATAATCACATAACAACAGCCGCTAACATCTGAATGTAAGAGTCATATTCCAGATCGTCGCAAGCGCCGCAAGCTACCACAGTACCGCAGAGTAACCAGCCCACGGTGTTACCGAGTACATCTGTGCATAATACGCCACCTATACTGATACTGGCTCTCCCAACCTTCAATCATGTTCACAAAAACTGCATTACTGCACACAATGCGCACAAGTAAAAATACAAGACTAATAATTAAAATGAGTGATTCATCTGTGAGCAGAAGGCCTAAACAATAACTGATACATTTTACAGGCATTGTTACAAAATAAATGTAGCCCAGTCATTTCTCTGTCATATGCATTGCTACTACACACATTTCACAAATATATGGATTTGCTTGGCAAAAACACTATGAGCCCTTTCACATAATGAGGTATAGTCACAAAAGTTTGATAAACGTAATGTGTGCAGGCAGAGCATGTTTAGTTTACAGTGCTTACATGATTTAAAGTGGAACTTTAACTCAGGACTGAACTTCATCCCAATCAGTAGCCAATACCTCCTGTGAAATCTTTACCTTTTCTCAAATAGATCATCAGGGGGTCTGTATAGCTGATATTGTTGTGAAACCCCTCCCACAGTGTGATGTCCGGGCCATGGCCCTGGCAGTTTGCTGTCTGTGGACCTATTTGCATTATGGGAAATAGCAGCTTTTTCCAACTGCCAAGCAAGCAGTATTTCCTTCTGTGCATAGAACTATCAGTAGATGAACATATTGCAGAGATCACCTGGCAGGACTAAAGATGTCTCCACCTGCTGTGATATATTTCAGAATGTAAATCAGGGAGAGGAAAACACTGAATAAATAATTTATAAATGAAGGCCATCATCTTTACTGCTGGCAGACAAGAAAAAAAACTAGACAGTACCAACTGCCATTATTTATAACCACACCCCCTAACTATGCGATAGGCTAAAAGGTTGTTTTTTATAGATATACATATGCACAGAGCGACATACTGGTTGTTTGGCAGTTGGAAACAGCTTTATTTCGCACAATGCAATGCTAGGTACACACCATACAATTTTGTGTTAGATAGATGGTTCGATAGATAATTTCCGACATGTCCGATCTTATTTTCGATCGTTTTTCTGATCGATTTCTCATAGAAGTGAATGGAAATAGATAAGAAAAGATAACAGAATCGGAAATCGATCGGAAAATCAAATCAGAAATCGATTGAAGGGAAAATTGATTGAAAATACGCATCGTGTGTACTCAGCATAATGCAACAAGGTTCAGGCAGGGAACACGCTTGTCTTTCAGTTTTCTGTGCACGTTTTTCTGCATACTTTTTCTGCACACCAAGTGTGTCTCTATGCAGGAAAACTAGCCCATTGATTAATATGAACAGTCAAGTGTGTTCCCTGCCTCACAGACAGGAAACTGTCAGGATCTAAGTCCTGACATCACACTGTGGGAGGGGTTTCACCACAATATCAGCCAGAAAAGGTAAATATTTCTCTTGGGAAAGGGGGTATCTACTACTGATTGGGATGAAGTTCAAGCCTTGGCTACAGTTCATCTTCAAGTAGCAAGTTATGCAAGTAGCGTAACTCGCTCTGAACATGCAACGTTTACATTGCCTGTTATACAATCAACGTACGGTAAGTGCTGTAAGTATGAAGCAAGTTACGCTATTTGTGCAACTTATGTAAGCCCAGTAAACGTAACATGCGCTATCTGTTCATGTTAGGTTTGCAGAAATTTTTTGAACATTGTTTCTATTCCGGTGTGTGGCTCTGTAACGCAGCAGACAGCACATTCACAAAGGACATGCAGATCGCATCCATGCAGTCGCATGAACCCATTCAGACATGTCTGTTGCGGTTCTGTGCTACACATATTTTTCTGAACAGCACAAATATGTTCAAATAAATATGGTGCCTCTACACTAGAGTACAAGGGATCCTATGCCAGCCAAATCTATGGATTGCACTTAACAGAAGTGTACAACAAATATACCGGTAAGTGAATCAGCCTTTGGGGTCAATCCATTTAGCGGTAAAAGAACAGCACTAAACAATAAAATGAATTAAAGATATTAGGGATACTTACTCAACATACTTGCCCCACGTTCCAAGGTCAGACATTGCCATGAACACGCAGTTTGTGAGAATAGTGCACATTATAAACATACTGAACAAAGTGAAAACCATCTGTTAAGGAAAATTCTTTGATACATTAGATTTATAGAAAACATAATTTCAGTAGATAGATAGGCAGACAGACATGCACAGTGTTTCAAATTATTTAACGGGAACCTTAGCTGAGAGGGATATGGATGTTTCCTTTTAAACAATACCAGTTGCCCGGCAGTCCTGCTGATCTCTGTGGCTGCTACAGTGGCTGAACCACCCACCTAAAACAAGCATGCAGCTAATCCAGTCTGACTTCAATCAGAGCACCTGATCTGCATGCTTGTTCAGGGGCTGTGGCTAAAAGTATTAGAGACACAGGATCAGCAAGAGAGTCGGCCAACTGGTATTATTTTAAAAGAAAAAATCCATATCCTTCTCAGTTTAGGTTCCTTTTAAGGTCTTAATTATGGCGCACCATTGCACTAGTAGGTTAGCACCGTTTTGAGGAATAAACTTGCGTGGAAAGTCGCATAGGGTGTAATGGGCGCTTTGCGTGCGAGTTTAGGCGTGATAATGGGCTTTTCACCAGCGTGCTAACTGTTAGCACGCTTTAGTAAATCAAGCCCAAGATTTCCACTTACTTGTTACTACACACTGGAGTATAAAGTGAGATTGTAGGCAGTGTTCCCTGTAAAATATATTGCGGAGTGTAAAAACTCTTGTTGTGTTTGATGGGTACAACTTTCACACAACAAACTCCAGCATTGCCTAGGAAGCAGGTACTGGTTAGTGAAGGGTCCCAACACAAGTAAGAAAAAGCATGGGAAATGGCTAGTTAGAGCTAATCACAGGAAGGGTGGGGCTTAACCTTCCCAGTGATTAACTGATGCATGTTTTTTGTACGAAAAGAGGTACAATTTTTTTTAAATGAGGCTTTATATTTTAAGCATTTGTGCGGACCGCTTGCAAGTTGCCCCCAAGCATGCATACAATATTAAAAAAAAAAAGTTTCATTTTTTTTCTAACTTTAATGTTTGCTGCTATGGACAGTAGTGCTGCACATGGCTTTTTTTTTTTTTTTTACACTTTTTTTTTCTCGTTAGGAGATTTCCGATTGTTCATTCAAAAAATTCTTCGTAAGTGATTGTTCGTCAAATTTTATTGTCAGTGGCCACCTTTACCCAACTTGTATTGGTTGCTATCAGTGTAGCCACAGATCACTATGTATAGGAAGTCAGTATCCTAGAACAGTGTTGTTTTTGCAACACGCAAGGTGAATGCAGTACCATGAATTAAAAACAACTCCTACTACCACACAAATAAATATCCTCCCTTGAGCTGTTTAATTATTCACGGAGGGAATTCGATATTAGGTAACTTACAAATATTTTTCTCTCATGATGTAGAGAGAGTTGAAGAGCTGCGTGATTACAGATGCTGCTCATGAGTGTGTACTGTGTGCACAGGACAGACCTCACAAAGCATTCCGCCAACATTTGTAGGCATTAACCATAATCCTAAAATGTAACCAAACTGACACATGCTTCTACTGTATGATCATTCTGTGTCTGCCATATCTTTCTATATTCTGAAAATGGAGTGCAGGAACAGATGAACATACAGACTCAGTGCAGTCTGTGTCCTTAGAGGACCCCTAAAACTGGAGCTGAATAACGACACAACTCTTCAACTCTACTGCTTGTTTTTCCCTGTACGCACTTTGCCGGGTTTTGAGTATTGTTTATGATTGGCAAAATAGTAGCACTAGTAGCAACAGCAAAAGGAAGGGCAGCACCCACCAATAAGAAGTAGGCGTGGTCATATACCTCTTTGCACAAAGAGGAACAAAGTACCAAAGTCGTAGAAGGGACAAAGTACCGTCTTGAAGTCAGTTAGCAACTTTTATTTTAATAGTACAAATGTACGGTTGCAAACACCACTTTACCTCTAAGAGTTTTTCCCCTTAAAAACCAGATTAATTTTCACATTTCAGCGCTGCATCCATTTTGCAATAACTTTATCACTACTTAGCACCTAAATGATCTATACATTGGGGTTTTTTTTGCCACAAATTAGGCTTTCTTTGGGTGGTACTTTTTTGCTAAGAAGAATATTATCTTAAATGCATTTTTAAGGAGATAAAAAGGAACAATAAAGTTAAAAAAATGATTATTTCTTGGTATTAATGCCATTATACTTTTAAAATAAAATGTGCAACTATAATTAAAACGCACACATTTCATTTGCCCATTTGTCCCAGTTATTACAAAGTTTACATGTCCAAAGTACAATGTATGGCCTGCAGTATTTTATTTTGTTTTCTCATGGTACACAATAATTACAAGCCCTTATTTGCAAAAATAACAGTAATACACCCTCATGACATACATGATTAAAAAGCTAAATCCCTAAGGCGAAAATTGATGTATTCTTTTAAATTCTGTCACTTTAATTTTTTTTATAATTGTGTTGCATGGGGGCAGAGAGGCAGCAGAATGGGTTAATGGACAGGCTATAGGAATAGGAAATTTACATTTTATAATTTTTATTTTATTATTCTTTTTGGGCACTAAATGTCCCCACAAATGTTCCTGTCTGGTTAGAACACAGCCCCAGCTTTTTTGTAAGTCTACAACTACAACTATGTACTACTGAAATTAAAGTTGCTTATTGACTTCAAAATGATCCTGAGTCCCTTCTACGACAAATGCAAGGGCACCGTCATTATCATGGTCCCCTTTAAACTGACACAACTTGAATTTTACTCCAATGCATATGGTTAAAGTCACTGGGAGAGCAAGAAAATTGCATACCAAACGTGGTGCTTTGCTATTTTCTTGCTGACTTCCCTGTTTGATTTTTTTTCCCTCTAGGTAAATAAACCGTTGAACAAATGCAAACACAATCGTACTATGAAAATTAACAAATTCATGAAAAATAGCTCCAAAACGCACGGAAAAAAAAGATTTGGTGTTAAAATAAAAATCTGATTCCATCGCAGATTTGCACTGGAAGACGAGCTTAAAGGTAGCCACTAACGGTCCAATTTCTAGCAAAAATTTGTTTGAGCGATCAAATAATTTTGAACGGATTGGTTGTAAATAATCTACGTTGATGGGCACAATCGATTACAAACGATTATAAAAACATTCGTCCAATTGGATTTTTGTTGAACCAAAATTTGGATTTTCTTGTCGGTTGTCATAGATAGGAAGCAAAGATTGGTTCGTTGATGGTGTAGTGAACGATATATTTCACTTCTGATCAGAACTATCTGATCGCTCAAATTATGTTTTTCGCTAGAAATTGGATACTTAGTGACCACCATAACTCAGAAACTGACAGCTTCCTAGTTCAGCATGTCTAATTGCTCGCCACACACTGTTTCCTCTTCTATGGCTTGTTTGTAGTGGTATGTATGTGCATGTCAGCAGTCATGTTTGCTAATTACTGCTGGCAACATGGAGACTGAGGCTCGTGTTGGTGAGCAGCCAGAACCTTGCAATCTGCCAAATGTTTACTGAATCAGCAAAAGGATCCAACTTTTAACCTTCTTGGCGGTAACCCCGAACGTAGTTCGGGGTAAGCCGCCGGAGGGTGCCGCTCAGGCCCTGCTGGGCCGATTCGTTTAATTTTTTTTTTGCTGGACGCAGCTAGCACTTTGCTAGCTGCGCCAGCACCCCGATCGCCGCCGCGGCGCGCCCGATCGCCGCTATGCGGTGCGGCGCGCGCCCCCCCCCAGACCCCGTGCGCTGCCTGGCCAATCAGTGCCAGGCAGCGCCGAGGGGTGGCCCGGGACTCCCAATGACGTCCCGACGTCAGTGACGTCGGTGACGTCATCCCGCCCGTCGCCATGGCGACGGGGGAAGCCCTCCAGGAAATCTCGTTCTTTGAACGGGATTTCCTGATCGGAGATCGCCGAAGGCGATCGAAGAGGGCGGGGGGATGCCGCTGAGCAGCGGCTATCATGTAGCGAGCCCTGGGCTCGCTACATGATATAGAAAAAAAAAATTTAAAAAAAACTGCCGCGCTGCCTCCTGGCGTATTTTTTTATACCGCCAGGAGGGTTAAGACTTGCCATAGATAGGCTTTAGGAGAAAATATCACCCATTATAACAAACATAGTAAAGTTGTACAACGTTATTCTAAGGTGTTAAAGATGGCCAGTGACTGAGGCCCATTTCCACAAATGAACTAGAAAACAGCACAAAGGTAACATTTACAAGATTATTAATCTACAGAGCTGGCAATCTACTGCGAAAATGTGCTCTCTGTGGATTGAATTGGTCTGGAGTACTGAACAGCAGTTTGGATGAATTTATTCACTTGATATTCATATGTTACATGTTAAGCCTTTGCTCCCTGCTTCTGAGAACAGGCAGCTGCATCTATAGACTTGATATAATCATTCCCAACACCAGGATGGGCAAATGCTATCTCCTGACTATGGTCTCTTGAAGAATTTGGACCAGTCAATTAAAAAAAGTTATTTTATTTGAGCATGTAAAATTGTCAATACGTTTCGTGGGTGCTTGCCCGTTTCCTCAGGTCATTGAAAAAACAGAAGCCCATAATAAATTGTATAAATATTCAAATAATTATTATATAAAAACAGCCACTACAGTTCACAAAGACATTTATCATACACCTCTATAATGATAATAAATATGCATAACATTCTGCAGTCAAAACTATTCATTGGTTTAATCAATTTAGTATTTTGGGGGTTAATCATTATAGCTTTGAGTAAATATGATGAATATGACATATATTAACCACTTAAGCCAATCTGGACAGATATATTTGTCCACAAATCGCCACTCAAAGGCAATCCGGATGAATATATCCGTCCAGCAGTGTTGCTGCCCTTGTGTACGCGTATCCGCGTGCAGGCGGCTCGTTCCCCGCCGCTATTACAGGGGATTGATTGCTGAAGAGGAGCGAGTGTTCCCTCGAGGCAAACGATTCCCTGCAAATGAATCAAGATGCCTCCAGGTATTTGATTCATGAACCAAAATGTAAAAAAAAAAGATCTCGCTCTCCCTGGTATCTTCCAGGAGAGTGCTTAGCGCCACCTAGTGGGCAAAAAGTTAAATGAAAGTTGAAATTAAAAAAAAAAAAAACAATACACACTAAGTAAAAACTGATTGACTCCCCACCCTGTCCATTAACTAAAAAAATAAACACACATTTAAAAAAAATTAAAAAAAATACAGTTTAAAAAAAAATACATAAATCGTTACCTTAGGGACTAAACTTTTTAATATGTATGTTATGAAGGTATATTACTATATACCTTATTACATTTAGCCTATATGGGCTTGTAATTAGTGATGGACGCAAAACTGAAAAAAATGCACCTTTATTTCTAAATAAAATATTTGTGCCATACATTGTACTAGGGAAATATTTTGAACGTTGCAATAACTGGGACAAATGGGCAAATAAAATGTGTGGATTTTATCCACAGCAGAAAATTTTATTTTAAAACTATAATGGCCGAAAACTGAGAAATAATGTTTTTTTTTCCTTTTTATTCTTATTATTCCTGTTAAAATGCATTTAGAATGAAATAATTCTTAGCAAAATGTGCCACCCATAGAAAGCCTAATTGGTGGCAAAAAAACAAGATATAGATCATATAGGTGTGATATAAGTAGTGATAAAATGATTGGCGAATGAATGGAAGGAGCGCTGACAGGGGAAAATTGCCTTCATCCTAAAGTAGTTGAAAGAATATATATGACTATATTGAATATATAAGTATATACCGTATATACAGATTACATAAACATTATTTGAATTGCAGTTGAAAAGTAAATGAAAATTGTATTAAAAAGAATGCAAATAAATTGTTTTCACAAGGTGCATATTCTTGTGTTATTTATTTGCTTAATAAATTGGGGTAAAAATAAGTGTGGATAATAATTGCAAGTATGCATAACAATCTGAAGTCAAAACTATTCATTCATCTATTCATTAGCCTATTTATTCTGTATATATACTTGCATATTATTTTAATATAAATCATTTTCATCATATTTACAGAAAGCTGGTATGATTAACCCCAAAAATACTGAATTGACTATACCAATGAATATTCTTACAGAGGTAAATGATAAAGGTCTTTGTGAACTGTAATGGCTGTTTTTATATAATATTTCTAAGAATATGCATGCAATTTATTATAGGTACCCATTTTTCACTGACCTGAGGAAGCATGCGAGCACCTGCAAAACACATTGTAAATTGTATGTGCTCACATAAAAGACCTTTTTTCAATAGAGATTACCTCTCTTTTTGTAAGAACAACAGCTTTACTAGCCTATCTTTTATGAATTGGGCATCTCCACCCATTTTAACTGTCTGGATTCAGCATATCAGAATACTGCAGCAAATACCCACAATGCTGCTGCCTTTTACTGAACTTTCCCGACCCTCCATTTACCTAACCCTAACATCACCCACTGCCCTATGCAATCATTTGCAGCCCTGTTTTTTTTTTTCAAATTCTCACTGCAAATCATATTTAGTAAATCCTGTCCATCTTTCCTGTGTTCTTCAATGATCTCTGGCCCTGTCCCTCGGTAAGTCAGTCCAGTAAAACCATCTGAATGGGTATGATAAACGCATACATGAAAAAAGCGCCTGGAAAAAAGGTCGCAGGGGATAACCACTAGTACAATATCGCTAAAATTAGCGATATTCTACTACTGCATTTTCATAGTAAAATAGTGGTAATATCTATATATATAATAGGCTACATGCCTCAACCTTAGAGCAAGAAGAAGTATCGCCCTGCCCCCAGGGCCGGTCTAAGCCAGAGGAAGGGGCCTGTCCAAGCAAGAAGAGGAAGTAGCGACCTGCCCCCAGGCACGGTCCTACACTTGCCGACCGAGCTGGAGGGGGTAGCATGCAGGAAGGGGGTATTGGGCAGAGCGACGGGGAGGGGGGTCAAACCCCCCCTCCCTCACCTGGGTCCCCCATCTACGCTCTCCCTCTAGCTTAACTTTAGCTGCAGCCGCCGCTATTACTAGGAGGCAGTGGGTGGGGATGACTCACCTCTTCCGCATTCCAGCGTCCGTTCCACTGTCGTCACTTCCTGCAATGCCGTCCACTTACAATATAGTGGGCGGCATTGCAGGAAGTGACTACAGTGGACTGCACGCTGGAACGCAGAAGAGGTGAGTCATCCTCGCCCACTGCCTCTTAGTAATAGCGGCGGCTGCAGCTGAAGTTAAGCTAGAGGGGGAGCGCAGATGGGGGACTCAGGTGAGGGAGGGGGGGTCCGACCCCCCTCCCCGCCTCTCTGCCCAATACCCCTTCCTGTACGCTACCCCCTCCAGCTCGGTGGCCACCCACCCACGGCTGGGCGGGGGAGCGGCGAAAAGTATAGCACCGACTCTGGGGGCAGGGCACTACTTCTTAGATCGATAGATACGGCTGAAGTTAAGCTAGAGGGGGAGCGCAGATGGGGGACCCAGGTGAGGGGGAGGTCCGACCCCCCTCCCCGCCGCTTAAGCTGGAGGGGGAGCACAGATGGGGGACCCAGATGAGGGAGGGGGGTCCAACCAACCCCCCCTTACCACCGCTGTGCCCAATACCCCATTCCTGCCCGCTACCCTCTTATGCGGCGTATGCTATGCTGCGTGTCCGCTAGTTTAACAATATTTTACTATGCCTAAACCTAACCCTATTTTCACACAAAACCCTTCCCTGGTGGTGCCTAACCCTAAGATCACCTCTGGTGGGGCCTAACCCTAAGACCCCCCTGGTTGGGCCTAACCCTAAGACCCCCTCGGTAATGCCTAACCCTAAACCCCCAGGTGGTACCTAAACCTAACATTCCCCTGCCTCCCCCCACCTAACCCTAAATTCCCCCCAAAGCACTACCCCCCTCTGTCGCAAAGCATAGCTCCGCGTTCGCTATGCAATGCTGCAATTTGTTTTTCCGCAAGCCCCCAGAGCCCGTGGCCAAAATGTCACCCTTTTTCCACTAATCAAGCACCTCTGTGTGCGGAAGTTTACCTTATTTCACCCTCATGCAGCTAATCGAGCGGTGAAATGTACCTTCTTTGCTGCATATCGCAGCCATTTCTAAAGCCGTGATTTGCGGCAAAGAAGGTAAATTTCAGCACCCTACAGCAGCTGCCGCCATGCGCCCAAATTTCCCTGGCATCCCACAAAATCCAGCTTTTATTATTGGTGCTTATGGCAGCTCCGTTTTCTTCGAAAGGCTCCTGTGCCTCTTCCTATACATCTTATATAGTGAGTCAGCGGTGCCAGCTCTTATATTTTTATCCCAATGTATTCACATCCAGCGAAAACATCTATTTTTGTCAGGGATTCCGATTTAAATTGAAAAGTAGGAGCAGTGAGGGGGAGACTCCCAGATTGTTTTCCTATTATTGATGTCTACATTTTAATGTCGCTGCTGAGTCTGATGAGCACTGCGTGCAGCAGATGGGAAGCACTTTCGGGAAGCGCTTGGCATACGATGCTGAGTCAACACTTCACACAGAATGTTGTCTAACATGAAAGGATATGAATGTACCAAAATTTTGATTGCAGCTCTTCTGATAGGATGGAAAGGGCTAATTATATACAAAGCAGGTGTGGCACTAAATCTGAAGATCGTCTTCCCTTTGTTTAGTACTATAAAGGTCTAGAGGGAAAAGCACAGAGAACATTTGCACAGTAAAATAATTGGCACATACAGAGATAATGCTGTAATACAAGGCACATTCAAGTCACCCCAGCATCAGCTCTTATGATTAAAAGGGTACTTATTCCAAAAGCCTTTGCATGGGCAAGTAAAAATAAACATCTTTATGTAGCTTAACAGGTCACTTATCTATTACAACACATTTCAGATTTCATAAAGCAACCACATACTTATATTGATCAATTATTGATCTGCTCACATGGCCTTGAAGTGAACCTGAAGTGAGTTAAAAAAAAGTTAATTACCTCAATAATGGGATGACTCTGGATGGTCCAAAGGCTTCCCGGATTCCACTGTTCCAGCACAGGGTCTTCTGGCCACAGTTCCTTCACTGCTGTGGACAAGCTCATACGGACTGGGTACCCCCAGTAGGACAACGCGCTGACGAGAGGAAAAAAGTCCAGCACAAGCGGTTTCGTTGTACTGGGCATGCCGGATCTATTTGCACACGCCCAGTCTGGATGCACTTGTCCACGTCCGGGAACGTGGCTAGAAGGGGAAAAGGGTCCTGTGCTGGAACAGTGGCCTCAATAAGGGTCGGAGAAGCCTCCGGCCCATCCAGACGCTTCCAACTACTGAGATAAGAAAGAGAGATCTAACTCCCACTTTGGTAGCAAAGAGAAAAAAATAGAGGCACTGTGCTTGCAAAAAAGATATACCATTAATCCACGATGGGGAGACACATCAGGGTGAACAGTGGGGGTGAGGGAGGCCTCCTTCACCCCCACTGTTCACCCTGATGTGTCTCCCCATCGTGGATTAAAGGTATATCTTTTTTGCAAGCACAGTGCCTCTATTTTTTTCTCTTTGCTACCATTACAGTGCTTTGTTCAGAGTTGCACGTGTACGCATTGAATACGGAATCTGGTGAATTGGACCTATGCAGTGTTGTTGACATCTAGTGCCAGTCTTTTCTTCTCACTTTTGTGTAACTCCCACTTTGCATTACATGTTTGCTTTAATGCAGTGCAATTAATGCCGTTTAGGAGGACTACTTGTGTAAGTTGTGAATGATCAGCTAGCACCTGTTCCTGAGAGCAGTAGTCTCTAAACGCAGTTGCTGAGCTCTGGATCATAAGGAAGACCCCACTGTTCTCTAGATAGTAAGTTCCCATCATGCTTCAGCACATCTGACACTGCTGCTGGTGTTAGAATTCTGGAGGTCTGGACAAGGTAACATATAACACATTGATGAAATCTTGAAAGAAAAAAAGCGTTGAAAAAAATAATAATGATGACAACAAAAGATGTATATTTCATAGTTTATGTAAATGCCTGAGCTCTATGATAGGAAACTGCAGGTAACTGAAAAAAGTAACTACCTTTGTTTCTGTATTTCATATTTTTTATCTTGTGTCTGTCCAGATTTGGGCTTTGAGATTAAAATAGCTAAAAATTATTAAAATAGCTAAGGCCTTGTTCAGACTATACGCGCTGCTGTGCGCATTTCGGCAGCGCGCATAGTGTGTGACACGCAAGAACGGTAGGAGGGCATAGACAGCACTTCTACCGTTCCCAATATATGCGCTGCGCAGCAGTACGATGCGCTATCGCACTACGGCATGCATTTTTCGGGAATCGCAGCGCAGATCCATTCACTGTAGTGAATGGGATTTGCAGCACAGTGCATAGTAGCGCAGAAGGCGTGCGATTGTACGCGTCGCGTTCTGATCGCACAGCCATCTGCGCTAAATGATCTGAACGAGGCCTTAAAGGATACCTCAACTGACATGTGAGATAATGAGATAGACATGTGTATGTACAGTGCCTAGCACACAAATAACTAGGCTGTGTTCCTTTTTTTCTTTCTCTGCCTGAATTAGAGAGAGTTAAATATTAGGTATGGAAGTGGCTGACTCAGTCCTGACTCAGACAGGAAGTGACTACAGTATGACCCTCACTGATAAGAAATTCCCTTTTTTTTATCTCTTTCCTGCTCTCAGAAGCCATTTTCTGCTAGGAAAGTGTTTTATAGTTGGCATTTCTTATCAGTGGGGGTCATACTGTAGTCACTTCCTGTCTGAGTCAGGACTGAGTCAGCCACTTCCATACCTAATATTTAACTCTTTCAGGCAGAGAAAGAAAAAAAAGGAACACAGCCTAGTTATTTGTGTGCTAGGCACTGTACATACACATGTCAGTTGGGGTATCCTTTAAACATGGGGGTTTAGTTATTCATATATCAAACTTGCATTATTTATGTTAGCTCTGTTTTGAAACACTAGCAAATCACTCCTTTTGTTTGCATTTAGAAATGACTCACAACTAACATGTATTTTGTACAGTAGTGTTTGCTGATAACACCTGCATAGGGATGATGAGGAGCACCAATTTTCAGCAAGAAGAAACGGAGTGAAAAGGGGAATGGGACTTTTTTAAAAGCACATTTTTTTTTTCAAGCAGGGATCAGCACCTGCCACAGTTTGTTACCTATCAGTATAAGCACAGAGTTAGGCCTGGAACCCACTGAAAACCGCAAACGCAAAACGCAACCGCTAGCGTTTTGTCTGAGCGGTTTGCAAGCGGATTCATGCGCGTTTTGGGTTGTGTTTTGCAACATTGTATTTTTTTCCCCAGCGGGTGCCTAGCGTTTTGCGTTTTGCGTTTTTATCCTGATTGGTCCTGTGAATTATTTTTAATTTTGTTACAGTGTGCTGAACCGCAAAACGCTAGCAAAACCGCTCAGTTTAGGTTTTGCTGAGCGTTTCTGCTAGCGTTTCAATACTTTACATTGAAGCGCTAACGCTCCCAAAATGCTGCAGGTCCTGCGTTTGCGTTTCTGGGAAACGCAAACGCTCCTGTGGAAGTTGCCCCATCCATTAACATTAGCCCAGCGTTTTGGCAAACTGCTAGCGTATCGCAGTGCTGCCAAAACGCTGCCAAAAGCGCTCCTGTGGGTTCCAGCCCTAATAGCTTATACTAGTGATGGTCAAATAGATGCAAATAACTTCAAGTTGGTGCACATTTATGCAAATTTTATATGCAAATTTACGTAGCTTGAAAATGAGGCAATCAAATTTTACCTCAGCCCGATTTGATTGGTTCATTTTTCAAGCTGCATAAATGTGCATAAATTTGCATCAACTCGAAGTTATTTGCATCTACTTGACCATGACTAACTTAAACTTTACATACTAGCGAGGATATGCCAATATTATAAAATGGATCTAATATCAATAGGTAGATTGCATTATTAAAGAGCACATCCAGTGTATTTTATTTTTCTTACATAGTTACATAGTTATTTTGGTTAAAAAAAGACATACGTCCATCGAGTTCAACCAGTACAAAGTACAACTCCAGCCCGTCCCCCACCATTACTTACAATTTAATGTAAGTAATGGTGTCCTCTAATATAGTAATAATAAGTCATATTTCCTGAATACAACTTTGGCGATTGAACGGGTGAATAACTCACCCATTTGCCAGTAAATGACCGTTAGTACTAAATCCTGCACCCCACTGCAAACCAAAGCCTTACCGAGCAGTACCGAACTCTGCGGCCACTCCCACCTGTAAACCATGGCCGGTTTGGCTGCTGTAGCCTGATAAGAAACACAGGTGGGAATGGCCACAGAGATCCAGACTTCTTGCCAGGCTGCAGGCAAAAACCACTATGGCTTTTCTATTCAGTTGGGGCGGGTTTAACACTAATTCCCATGTACAGGCAAATGGATGAGTTACTAACCCATACAATCAAAAAAGTTACATTCAGGAACTACATGGATGCCATTACTTACAAGTAAAATTACTGTGGAAATACTGTTAAAACAAGACACAGTTTTAAGACATTTTACGCACACTCAAAACCCATGTCGAAACACCTGTTCACAAACCCCTGCTGGATGAAGGCACACACAAGCGGTATCAGGAGCCAATCAGAGGCCATATAAGTACAGTAGATTTTAATTAATTGGCAGTCAAGGCCAACCAACAAAAACATACATTAAAAAATGTCACTGATCCAGTAAGGCTACTATAATTCCTGTTAGTTTGATAGAATGGATAGAGAGCTCTAATAAAATGACAATACTGTTCTTTCTGACAAGAAGACACTTTTGTGGTTACTATTGGCCTGATAAGATGGGAAATACCTGTGAAATGCGTCACCTGACTCTACTTTCTGCAATAAACACTTGAATCTCAATAGAGTTATATTAGCAGTTTTTCATGCTTTTAATGGCCATGGGAGGGGTAAGCCAACTATACATTTATAGTTACACTTTTTTAAACAGTTTTTAATAATGTCTTCTTTTTGGGAGCCTCTATCTACCTATTGTTACTAATTACCCATCTGTTGCAAGGTTTTTTGTTTTTTTTAGCATAGAAACCTGAAATGCGTGCTTCTTCAAACACAAAGTATTCCCAATAATTCAGCTTTATTTGAGCAGAAGAGAACTCCCATAATGCATCACCCTATATGGCTGAGACACAAAGGGGCGGGAAGCACATGCCAATTTTACTAATACTAATGTCAGGGGAGCAGTGCATGTTACACTATTAGCACAAAGTGCACTTGCCAAGGTAATGCATGCATTGCTAGGGCAACGCATGGCATATTGCATGTTGTGCTGATAGCATATTGCATGTTGCTCGTTTAGCATCAGTATAATGGCTATGTGCTACAAGCCCACTACAAACTTACTGGCCCTTTATGTATCAATTTCTATGTCCCTGGAAACCACATGCACATCTGGAACCACTGGAGGCTTCCTTTACAATGCAAATCGCGATTCCAATTTGTGATTTTCACTGGATGCTAGCAGCACAAGAACACAGAAACACTACAGCATGCAGGATTATTTTTAATTGCATCAAAAATCAGAATCAGAATGGCATGTAAAATTCCATGGAAATTGTAATCGCATGTAGAGTAAAAGAGCCCTCATACTGTACCTCATCAGCACAAAGCATTAACCACTTGCGCACCAGCAGTCTCTGGTCCATGGGCGTCCGCACATACGGCAAAACCGGGCATCTGCCCGACCCTGGCCGCCCGCTGCCCCCCGTGCGGCCAGCAGGAGGGGAGCAGCGCAGAGAAGAGAGAGAGCTATGGGCACAGTGGGGAAGGGCGGACGTCTCCCCCCCCTCCCTCACCTTAGGGGGCTCTCTCTCCCTCGCTGTCCCCTCCGGAACGAAGTGTGCAGCGGCTGGGCAGCGGGCGGAACTTACCTCGTCTCGCTCCTGCGCCGGAAGTTCTGGTGCCGCACTCTGGTCTGGATCAGACCAGAGTAGCGGCTAATTCATCCAGCACGTGCGACGAGACGAGGTAAGTTCCGCCCGCTGCCCAGCCGCTGCACACTTCATTCTGGAGGGGACAGCGAGAGAGGGAGAGCCCCCTAAGGTGAGTGCCCATAGCTCTCCCTTTATTCTTCGCTGCTTCCCTCCTGCTGGGGCACACCTGGTCACTTTTTCTGGGGACATATACCCTGCCTACATATACTGGGCAGTGGGCACATATACCCCTGGCTATATATACTGGGCAGATATACCCCTGGCTATATATACTGGGCACATATACCCCTGCCTACATATACTGGGCACATATACCCCTGCCTACATATACTGGAACATATCGCCCTGGCTACATATACTGGGACATATACCCCTGGCTACATATACTGTGACATATACCCCTGCCTACATATACTGGGACATATACCCCTGGCTACATATACTGGGACATATACCCCTGCCTACATATACTGGGACATATCCCCCTGGCTACATATACTGGGACATATACCCCTGCCTACATATACTGGGACATATACCCCTGCCTACATATACTGGGACATATACCCCTGCCTACATATACTGGGGCATATACCCCTGGCTACATATACTGGGACATATACCCCTGCCTACATATACTGGGACATATCCCCCTGGCTACTTTTTCTGGGGACATATACCCCTGCCTACATATACTGGGCACATATATCCCTGGCTATATATACTAGGCACATATAGCCCTGGCTATATATACTGGGCACATATACCCCTGCCTACGTATACTGGGCACATATACCCCTGCCTACATATACTGGGCACATATACCGCTGCCTACATATACTGGGCACATATACCCCTGACTACATGTATTGGGCACATATACCCCTGACTACATATACTGGGCACATATACCGCTGCCTACATATACTGGGCACATATACCCCTGACTACATATACTGGGCACATATACCCCTGGCTACCTGTTCTGGGGACATCTCTACCCCTGGCTACCAGTTCTGGGGACATCTATACCGCTGGCCACCTATTCTGGGGACACCTATAGACCTGGGGCTACCTATTTTTGGGGAACCACTGCTGTCAGATTGAGTGTATTTTGGGGAACTGCTGCCAGGTGAGAGGTGTCTACATATTAAGGGGGCATTCTGCCTATTTATGTGAAAAGCTGTCTATTTATGTGCCTCATGACTGCTGAATTTGCCTTGTTGCGGGCCTCATGGTTATTGACTTTGTCTTGTTGGGGGCCTCATGATTTGTTGGGGGCCTAAAGATTGCTGAATTTGTCTTGTTGGGGGCCTCATGATTGCTGAATTTGTCTTGTTGGGGGCCTCATGATTGCTGAATTTGTCTTGTTGGGGGCCTCATGATTGCTGAATTTGTCTTGATGGGGGGGCCTCATGATTGCTGAATTTGTCTTGTTGGGGGTCACATGATTGCTAACTACGAGACTATGGAAAAAGCTGAATCATCATCATATGAGACAATAGCATTAAACCTACTTTTTCCACTTTTTAAAACAGAAAATGAAACTGGGAGGTTCTAAAAAAAATGAATAAATTGTTCAGCAGTAGGATGGATGAAATTGTTTATCTTCACAGTTTATTTTCAACTTGGATTTTCCATCATGTTCATGTATGAGTTAAAAAGTTTGTATTTAGTTTAAATTGCTGTTGGCACTTTGTGATAGTAAAGTGACTTTGCAGTTTGGACACTCGACCTCCAAAAGGTTCGCCACCACCTAATCTAATTTCCCACCATTGCTTAGTTCATGTAAACTTGTCTCCACCCACGACCACACCCACATTCTGGTTCATGTCCACACCCATTTTTCGGCGCGGCGCGCTTACGTAGCCCCATTTTTTGGTGCGCTACGTGTGCCACATATCACCACCCCAGATTTGCGCCGCGGCGCCGCCCCACTTTTTGCTCCCCCCTTTTTGCCCCCCCCCTGGAAAATTTTCTACGGATGCCCATGCTCTGGTCCCTTAACAACCAGAGACTGCTGGTACCAAAAAACGGGGCCTACCAACGCATCGCTGCACGGACCTGACACTCTCACCACTCACCTGTCGCGGCAGGCCATTCCCTCTAACATCACTATGACGTCAGAGCTCTGTGAACCGTTCAAGAGACGATTTCATTGGCTCCTGGCCCTGTGATCAATGTGAGCCAATGAGATTGTGGTCATAAGCTAATGAAATAGGCCCATAACTGGCAGGAGAGCAAATCGATCAGCAATAGCAGGCAAGTCCGTGCGGCACTGCAATTGAAATCTACGCCCTGGCAGAAATAAGCAACCATAAACAAGGTGTGGATTTCCAATTACCGTGGTCCGGAGACAGTTAATATAGCACTATGAGGTAGGACTTGGGCCACCAAAATAGCTCATTGTGATCCAGAACCAATTTTAAAAGGACCAAAAATCCCTCTTACTTAAAAACGATGCTACTATTTGCATTTGCAGTAAAACCTTGGATTGAGAATAACTTAGTTTCGGAGCGTTTTTACAAAACAAGCAAACATTTTAAGTAAATTTCAAATTGATAAGCAAGCATCATCTTGATACACAAGCAAAGAACGTACACACACGTCACAGTATCACAACTGAGCCAATGGTTCTTCTCCCTTTGACACAGCTAGATTAGGTAGGGACTGTACAATGACACATTACTGTGAGAGCCTCAAAAGTAGGCAAAAGCAACTGTCATTGGATGCAAGTTCCTTGTTAAAGCCACACAAAAAATGGTTGGTGTGAGCAATCAGATAGTTATAGTGATAATCTTTTTTACCTTTTTACTTTATACAGCATAGTACTTTGTATTAAAGTGAAGCTGAAGTGAAAATAAACTTATGATATAATGATTTGTATGTGTAGTACATATAAGAAATAAAACATTAACAGCAGAGATATGAGTCTAATATTGTTTCCAGTACAGGAAGAGTTAAAGTGGACCCAAATTAAAAATACAAGATTTCAGAAATAAAATCTATTTTCTAAATTATAATAATAAATAGCAGCCTTTTTTCAGCTGCATGATGACAAATATAAAATATTTTACATTTATTGGAGGAACCCCTCCCTTCCTTTCATATTGCCGGGACAGAATCCAGCAAACTGATGGAGTAGATGGTGTCCGGCAATGGAGGAATTGCTAATGGCTGCCCCCAGTATAACCCTAGTTATGAAAAGAGAAGGGTGAAAAGCATGCACTGAAATGATCATAGGTTTGAAGGAGTGTTTATTTATCTTTGTATGTGTCAGAGTGGTGCAACTATATATTTTTAGTTAAAAAAATTTTTGGTTTGGGTCCGCTTTAAGAAACTCCAGTTGTTTTCTATGCAAAAGAGCTTATCTGAGCTCCACAACTTTCAAAGTGGCAGAGAGTTCTGTCTTCTGAAGCTTATTATCTCAAGTGTCTGTCACTGTATTTTGCTTTTTCTGTAAAGTTCAAAAGTTCATTAGCCTGCTCTGTGAAATCATTTAAAATGCTGAGTGTAGCATCTACATTGCAAATATTAGAGAATGATGCAATGTTATAAAAAAAAAACATAACTGAATATAAAAATATGAGACTATTTTATTTGTTACTAATGTTCTATTAATTATCCGTACTACACATACAATTCATTATATCATATATTTTTTTTTCGCTTCAGTGTCACTTTAAATATCTTTCTATAAATATTTTTGGATTGTGGAACAAATCATCTGAGTTTCCATTAATCCTTATGCTTCGATATAACAGTGCTTTGCATTACAAGCATGTTTCCAGAACTATGCTCACAAACCAAGGTTCCACTGTATTCAGCTTTATGTGAGCAAGAAAGATCTACTTTGATGTAACATTGCTAAATATTTAACCTCCCCGGCGTTCAATTTTCTCAGGATTTCTTTGCAAAAAGTGATAAAATTTATTTTTAAAACTTTTTTTTCCTGTAACTTGCCAAAATGTGTCAAGCAAGGGTCTAGTATACAGTGCAGGAGAGTATTGATGTGTATGCACGTTTATACTGTTCACAGCATGTTTTGTATGGACATTTCTGTCCATACCGCTGGGAAGGTTAAATCATCCCTCAATGTCCCTGGAAACTAAGCAGACAATAAGAACCCCTGGAGTGTAAAGTGCTATCTGGGTACTCTGAATTAACTCACCTTATTTGTTTTTCACCTCAACTATAAGGAAGATAATTCATGAGGAAAAAAAACTGATAAGGAGAACTAGAGAACTAAGTTTCATGAATCGAACCTCATGTCTGGTACCAGTTTAATTCATAGTACTTTACGTAAACACAATACACAGCTTTCTCTCCCAGTGAGGAAAAAAATAAATAACATCATAATTTCACTGTTTGTTTGTTCAGTGTTGGGTGTCCTCCAGGAATGAAGTCAGTGCTTAGCTTTTTAGAAAACCCAGCCTTCTTTGCAAAGTGAATAACATGGCTGCACCATGCATACAATATTTATACTTAAAGAGACACTGAAGCAAAAAAAATAAAAAAATATGATATAATGAATTGGTTGTGTAGTACAGCTAAGAAATAAAGCATTAGGAGAAGAGACATAAGTCTAATATTTGTTTCCAGTGCAGGAAGAGTTAAGAAACTCCAGTTGTTATCTATGCAAATAGCCATTGAGCTCTATGACTTTCAAAGTCGCAGAGAGCTCTGTCTTCTGATGGTATTTATCACAACTGTTTTGTTTTTTTCTTTTCCAGAGAACAGTTCAGGACAGGTCAAAAGTTCACTACCTGTTCTGTAAAGACATTTAGAATGCTGAGTAGTGTGTAAATTGCAAATATTACAGAATGATGCAATGTTATAAAAAAAAGGTGTAAAACTGAAAATAAAAATGAGAATATTTTTTTTTCCTACCAATGTTCTAGTAATTATCCGTACTACACAACCAATTCATGATATCATATTTCGCTTCAGTGTCTCTTTAAAGGAAATGGCCCAAATTATCAGTTTAAACGCTTGTAAACATTCAGAAAAGTAACTCTGAAATTACATATAGCATGAGGAAATAAATGTGTATGTATAGTATTAATCTTTCATGCAACTTGCTTCTTTTTTCCCATGTTAATTGTAAGGGTTAACAACCCAGTGCTATAACTCTCCCTTTAGCAGGACTGAGTTGGACTGTAGTAGCTTGTTCTCTGCCTTATACCTGGTCACACAACTTCAGTGTGATAGTGAGAAGGACTTCCAAAGGCATGGAACAAGGACTGAGGAGAATAGTCTAGAATAGTGCTGTACAACATCATGGGCTATTACTGGATTTTCCGGCTTCGGGGGCAGAGCCAAGCATGAACAAGAGGTGGGCCTGCCAGAGGAGGGGGACTGAAAAATAGGCCAGGAAGCTAGTATGCCCCGCGGACCACTAGTTGGACAACATTGGTCTAAAAGGTTTGCAGTTAGAAACTGCAAAAATTGAGTGGACGTGGACTCCTGTGAGCTAATCTACAACTCTGGGGTTTTAATGCTTACAACCGAAATAAGGATAAGGGTTTTCATGAAAGTCCTAATGTATCTCGTTGTGCTGTAGTTCACTTCAGGTTCACTTTAAATAAACCAAAAAAGACCACACTTCTCCTTTAAAATATGAACTATAAATCAAAAAATATTTATCGGGAGATGAATGGGTAAATTTGCGCCTGGTGTCACCTTCTGGTTTTTGTAGAAAGGGTCAAGATCCTCCAGGGGCTGTCCAATGAGATTTGATGGAAAGTCCCCATAAATACGAGGCAGCGGTTTGCCGGCCTCCAGGTCAGGATGTGGCTTCTTTTTCGCCTCATCGAGCTCATTGCCGTCTCCTTCTCGGTACTCCTGCTTGGCGCTTCTAGCCTGCTCCTCAGCAATGCGCTTCTCGATGGCAGCCAAGGACTCTGGTGTGAAACGGCGGAAGCTGTCAGGACCTGGTGGCAACAACAGGACTGCCATATTTTCATCCTGCTCCTTCTGTCCTAATTCTTACTCACAGCATTGGAAACAGCTGAAAGAGAAAATAAAAACACAGGGGCTTAAATACTTGGAGGAACAGACTGTCACCTTCCTATGTCTGATTGCTAACACGAGAGTCAGAGGTTATGACTCATAATGCACAGGAAGAGCCCATTACAGAAATGGTATTAAAAGGAGATCACTACCTGCCACCTCCATCACAGACAGCGAGACACTCAGAGGACTTAATTATTACACTGTACAGTAAATTGCATCATCCCTGTGTCATGCATTCATTTCTTGTTATCTTCCTACTGTTTTCAGTACAACATCAGGGCTGAGTAGATATTACAGACATAAAAACATCATGACTGAGAAGTTGGGATGGGTATAAAACTTCGTTGTGTTCTGTATTAAAAATGAATACAAACATTTTGCTGAGAGCCTTCGAAAACTGTGATTTTGCTGTCTGATCCGCCGTGGTAACGGCTCTAGCGGCTCTGTTACACATACTCCTGCTTATGACTCAGTGAAGCAGATTTATTTAAGTTCAAACGCTACTAGACACAGAGAAACCAATCATAAACTGTGTTTTAGCTCACAGTTGAACCTGATTGGCGGCTCAGGGAAGGCAGTGCACTTTTGCTCCAGTTCTCTTTACACCAGTGATAAATCGACCCTTCTGTTGTCGCAAATGTTCGTAGCACCACCAGATAAAATTACATGCAAGGCCAAGACATTTTGTTTATCATTTTTGACAGAGTAGGAAAATATTAGGACGTAGGGCCTGTACACAGTGTAAAGGCTGGATACCTGCTAAGGCCACATAGGCCATTGCTTGAGGGAATGCTGAACATGGAGGAGGGTCCACTTTGAAGACAGAGGCATGTGAAGATAAATGGGGGGGATACAAAAGGAATAGGAAGGCTACACATGTGAGAGAGAGGAGAGAGGGCCTGCTACACATGGTGAGAGGGCCTTCTACACATGGTGAGAGGAGCCACATAAGCTACGAAGCTATAGACCCATATGGAAAAGGGGGCTTGCTCATGGGGGGGATGCACATGGAAGGGGGGACTGAACATGCAGAAAGATGCACATGGAAGAGGGGAATGGAAACAAATATAGCTGTGTTTGTTTGGAGATGTTTTTTTTCTAAAGTGTTCTGAAGCTCTGTGGCCGGGCACACCTGCTTACGGCAGCCTGCTGCAGATCGGAAGCCTTGGCCTAACTTGTGGCTGCTGAGGTGGGGGTGGGCAGCGGCAGGCAGGTGGAAGTGGCCACACAGCTTCAACAGACTTTGAGAAGCATGGCCACGGCTGTCTTACAGGTGGAGGAAGAGGGTGGACCTTTTGTCATTCATGAAATGCGAGCGCAGGAGAGTCTTTAACCCTACCACCCGCCAATCCTTGCAGCAATAATAGAGAGCCTACACTAGCTTTGTTTATTTACTGATGCTCAACTCAACATAATGAAACCGACATCTGAGGTGTACTCCTCATCTTTGGCAACATGCAAAGCATGCTGGGAATTATTACACAGCACAAGCTCCGGCGCCACAGGAAGGTAAAAGACATATTAAATAAGTAAGCATTCTGGTTTAGCAAATAATCGACTAAACAGCACACAGTGTAATAAATGGAAAAGCAGTAACATTTGCCTTTGATTTAGGAGAAATACGGGCTAATCCATTCACAAAGACAGTATCTGCCTCCCAGCTTGGAAGTAGTTAAGAGGATTAGGTTACCAAATACCTTTTAATGTAGAACATGGTGTATCAGTAACCTTTTTTTATGTGGAGAAATGTGACATGCATTTAAAGAATGTTACGGAGGAAGAAGATTAATTTGAGAAAATGAATAACAAACAACAGTCTCCAGACAAAGGATAATTCAATTATGACCAAAGTTGCACTGAAACTAAGATGCAAAAAAAAACCCATTTGCTTTTCAAATTGCCGAATTAAATACCACTGCCTTGCCCTTGTTTAGAGTATTTATTTAAATTAGATAGCCCATATTTTTCTTTCCACTTAAAGTACACACATACTTTAGATTTCTTCCGCCCAAGACTATTGCTCACGATTGCTTCAGGTGACAGTGAGGGAATGATTGTTGTACTGACAAGAGGCTTAGCTCTTAAAGTGAACTTAATAATAATAAATATTAATCTGAACATTTGTATAGCGCTTTTCTCCTGTTGGACTCAAAGCGCTCAAGAGCTGCAGTCACTGGGACGCGCTCAAGAGGCCACCCTGCAGTGTTAGGGAGTCTTGCCTTGAACTCCTTACTGAATAGATACTTGACCTAGCCAGGATTTGAACCCTGGTCTCCCATGTCAAAGGCAGAGCCCTTAACCAGTACACTATCCAGCCACTACTTCCGGACTAAAAATCGACTCAGCAGCACTGAAAAGGCCAGGTGTTTCTTTAACAGTATTGTTTCTCTTATCCAAGCCTCATTTTTAGCTGCACAGAAGAAAACTGCCTGAGCTTTTTTTCCCCTGATGCTGTGCAAAGCATGATGGGATTTCTGATGTTGTTGCTCTCGTTCTGCTGTTTTGGTGCAAATTTTTTTTTCAAAATTTTGAATTTTTTTTTTTACATTTTGAATTTGACATTTGAAGCCTAGTGCATGCAGCTGGGAGGGGTTATCAGGACACAGGACAGTTGGAATTGTGTCTCCTGCTCCTTGTCACCTCCTTTCAACCAAAAAGATGGCTGCCCCCATGACAAAGATGGCAGCCCCCATGAATCACAAACATTTGCCTGTTCTTTTAAAACAGGGTGGGTAAAAAATTATATTACCTATCTATTCTAATTAACATAACTAATGTAACTTAATGACAGTATGTTTGTTTAGGCTGAAGTTCCCCTTTAAAGTGCCCATACACAAATCAATTTTCCCATTCCCTGCAGATTCAAACACTCTAATCAAATTATATTCGGATCAATTCCCTTAAAGGACACCCGAAGCGAAAATAAACTAATGAAATAAACAATTGTATCTATCTTCCTTCTCCTAAAAATGACTTTTTAACATATTCCACAGTTGTATTTTATGTTTAAATCTACTTTTTAAGTTTTAACTGTTATATTGTTTTTGCCCAGTGACACATTGGAAGTATGCCAGAGCTAAAATCTATGAACTATTGACCCTTTTTATCTCTTTCCTGCTCTCAGAAGCCATTTTATGCTAGGAAAGTGTTTTATAGCTGGAATTTCTTATCAGTGAGGGTCACACTGTAGTCACTTCCTGTCTGAGTCAGGACTGAGTTAGCCACTTACATACCTGATATTTAACTCTTTCAGGCAAAGAAAGAAAAAAAGGAACACATCCTACTTATTTCTGTGCTAGGCACTGTGCATACCCATGTCTATCTCATCATGTCACGTCACCTCGGGTATCCTTTAAAGTGTACCCGAGGCAGTTTTCAAAAAAAAAAAAAGGGACACAGAGGCATGTTCCCACCCGAGGAATATGCCTCTGTGTGTCCCCCGATCTGCTGACAGCTCCCCCACATGCTTCTGAATAATGAGGAAGGGGCATGTCCCTTGCAGGAGAGGAGCTCCTGCATAACGCCCCTTCCCCTCCTAAGAGCCTCTCACTGGTTCTCCTATGCCTTCTCCATGCCTCTCCCCTCCCCCTCCATGCCAATCTCTGCTCTGTGCTCTCCGAGTAGAGCACAGAACTGCATTTGCAGCGTCATGACCCCAAAGGTCACAAAAACGAAACTGCTGAAATCTATTAAAAATATATGTGCTGTGAGTGGTAGGAATTGATTCCTTCTAAACCAATCCCTTTCAGAAAAGCATCAATCGTTTTGGGACATTGGGTGGAAATCTATATGTGTATGGCCAGTTTTAGCCAAGCAGTGTAAGGCTTGGTGGTGTATTCTCCACAGTCAGCATGCAACGCATGAGCTGGCGTGGAGGAGGTACACACACTAGCACAAGGAAACAGGCTATCCCTAGTATAGTGGAGGGGAGGACTGACTCCAATAGGAGATTGTGGCGCACAGAGCCGGTGCAGATCTGACAGCCACAAACAATGCTTTCGTTATAACGTCTCAGCGCAAAGTAGCGCTGAGCGCATAAACCGGAACTGAGGAGATCAGGACAGGTAGACAGAATGAACGCTTGCTAGCTAGCGGCTACTTAGCGACAGCAAGCGTCCAAAACCAGACAGACTGGAATGAGGCAGCCAATGCGTTGCGGCGATGGCGTGCCTCACAAAGACAGGACAGGATAGTCAGGAAATAGCAGGATCGAGATAGATGAACGTAACACAGATAAATATACAATAAGTATGTTTTCCTAGCGTATTACAATTACAGCTATCAATGAAACTATTTGTAACGTCTGACTAACATATGTATATATCGGCAATGAACCAATATATGACATAAGCAGGAACGCTGACTAGGACTGGAGTAATACAGGGAACAGGACTCAGAAGGATTCGCTATCTCTTCGCAGAGATGAACGCAATCCACAAACAGTAACAGAACAGGATTCAGAAGGATTCGTTATCTCTTCGCAGAGATGAACGCAATCCACAAACAGGACCAGGAACAGGATAACTAGCTCAGCACGGGTGCTCACGGTACGCGCAAACTACCAAAACGTGCTGGAAAACTGACTAACTGAACACAGGAAATAAACAGTTCGTGTACGTATATATCAGCGACACTGATGTATCAACGTAACACGAATACAAGGAAAATAATAAACGTGCTGGTATGCATATATATTGGCAATGAACCAATATATGATGCAAAACCAGCAAAGTATCTTTAGAACAAGAAACACGATCGGGGGCTGAAGCGACAGCAAGACGGGCTTAAACTGAAGCTATGAAAACCCAAGGAAACCCTGCAGGAAGCAGATCTTTATACTGAGGTCATCCAATGGGAGCAGACATGCAGATTCCCACACAGGTGAATGATAATCAGTCACAAGCTGACAGCAGGGAAAGACAGACAAAGCTATGCAGCTTGCATGGAAAGACATCAGAACTGCCTGAGCTGCAGCACTACTACTTCCAGCAACACCTGCTGCAGCAGCGATCATTACAGTACCCCCGCCCTTAAAAGCGGATTCCAGACGCTTTTCAAAACTGAAATTCCCAACAAAACTGTCTGACTGATAATTCATGATGACCGGGACAGCCCGGCAAGACCGAATTCCAGAATCAGTCCCCACAAGACTGGACCCATCAGAACCAGAACCTACAGAACCATGCCCATCAGTACTACAAGCCCCAGTGTGACACCCATCAGAACCATGATTTCCAGAAGAAAGCCCTCCGAAACTCCCTGAGCGATACCGACCGCCTTCCAGGAACCGTTCAGAAACGCCAAAGCCTTTGCAATGCCCACCGGTACTGTCTTTACCAACACAAAACCCACTGTTGAACCAGTCCAAGGCACCAGGACAAGTTTTCTCAGAGACCTCCCAGAACACCTTGAAGCTCCAAAGAGATCCCCATAGGTCAGAATGCCCCTTAGGCTCACATGGAGAACCATCAAGAACCCCTATGGAACCTAGGGCAATTCCCGAGTCAGGGCCACAAGGACAAACATCAATATCAGGGCTTTCAGGGACCAGAACCATCTCTGGGCATGCAGGCAGACTGGCAACATCAGAACATGTTCCCACTAAGGAAGCATCAGAGCACGCTAACACCTTAGACACACTTGGGCATTCTGGCACACAAAGAACATCTGGGCACACTGGCACAAGAGAAACCTCTGGGCACGTCAAGGAACTGTGAGCCTCAGGGTCAGCCAAGACGGGACCAAAACCAGGACCGGCCAAAAAAAAATCATCATGACTAGACTTCGCAACTACTGGATTTTTACACGAGAATGCAGGATCAGACTTAGATGTCGCTGATTCCAGCAAAGTCAGTAACAAATCAGATTCAGGGGCACTAACAAGACAGGACAAATCTTCTGATGTATGCACTGAACCAGACAGGGACTCCACAACTACCTCTGGACTGGACAGAGACTCATTTAATATACTGGATTGGAGCTCATGAGGCGCTGCAGAACAAGTCAGTATTGCAGCAGCCCCCACTGGACTAGGCAAAACTGAGGAATTCCCTGGACAGGAAGGGGACTCTGGAACCTCTGCCACAGCGGCCAGAGAACCAGAATCTTTCAGGATACAAGGCAGGGTTTCAGGAATGCTTACTAAATCAGACTGAAATTCTGAGACTTCTGTTATTTTGACCAGAGAATCAGAATTATCCATGTTACAGGGCAAGACTTCTGAAACATGCAGAGGACAGGGCCGGAGTTCCTCGGCTGTTACAACACTGGAGAGGGACTCAACAACATTGGTTAAATCAGACTGTGTACAGGGCAAGGTATCTGACACACTTGCTGACGAGGACAATATTTCAATGGCTTCTGCTTTGCTGGGCAGAAATTCATCAAGTTTTATTAGAGCAGACTGTAATTCCAAAACAGCTGCTAGACAAGTGAATATTACTGCAACACCAACTGAGGTAAGCAGTGCCTCAGACCCTTCTGCTAGAGGGTTTGAAATATCCAAAGTACTGGGTGAAGCATAAGACTCTGCGACCACAGCTTCACTGGACAGGATCACTGAACAGTCCATATTGCAGGGCAAAACCATGGAAGCACCTGCTGGACAGCATAATGATTCTGTGACCTGAGTTTCATTGGAGAGATCTACTGCACAATTCATGGTACAGGGCAAATTTATTGGAACATTTTCTGAACAAGGTAATAATTCTGCGATTTCAGGTTCACAGAGCAAATGCTCTGAGCTATTCACGAACCTAGAGCGAGGTGTAGAAACAGGAAAATCAAGACACAATGTTTGCGCATCTGAATCACCATTCATTTGTAAAATTGGAAAATTCAGATGCTGGGGTTCTGAGGTTACTAGACAGGATTGCTGGGACTCGGAAACTGATGTAGTGCATCTATTGGCATCTGCTGGATCAGACAGGAGTTGAACTTTATTAACACAGGTAATTTCTGCAGAAGTGTTTGCAGAGACAGGCAAGATTTTTCTGGTGTCTGTTTCACTAAACAAAGAGTCATGAGTACTGGCTAGGCTGGACTCGGAAGTCAGCAGGACCTCTGGATTCTCTGCTGAGAAATTTGCGCAGGGCAAGGTTAAGAATGTATCAGTGGCTTCTGTTTTACTGGGAAGTAACACTGAGTTATCCATGGTACAGGGTGGAATTGCAGGAACTTCAATTTCACACAAAAAGAGCTCCGAATCACCTGCTGAATCAGCCAAAGGTGCTGAAGCAGGCGGGTCAGAACGCCAAATTTGCGAATTCGGAGTCACATAAAAATCATCCAAAATCAGTTCCCACACATCAATCAAAGGAGCCACACAGTCATACCTACACACACCAGCCTCTATTAGGTTATAGGCTGACTTAATGCATGCGTTCAATACCATTTCACTTTTTGCACTGTAAAATTGACAAAATGAACTTGAATCATTCTTCCATTCACAGACCAGGGCTTCCATCTCTCCCCTCTCGAATGGAGGATCCCATGCATATTTAACAGCGAAACATTTAGGCTGATCACAGTCTGCAGATATGATTGTGGCAGGCACATGTATAGGGTTAATTAGCAGGTGATTGGCAGATTCCTTATTCTTAAGAATCTCCAATACCTGTAGCAAGTGTTGAACTGTAGTGTATGCAAACTTCCCTTGGTTCACAAATAAGTTGATTTGTTCAATACTCTGTAATATCTCATCATAATCATACTCAGATAATTCTTTTAAACAAAAATCTTTATTTTCCCTAGCCAGGGAGGAAAGTTCATTAGTAGTTTCATAAGTCCATTTAACTCCCCTGAAAGACAATTGCATTTCATTATCTGTTAATGGCAGAATCTCATTATAGGTCTCAGTCGCTAAGGATAACGATTCTGCAGATTGGACACGTTTCTTAGAACGTTTGCGTTTTGCCTTTGACCTTGCTGTTTTTGGTGATTTATTCAAAGCTGCAGGAAAATTATCAGTAACACTTTCTGCTTGCTGCTCATTCTTGCAAGCAATTGAAGGAGCAGCTGATTGGCCTGCTGCCAGGAGTTCATTAAGAGGAAAAGGCAATGGATCTATGCGCAACCAGTTATGGATCACAAACGCTAGAAATTCCAGCGGTCTCTCTTTCAAATCGGAATGATTGAGAACATCAAATGCCCACTGGAATAATTCCCCTTTAAACAAAATATAACTTAGTTGGAGTGCCCAGGTTGAAACAGGAGTCGCTTGGAGATCAGGATTGGTCAGGAACCTGGCACATTCAGAGAAAAACTCATTTTCTGTTTCAGAGCTAAGTTCTTCAAATTTCTTAAAGGAACAGGAACCATAATTAAAGGACTTCCGAGGCCAAAATCCGGCCCCCAAATGTAAAAAAAAGTTATCTACCTGTATGACTTTCTAAGGCACGGAGGACGCCGTCCGCTCCCTCCGTGCCGTTCCGCCGGGTCCCCGCCTCTCAATACGACCCCGAATGGCTCCCGACCCCACGGCCAGGGTCGGGCTCTGCTGCCTGTATAAAGATGGCCGCCGACCCTGGCCGCGGCTGCGCACTCCGCATGGCCGCTACTGCGGCTGCGCAGCACTAGGGCCGACCCCCCGATCCACGCTACAGGAAACAGCCTGTCAACAGCAAGTCCTTTAACAGTGTCATACTTTCTGGGAATCCCCCCCACAATGGGGATTGGTAAGGGGGTTTTCATAATGTAAGGCTTGGTGGTGTATTCTCCACAGTCAGCATGCAACGCATGAGCTGGCGTGGAGGAGGTACACACACTAGCACAAGGAAACAGGCTATCCCTAGTATAGTGGAGGGGAGGACTGACTCCAATAGGAGATTGTGGCGCACAGAGCCGGTGCAGATCTGACAGCCACAAACAATGCTTTCGTTATAACGTCTCAGCGCAAAGTAGCGCTGAGCGCATAAACCAGAACTGAGGAGATCAGGACAGGTAGACAGAATGAACGCTTGCTAGCTAGCGGCTACTTAGCGACAGCAAGCGTCCAAAACCAGACAGACTGGAATGAGGCAGCCAATGCGTTGCGGTGATGGCGTGCCTCACAAAGACAGGACAGGATAGTCAGGAAATAGCAGGATCGAGATAGATGAACGTAACACAGATAAATATACAATAAGTATGTTTTCCTAGCGTATTACAATTACAGCTATCAATGAAACTATTTGTAACGTCTGACTAACATATGTATATATCGGCAATGAACCGATATATGACATAAGCAGGAACGCTGACTAGGACTGGAGTAATACAGGGAACAGGACTCAGAAGGATTCGCTATCTCTTCGCAGAGATGAACGCAATCCACAAACAGTAACAGAACAGGATTCAGAAGGATTCGTTATCTCTTCGCAGAGATGAACGCAATCCACAAACAGGACCAGGAACAGGATAACTAGCTCAGCACGGGTGCTCACGGTACGCGCAAACTACCAAAACGTGCTGGAAAACTGACTAACTGAACACAGGAAATAAACAGTTCGTGTACGTATATATCAGCGACACTGATGTATCAACGTAACACGAATACAAGGAAAATAATAAACGTGCTGGTATGCATATATATTGGCAATGAACCAATATATGATGCAAAACCAGCAAAGTATCTTTAGAACAAGAAACACGATCGGGGGCTGAAGCGACAGCAAGACGGGCTTAAACTGAAGCTATGAAAACCCAAGGAAACCCTGCAGGAAGCAGATCTTTATACTGAGGTCATCCAATGGGAGCAGACATGCAGATTCCCACACAGGTGAATGACAATCAGTCACAAGCTGACAGCAGGGAAAGACAGACAAAGCTATGCAGCTTGCATGGAAAGACATCAGAACTGCCTGAGCTGCAGCACTACTATTTCCAGCAACACCTGCTGCAGCAGCGATCATTACAAGCAGCCTGTTCTTTTCCCGAGGCAAGTGGAGAAGAGAGAAGGGAGAACAAGCGCCTTAAACAGAACTTGAAGTGAGAGGAATACGGAGGCTTCCATCTTCATTCTCTAATTAACAATGGCACACAGAAGTATTTTTTAGTCAGAATTATAATGTGTTTTCCTGTTGCCAACATATACACTACTGATTTACATGAAGTGATGAGGTCCACTCTAGTTACTGATAACTTACAAACTACTTTATAGAATAACTGAAACTGATCAGCACCCAATCACTGCGAGTCTGACACCTGCAGGCTGGAAGGTGGCACTGCTCTCCATCAAACAAAATTCTTAATTCCTAGAAGATAACTGTACCACCTGACAACTAAACATGTTAGAGGATGCTCAGCAATGGCCGCCTCCGTGATTCTTTCATCATGGGTTTTCTATATGAATTCAAAAATTGAGGTGGGAGAGTGGTCAGAGAAAGTGGCAGCTGGGCCTCTTCATGGCCACTAGGTTTCCTTGTGGATGATCCTGCTCTGCCACTAGTAGAATATTGGCAATACTGCAGATATTCTTCTATTGGGAGCTGCATATTTGCAATAATAGAATATCGGTAATTTTACTGATGTTCTTTTATGGCTTTACCTAACTTTCCTCACAAGGCCCTTCAGGCCATTTTATGTGGCCATCGACAGCTTCAAACATGCATCATTGTAAGAAGTACAAAAGCAACAGCACACTGCCTCCCCATCCAGAGGAGCACCCCGGGGATAGTGTTTCTGACTGAAAAATTGTCAGTTTGAGCTGGGGTATAGGTGGTCTAAGGTACCCTCTCCCCTTTACCTAATCCTAACACTAACTTCCCCTAGTTACATTTAGCACTTGCACCCTGGCCCACCATCACCACAGTGCAAACCTGAAAACACTAACTGTAAAAATAAACAAACAAGATAGTAGCTGGATGTATGTATAATTTTTTTTAAAAGGTTTGAAACAGGATAACTTGAGGAAGAAAGCGAGCTAGATATATGTGGATATGAAATATCTCTCCGAAAAAAAGAGATAACTTGACTACCGTATGTTAAATTTATGGACAATGAAAGCGCCTTGTTTGTTGGATGCAAATAATGTAATAAAATATGTACCTCTCCATTATATGCCCTAGTTTGCCTCTGTGATGTATGTTAAAGAGGAGCTGTCAGCCATACTATCTCAGGGAAAAAAACACATATATAATTAGATAAATACTTGCTCTACTTACATAACATATGTATTGCACTGTCCATGTTTTGATTTTAGTGATTTTACTACAGTAAGAAAAGAGAAAATCTTTCTTAGCATTTCCCATTTTAAGTGTGGCTATTTTGAAGCCAATCCTGATGCCATTTCCTCCCTTACTTTCCTCTGCCTGATTGTGTATGCACTATAGAAAGTGCATTGTCTCCCACAGAGGTGTGGGAGGAGAAAACAGGATGGAAAGAGGCTTCAGCCAATCAGGCTGCATTTGTTTAGTCTGAGGCGAAGTAGGGAAGCAAAAAAGGACCACCCAGCATGCCCTGCAACTTCCTTTTTGTGTACCAAATTTTGTGTGTACCAAATAAGAGTCAGGTAAACAGGGGAATGATCATTTATCAACAAGAAAAGTAATAGTGATTTTAAATTGTGGGTTGCCTGGTTAGCATCCTTATTACTTGTTTGCCAGATAAAAATAAATCATTGTTTTTTTATTTTATGCCTGACAGTTACACTTTAAAGCTGCATTCAACCATGCATTTCATAGAAATGCAAATTTAAAACATTGCTCATTGAAAATGATGTTGCAAAATGTTTGTTTTTTGCAGCATAAAAATACAAACATGCCAATCCAGGGACTCCCAGAACTCCAGCTTTTTACGGTGAACATCATCTTCCTTCTTTCTCTCTTCCTGGTAGAATAAACCAGGATCCCCTGTTTGTTGTATGGTACACAGTAGTATGGTCCACACAAAGGTAGGGAGAGAGAGGGCCAATTGCAGTCCTGCTGTAGCCACACCTTCCTGGTGACTGACAGCCTATTCATTGGTTGACTACTGGAGCTGGGCGGCCTAGAAGGGCAGAGGCTGTATACAGACTGCTGGTGGAGAGGAGCTGGCCAGCTGTAATCCTCTGCCACCAAAAGTTCACAACTAAATGTGTGTGCAATGTAATTTTATGCATGCTCTTTATGCATAAAATGAGGGGTTTTAGACAGTAATTATATTTATACCAGTGATATGATAAAAACGGCTCTTGCCTAATATTCATTTTATGATACAACTATAGCTTCATTAATTTAGCTTTGATTGTTAGTATTAAAGGAATACTATCGATTGAAACGACTTTTTTTTTAATACTCTATATTAGGGTACACATTACCACTAGTGCTAGGGGCACTTTATTTATTCACCCAGGTCTCTCTGTCGCTATCCTTGCTTAAAAATTCATTTCTCACACAGCTCATAGTAGTTTGGGTCACCCTGAGCTGCTTGGTTACTCTGTCACACAGCTCACAAATATATTTCACTGTGTCACTCACAGCATGCAGGAGACATGAGGAGAAATAGGCTGATCTGAGGTGGTAGCAGGTAACTAAATGAGCTGTAATATTGCTGGAATATAACTAGCTATAACAATAGTCTGTGTTTACACTCAGACTGGCTGCCTGCTTGAGGTGATTCACTCCAGGCTGCATCCACTTTACAAGCTGCTGAGAGGGGCAGACCACTGTTTACAATTAGCATTATTAGTATCTTTATCAGTCAAGAGAAGCAAAGATAATAAACACACATTGCTAGAATCTTTAACCCCTTACCACCATATCAATAAGATTCTTTCAGCAAGGTGATAATTAAACTATAAACTGAGGAGTTGATAGCAACTCCCCTGTGCAGAGACATGGTCTTAGCCCTCTGGGAGCCCTCAGTTTTTAGATACATTTGTATCCAACACTGACGCCAAAACTGACGGAGGATTTTACAGCTGAGAGGAACAGCTGAGTGAGGAATCAAATTGCTCCTAGTACTTGTCCTAATGTGTGCTACAACATACAGCATTTAAAAATAAATGCATACATCAATAGTATTCCTTTAAACAAAAAATGTATGGCCCAGTGCACACCACATTTTGAAGCAGATTTTAAGAGCGATTCTAGGCATGTTTAGAGAGGTTTTCTAAACATGCCTAGCGTTTTTTGGAGTGTTTTTGTGTAGCAGATTTCATATATAGTTACAGTAAAGCTGTTACTGAACAGCTTCAGTAACAAAAACGCCTGGAAAACCGCTCTGATCTAGCGTTTTTCAGAGTGGTTTTCCACTTTCCTATACCTTACATTGAGGCAGAAACGTCTCAGAAATCTAAAAAATGCTGCAGCTCCCGAGTTTGCGTTTGTAGAAAAAACGAACCGCTCTGGTGTGCACCAGCCCATTGAAATACAGTACCCTAGCAGTTTTCAAACAGCTAGTGTTTTTAAAAACACCCCAGAACCGCTCTGGTGTGCACCAGCCCTTTCTGAAATTATGATTTTTGAGCTAAAAAGAACTGTAAAAACATATAGCAGAATGCAGTAAGTTATTCCAGGATGCCTACTTTTACGTTAAAGCATCTGAAACATTTCCTATAGCTACTGCTTTGTGTCCCCATGGAGAAAAACGCTATAAAAATATTATTATTATATATTGGTGTATATTAATATTTAGCCTTGCCCTTCGACTGAGGCTTAGCCTAGGCTAGATATTATGCGTATTTCTAATGCACTAACCCCCCACATCCCCCCCCCATGCGTTCTGGAAGACCAGAGGTCTTTTCTACTGGCTTTAGAATTCTCAGTAAACAAACATTCAGCAGAGATCACCTGCCAGTGCTGAAGATGCAGCCACCTATGATAATTTTTAAGTAAATCAGGAAGAGGAGAAAGGATTTTACAAGGAGTAAACACTAACTAAATGAATTATATAAATATTGTAAAGAAAATAAATAAACAAACAATTTTATTCATTGCTATTTTGACTATAGTTCCTCTCTAATCTTAGTCAAACAATATCATTAGCATGAGTAAAAGCAGAAGGTTATACCGTGTGAGATTATTCCATCTTATTATGAAATCATAGCAAAGTCCGCCAATAACCCGAAAGCACTTTCAAATTTACAGAAGCAAGACAGCGGCATGAGAAAATGTGTCATTACTGAGAACATTGCCATTAAATGCTCGCAGCCCTAAATAAATCTAAATCCATAGCAACGTCTTCACCATTCCATCCTTGCAAAGTTCAACCTGATTCATTTGGCCCCAGCAATGATGTTAATTCTCACTGAAACTTTTTGTTCGCTTGCTTCCTGTTCCAAGACGCTATAAATAAAAAATAAAATAAAAAGTACAAGCTGTCTTTGCTTCAAAATGATGATATGGGTATCTGCTTATAAACCATTAATTCCTGTAACTTGTCAAGGGAAGAGGTGTGAAGTGGGCCCATCGTGCACAGATAACATTCAGGGATTCCCAAATGGAACACTGTGGTGCTGTGGTACACAACAGTATAACAGGAAGTAGACTGACTGATCTATGAAAAAGGTCAGCTAATGTAGACAGTCAATGTCCGGCCTTGAAGGATGGTTTTCTTACTGAGTCTGGTCATGTTTCTAATTATCACAAGACTCAGGAACGGCACAACATACACAGGCAGCTAAAACAATGTTAAGGTCATCAAATGCTATCAGATGTTTTTAACCACTTCCTGGCTGCCCATTGGCGGCAGAAAGTGGCTGCACGCGCATGTATACGTGCACACCCCCCGCGTCACCTACAGGGCTACTCCGATCTACTGTTCTCCATTTTAAAACTGCAAAGTGCCATAACAAAACTGCTGGAAGTGGCTAAAACATTAGAAAGTAGATTCAATAAAAACCTTGAAACTATCAAAATCTATCACAACCATCTCACTTGCAACCAACAGCATGACAATATCAACTGTATATTGATCATGAAAAGATGTTCCTTTTCAGATGGACTTGGGTGGGCATCAGTGGGTGCTAGACACAGGTCCAGTGCTTCCATAGGGTCATGTTGCCCAATACACCAAGCTTCTTCGGGGCCCCAAAAGTCAGGAACTGTGCATGTTACACCTTTATTTTCAGTACAGTATGAAAATTTAAGGGGCTCCACATTCATTTTAGTCCTGGGTTCTATAATACAAAAATCATCCCCCTCCAATTTCTACTCCTCAATTTATGAAACCACCAATTGCAACCCTAGGTACCTAAAATTGCTCCGACTCTGACTCCACAACCCTTGCAGCACTATGGAGTAGGTACAAAAATAATCTGACTCCAACTCTTGACTCCTCAGTTTATGAAACCGCCGATTCCAACTCCAGGTACCTAAAATTGCTCTCACTCCTCGAATCCGACTCCACAGCCCTTTGAGGGCTATGGAGTAGGTACAAAATCCTCCGACTCCAACTCCTCAGTTTATGAAACCACCAAGTCTGACTCCAGGTACCCAAAACTGCTCCAACTCCGACTCCTTAACTCCTCCTCCACAGCCCTGGTTCTATTTTACCTGAAGCTGTCCCTGGACAGACGTTTCCTATAGATTCACAAAACTGGCATGGCAGCGGTCAGAACAACATTCTGCTAGAGACTGCTAACACCTAACATCTGACTGTATAGCAACTGAAATTCAACTTCTTTAAGGCAATTAGTATCTGCTGTATTTGATTGGGCCATTTCCAAGCTGCATTAATGTCCATAAAATTAGCAAAAACAATAATTTATGTAAAAGCAATACGTTTTAATGGATAAATTATGACGTTAAATTATGCAAGTATTCAGGGAACTAGTCCTCTTCTTCAGGCATATTTATAGTGCAGAAATTCTTTAGCTACTTAAAATTAGCATCAACTCAAAATTATTAGCGTCTCATTTGCCATGCCTAATAATCAGTCAGATATTAATGATTTACCAGTCCATCTAACGTCCATCTGATATGGTATTGTGGATCTTAACGCAAACCTGAAGCGAAAAAAAGTATGATTTCATGAATTGTATGTGTAGTACGGATAATGAATAAAACATTAGTAGCAAAGAAAAAAAGTCCCATATTTTTATTTTCAGTTATATGGTTTTATTTATAGCATTGCATCATACTGTCACAGTTGCAGTTTTAAAACCCCACTTTGTCTTTTAAGCTATAAAATTATGCAGAAATAATGACCCTTTGACCTCTCCTGCAGTAAAACCTTATCTCAAGCTGTCTCTCGCTGTTTCTTGGCTGTTTAAGTGCTTCAAAAAACAGGACTGTATTTCGCCCAGTGGGTCAAATAGCTCAGAGAAGCTCTTTTGCATAAATAACAACTGAAGTTTGTTAACTCTTACAGTACTGGAAAACAATATGAGACTCTTTTCTTTGCTACTAATGTTCTATTTCTTAGCTGTGCGACACATACAATTCATTATCTCATAAGTTTATTTTTTGCTTCAGGTTCTCTTTAAAGGGGAACTTCGGCCTAAAAAAACATACTGTCATCAAGTTACATTAGTTATGTTAATTAGAATAGATAGGTAATATAATCTCTTACCCACCCTGTTTTAAAAGAACAGGCAAATGTTTGTGATTCATGGGGGCTGCCATCTTTGTCATGGGGGCTGCCATCTTTTTGGTTGAAAGGAGGTGACAAGGAGCAGGAGACACAGTTCCAGCTATCCTGTGTCCTGATTACCCCTCCCAGCTGCACACGCTAGGCTTCAAATGTCAAATTCAAAATGTAAAAAAAAAAAAAATTGCACCAAAACAGCAGAAAGAGAACAACAAAATCAGAAATCCCATCATGCTTTGCACAGCATCAGGGGAAAAAAGCCCGGGCAGTTTTCTTCTGTGCAGCTAAAAATGAGGTTTGTATAAGAGAAACAAAGTTCTGATGCTGTGAAACTGTTAAAGAAACACAAAGCCTTTTCAGTGCTGCTGAGTCGATTTTTAGTCCGGATGTTCACTTTAAAGAGGGATTCTCATATTATGTGTTTGGATAGTAGAGCTATTAACTACAGTCATTTTGGATCTGAGAGACAACAGAAATATGTATTCCCTAAGGCTGGTTTCACAGCGGGACGTTAAAGTCCCACGTTACAGCAGCCAGTAACGCAGCCCAACTCACAGCAATGTTAAATCAATGGGCTGTTCACAGTGCACACATTGCGTTAGGGTATAACGCTGCACGTTAAATGAAAGTGCAGCATGCTGTCCGTTATACCCCTATAGAGCTGCGTTAGACTGCTTGCACATGCTCAGTGACTAGCCACATGGCTAATTAATATTCACTGCACTGTGGTGACTGGTGGTGGGACTCGTAGTGTTGTCCGGATCATGACCGAATCGTTCATTTGATCCGGATCTTTTTTGTGAGTCGAATCATCACAATGAACAATTCGGCTCACAGTGGATGTCTGTCTGGAAGAAACAGGAACATACAGAATGTACAGTGCAGGGAAAGTCCTGCCCTGCTAGTCATTTCACCCAGTCTGCTTCCCTAGTAAAATGATTCAAATGATTCGGTTCAAAGATCCGGATCTTTTCAATGATCCGATTCGAATCATCCGAATCCTTAAAAAGATCCGGACTTCCCATCACTATCCTGGAGCGGCTGCTTTGAGAGCCGCATAACGTGGCTCAATCTGACGTCCAACTTCAACACCACCATGCGTTGCGTTAGGGGCACGTTTTGCGATCTTAACGTCCCCTAAAACACAACGTCTTGGTGTGAAAGAGGCCTAAAACTGGATCTACATTCTGGTAACCCTGGCAGATATTCGACATGCTAAAGTATTCCACAAAGATAAATGCTGACAATTAACCATTATTTGCACTGCATTGACATATGAATAAAGAGTACACACAATTACTGTCAGAGACAGATTTTGTTTGTTTTTACAAACTGAGCACTGATAAGCATACTGAGACTTGAAACACACATAAAATACAGTGGTGTGAAAAACTATTTGCCCCCTTCCTGATTTCTTAGGGCTCATTTCCACTATCGCGAATTCGCATGCGTTTTTCGCATGCAAATTCGCATAGCAATACAAGTGAATGGGACTGTTTCCACTTGTCAGGATTCCTTTGTGTTTTTCTGTGCAGAAAAAAATCGCATGGCAGAGCCATCAGAATTCGCATACCGCATACCGCTATTCGAATCACATACAATGTATTTAATAGGAAATTCGCATGAGGTTTAGGTATGCGAATTTTCATGCGAATTCGCATAGAAACAATGGAAAAGCACACCAGCACTGCCATGGTTAAATTCGCATGCATCGTCATCCATGCGAATTCGCGTGCGATTAGCACCGCACAAGTGGAAATGCAGCCTTATTCTTTTGCATGTTTGTCACACTTAAATGTTTCTGCTCATCAAAAACTGTTAACTATTAGTCAAAGATAACCTAATTGAACACAGAATGCAGTTTTAAATGATGGTTTTTATTATTTAGTGAGAAAAAAAAACTCCAAATCTACATGGCCCTGTGTGAAAAAGTGATTGCCCCCCTTGTTAAGAAATAACTTAAAGATGGTTTATTACACCTGAGCTCAATTTCTGTAGTCACCCCCAGGCCTGATTACTGCCACACCTGTTTCAATCAATAAATCACTTAAATAGGAGCTATCTGACACAGAGAAGTAGACCAAAAGCACCTCAAAAGCTAGTCATTATGCCAAGATCCAAAGAAATTCAGGAACAAATGAGAACAAAAATACTGTAATTGAAATCTATCAGTCTGGTAAAGGTTATAAAGCCATTTCTAAAGCTTTGGGACTCCAGTGAACCACAGTGAGAGCCATTATCCACAAATGGCAAAAACATGGAACAGTGATGAACCTTCCCAGGAGTGGCCGGCCAACCAAAATTACCCCAAGAGCGCAGAGAAAACTCATCCGAGAGGCCACAAAAGACCCCAGGACAACATCTAAAGAACTGCAGGCCTCACTTGCCTCAATTAAGGTCAGTGTTCACGACTCCACCATAAGAAAGAGACTGGGCAAAAACGGCCTGCATGGAAGATATTCAAGGCGCAAACCACTTTTAAGCAAATAGAACATTAAGGCTCGTCTCAATTTTGCTAAAAAAAACATCTCAATGATTGCCAAGACTTTTGGGAAAATACCTTGTGGGCCAACGAGACAAAAGTTGAACTTTTTGGAAGGTGCGTGCCCCGTTACATCTGGCGTAGAAGTAACACAGCATTTCAGCAGAAGAACATCATACCAACAGTAAGATATGGTGGTGGTAGTGTGATGGTCTGGGGTTGTTTTGCTGCTTTAGGACCTGGAAGGCATGCTGTGATAGATGGAACCATGAATTCTACTGTCTGCCAAAAAATCCTGAAGGAGAATGTCCGGCCATCTGTTCGTCAACTCAAGCTGAAGCGATCTTGGGTGCTGCAGCAGGACAATGACCCAAAACACACCAGCAAATTCACCTCTGAATGGCTGAAGAAAAACAAAATGAAGACTTTGGAGAGGCCTAGTCAAAGTCCTGACCTGAATCCTATTGAGATGTTGTGGCATGACATTAAAAAGGCGGTTCATGTTAGAAAACTCTCAAATAAAGGTGAATTACAACAATTCTGCAAAGATGAGTGGGCCAGAATTCCTCCAGAGCGCTGTAAAAGACTCGTTGCAAGTTATCGCAAATGCTTGATTGCAGTTATTGCTGCTAAGGGTGGCCCAACCAGTTATTAGGTTCAGGGGGGCAATTTCTTTTTAACACAGGGCCATGTAGGTTTTGAGGTTTTTTTCTCACTAAATAATAAAAAACATCATTTAAAACTGCATTTTGTGTTCAATTATGTTATCTTTGAATAATAGTTAACGGTTTTTGATGAGCAGAAACATTTAAGTGTGACAAACATGCAAAAGAATAAGAAATCAGGAAGGGGGCAAATAGTTTTTCACACCACTGTATGTCATTAAATCAATTTTTTTTCTCTGAGTGGTTAATAAAGTAGGTGTTACTCCACAAATGCAGGATTCTGAAAACAAAAACAGAAGTATACAATTAACACTTTTTTATCTATAATCTGCCCCTTATGCAGCCACCCTTCACTACAAGTGCTGTAAAATGATGGCATAAAAGCTAAAATAAGTCGAGAGTAGGGCTACATTTAGCAATAGGTTTTTGGTGTTGGGTTTATTTACTTTTTGTGCATTTATTTCAATTTTAGTTAAGTGCAGGGAGTTTCACACCACTTTAAAATAGGACAGCCTCCATATCTCTCTTGCTACAGGTTCACAAGTAGTTCAAGAACAAAGAAAAGTGTGGGTGGGTGGTGGGGGGGAGAGCATGTTAGGTAGTATCACAGTAGTAATATTAGAGGAACTTAAAGCGGACTATAACCCAGCATTTCATCTTTTCTCTAAAACATTATTTACAGCATATTATATGCGACCAGCATTTTTTTTTACCAGACCAGCATTTGAAGGGTTGCACACAGAGCTTGAAGGTTCAGTTCAGTGAAATGTGGACACATCCGAAGTTGTAGATTAGGTTATCTTGTGTTTACTTAAATGTATCAAGTGAGGAATGTGACACATTCTCTGACTGTGGAGAAGCAACTCCACACAGACAGAGTCAAAGCATGTCTGCCTAAATGAATGAATTAATGAATAAAACCAGTTATTAATAAAATGCAAAGTCAGCTCACAAAGCAAAAAACTGTACTTTTGGGAACCTATAACTTCTAAATGAATAATAATACATCTGCACAAATGCAAATGTGATAACCGTATGGCATATAAAAAGTAGGAAAACATGTTTTTATTGAATATTATGTCAGGGTTTTTTAAGTAGGCTGGAATTTTAGTTTTTGTGGCTGTTGATGACATTGGGCTTGATTCACTAAACCGTGATAACTCATATCACGGCCGTTTTCGCGTGCATTTTCGCGTTTGCGCGCAATCATGAATTATCGCACACAATCGTGAATTTTCATGCGAAAACGCAATCGTTTGCACGTGATAATTCATGATTGCGTGCGATAATTCACGATTGCGCAAAAATGTGCACGAAACCGGACGTGATATGCGTTATCACGGTTTAGTGAATCAAGCCCATAGTGTGGTAATGTCATGCAGCCACCTTTTATTTCTGCCAAATCATGCGCATGACAAGAAGTCTGTGACAGATGATCTGATCACAGCATTTCCAAAAAGCTACGGGACTCCTACTGACTTGCTAGAGAGTTGCTGAAAGGATTAATAGTCTCTGTTTCTCGTTGCTTAGAAGGATTCTCGCTGCATAGTGTCACGGCTGTGTGGCCACTACTGTGCAATAGCTGGTATGGAGCTTAATAGTAGCTAGTCACTCTATTGTAACAGGTAAATAAAACCTCCACATATGGTCTAAATCAATTCAGTTTGATTGGAAAATGTTCCGGTCACGTACCCAGTAGCGTAGGAACAGGGGATGAAGAGGTTGCGACCGCATCGGGGGGCTTGGATCCTCCCTTAACCACAATATTAGCTTTTCAATGGTGCTATGCTGGTAATGATCACGTTTATATATGCTTTGAATAGCGGTAGCTGAGAGGGGCTAATGTAAAGCTTGTACTGTGACCCAAAGCTCCTTAGCTAGGTGACTGCATAGTCCAATGCATTTTGTAGGTCTGGTCCGCTTCACCGGGTATTGTGCTGATTGCTTACAATCTCGTACTTGCACAAGTGGCTCTGGCCTCTAGGGCTGCTGTAAAGAATAAAGGAAATACTGAGAATCCCCCATGAAGAGATAGGTTAGGTCAAAACATGTTAGATGTCTCAGATTTTTCTATTTCAAACAGTTGTATTGAGTTTTTTTAGAAACAGTACAAAACAAAGCAAAAGAGGACAACATGCTCACAACTTAGCATGACATCATGACTTTTGATTTATAAAAGCTGCATACAAGAACAGAAATCACGATGAACTGTAATGCAAAAACAGCTAGAGACGGACAGCCTCTCCTGTGAAACAAGGAGGCCTACCAGCCCAGCGTGGCTGATGAGCAGGGGAGGACTGGGACCTTTTGGCCTGGAGGGAAAACACAAACTAGAGGCCCGGTTTCACAGCAACTCCAGCCCAATTGACGTCACGTGCGCCTCAAGTGCTTTATACCGGTAGTCATGTGGGTCGCCAATGCAGCAAGGATACTCAAGGGGCAGCATGACAGGTAAAGTTTCAATGCACAGGCACCGTGGGGCACATAATACACTTTGAGGGACAACGGCCGGGGTTTCCATCGTGTTCATAGTTTGTTATTATCACACTTCATGACCACATCGGCACATTGATACATTCAACTACTTTCCACCCAAATTAAGTCAAATTGTTATATGGGCATGCATGTGGTGGCACAGATTTTCATCCGATTGGATAATAATTATGAAGCGATTGGTGGATCAGCCAGCCCTAAATCATTAAATGAGAGGCAGCCTGGGGGGAAATCTCCCCCCTTCCCCCCTGGCCAGTCCTCCCCTGCTGATGAGCCCCTATACAGGTCAGATTTTTAATAACTACTGTGACAGTGACATAGGAAAAAATTATTTTATAGAGGTAGTTCCCGGTTAACGAACGAGATAGGGACTGTAGGTTCGTTCTTAACCTGAATCTGTTCTTAAGTCAGAACAATGTGTTATCTCTGTCCCCTGTACCTTCTCTGTGCCCTCCTGTGCCTCCAGTGTCCCCCTTTGTGTCATATCTGCCCTCTGTACCTGCTTATACAGGTTGAAAAGCCATTTTTACTTTGCATTTTTTAAAATCGATTTTCTCAAAAACTACAAGCCCAATTTGAAACTTTTTTTTTGGGGGGGGGGGGGATATCTTGTTCCCATGGAAACACAATCCATGCAGTTCATATTGGTGGGTCGTTCATAAGCCGGGCGTTCGTAAGTCGGGGACTACATGTAGTGTATTTTACTATGGGTGAATTTTACTTTACATATACAGTGGCTTGCAAAAGTATTCGGCCCCCTTGAAGTTTTCCACATTTTGTCACATTACTGCCACAAACATGAATCAATTTCATTGGAATTTCACATGAAAGACAAATACAAAGTGGTGTACATGTGAGAAGTGGAACGAAAATCATACATGATTCCAAACATTTTTTACAAATAAATAACTGCAAAGTGGGGTGTGCGAAATTATTCAGCCCCCTTTGGTCTGAGTGCAGTCAGTTGCCCATAGACATTTCCTGATGAGTGCTAATGACTAAATAGAGTGAACCTGTGCGTAATCTAATGTCAGTACAAATACAGCTGCTCTGTGACGGCCTCAGAGGTTGTCTAAGAGAATATTGGGAGCAACAACACCATGAAGTCCAAAGAGCACACCAGACAGGTCAGGGATAAAATTATTGAGAAATTTAAAGCAGGCTTAGGCTTTAAAACGGTTTCCAACGCCTTGAACATCCCACGGAGCACTGTTCAAGCGATCATTCAGAAATGGAAGGAGTATGGCACAACTGTAAACGGCCGTCCACCTAAACTCACAGGCCAAAGAGCGCTGATCAGAAATGCAGTCAAGAGGCCCATGGTGACTCTGGACGAGCTGCAGAGGTCTACAGCTCAGGTGGGGGAATCTGTCCATAGGACAACTATTAGTTGTTCACTGCACGAAGTTGGCATTTATGGAAGAATGGCAAGAAGAAAGCCATTGTTAACAGAAAAGCATAAGAAGTCCCATTTGCCGTTTGCCACAAGCCATGTGGGGGACACAGCAAACATGTGGAAGAAGGTGCTCTGGTCAGATGAGACCAAAATGGAACTTTTTGGCCAAAATGCAAAATGCTATGTGTGGCGGAAAACTAACACTACACATCACTCTGAACACACCATCCCCACTGTCAAATATGGTGGAGGCAGCATCATGCTCTGCGGGTGCTTCTCTTCAGCAGGGACAGGGAAGCTGGTCAGAGTTGATGGGAAGATGGATGGAGCCAAATACAGGGCAATCTTGGAAGAAAACTTTTTGGAGTCTGCAAAAGACTTGAGACTGGGGTGGAGGTTCACCTTCCAGCAGGACAACGACCCTAAACATAAAGACAGGGCAACAATGGAATGGTTTAAAACAAAAATATATCTATGTGTTAGAATGGCACAGCCAAAGTCCAGATCTAAATCCAATCGAGAATCTGTGGCAAGATCTGAAAACTGCTGTTCACTAACGCTGTCCATCTAATCTGACTGAGCTGGAGCTGTTTTGCAAAAAAGAATGGCCAAGGATTTCAGTCTCTAGATGTGCAAAGCTGGTAGAGACATACCCTAAAAGACTGGCAGCTGTAGTTGCAGCAAAAGGTGGTTCTACAAATTATTAACTCAAGGGGCTGAATAATTATGCACACCCCACTTTGCAGTTATTTATTTGTAAAAAATGCTTGGAATCATGTATTTTCGTTCCACTTCTCACGTGTACACCACTTTGTATTGGTCTTTCACGTGGAATTCCAATAAAATTGATTCATGTTTGTGGCAGTAATGTGACAAAATGTGGAAAACTTCAAGGGGGCCACATACTTTTGCAAGCCACTATATATATATATATATATATATATATATATATATATATATATATATTTGTTTACATTTTACAGTTTTTCATGATAGTGGCCCCTGTGTGTGTTCTCTTGTTTCTATAAAGAAACTGCCACCATAAAAATGCATTACTCTATTCCATTTATTGGTCTCTCCTCTGTACAATGCGGACTCCCAGCAGCCAACCACTGAAGTGTGCTTTCCGCTCTGTTTAATCTTCTTGTAACCTTCCTGTGCTCCTCACATTCCGAGAACAATCACTGAGGATGGACCTCACAGTTTGTACCGGTTCCAGTGTCTCTCTCTGCTGCTGTCCACAATATCAGACACATAGTACTCTATTAAATGCTATCTGTTTAACGCAGAAAGTAAAAATGCTTTAGGCAGGTTTGACAATTATTAAAAATCGCATGACTTGCGAATTTGCAAAAACACGTCCGCTACAATGAAAGTCAATGGAGAATTGCACTTCTGATTTAAAGTGTGAGAAGTAGTAGCACTTCTGTTTTAAAGTGTACCTGAGACATAGAAGTATTGCGCAGGTGCAGAACACTCCCGGCCACAGGAATGCAATAGGTTTTCTGCCGGGAGACTTGGGTGCAGGATACAGCCGGTATGGCTTATCCTGCTGCTGCACAAGGTCCCGGTGGCGTTAATTACTATTCCCCCTCTAGGTCCACGTGGATAGTGGGGAATAATCTAATTCGGCTTTCAGCTATTGCTGGAAGGCAAATTACAGTGATTTAGAAGCAACTTTAGCTACGTCTTCTGACGGTGCCGAAGTTACTCAGTGTGCGCCGCTATAGCTGTAATTCCTATTACAGCCTATGGTGGCGCCGGCTGCACCTAAATCTCCTGTATTCACAACGCTCACTGTGGAGGACGGCGAGGCAACCCATGTCCATGTTTCCCTATGGCTCAAGCAATATTACTGGTTCAGACCAGTCAGAGTCCCCTGTCCACTGCTAGAGTACTTTTATATAAACTGGAATCAGACTGTATAATTAATAATATTGCAAGTGTATTTTATTTTTACATCTATAAGGTAAATGCAGAAGTACATATGAAAGAGAGTGGGGCTGATTTACTAAACTTGCCGCGCACAAACAGCTGGAGTTAATACTAGCGTGGGTGCGCTACTCATGGTCCTGTCAGTGTAGCGTGCGCTCTTAACTTACGCGCAATCCTTCTAACTGCCGTGCAATGTGCTCGTAGCGCAACCATGATACTTCACTAGTGCAGCCCCTCTACATTAATTAACATACTAGCGGGCGCGCATGTGAAGTATCACAGTGTCGTTACAAGCACATCATGTGGCAGTTAGAAGGATTGCAAGTAAGAGCACAAACTACACTGACAGGACCATGCGTTGTTTGTGCGCGCAGGGGCGTAACTAGAAATCACTGGGCCTCCCTGTGAAACTTTGGATGGGCCAGCCAAACCTCAAACCTGCAGAGAATAGAAAGCTTTTTCTCTCTGTGCCCAGATTCCTCAAGCATTACTTCAGGACACAGCACTCGAAGGGGGGGTAAAAAGGCTGGGGGTAGAAAAGCTGTACGAAAGACCCTGCAAAATTTTATATGATTCCTTATCAGAGGCTGAGCAGATGCTGTCATTAGAAAAATTGTGCAGAGAGCTGAAAGCTTTTTCTCTCCTTGCCCTTAGTTGTCAGTCACTCAGGACGGGGTCCCCTGTGGCTTCTGGGCCCCCCTGCGGCTGCATACCTTGCAGGGTCTATTGTTACGCCCCTGTGTGCGTGGTAGGTTTAGTAAATCTGTGAGAAAGTAAAGTGAGAAAGACATCTTTGGCAATGATTTTTCTCTAAGGGAAAGCAGGAAAAAAACTACTTTGCAGACAGGTGTTCCCCTGAGCCGCGTTACGCAAGGAACGTTAGAGGTGCCATACAAATAACAATGAATGATCAATCCAAGGTGTGATTGTGACTCCTGCAGGCATCTTTGCAGCCCATGCTGGGTTTTTACAAGCGTAGAATATAACGACACTTCGATTTAGCAGCTTATAATGTGCACATCTCTCTCTGATTAGGGCTCCGCATTAGCATGGAGATGTGAGATTTCCCTCTCAGAGACAATGTACAACGCCGCTTTCTTCCTCTCTGACTGCGGAAATCCAAGCAAACCCAACAGCTAGAAAACAAAAGCAAAATCTCCAGTATTTCTTCCTACCTAGCATATGCAGAGATTGTCTTTGTTTTTACCTTTTCATAAGATTATTCGAAGAACAAAAAAAAATATCTCACTGTAACAAAATGGAAGGAAAATACTGTACAGGCATAAGATGCCTTATATTAAGGATGCCATAGTATGCTTCCTCCTCTGTCTTGAATACAGGATTCAAGTCTGCATAAAATAAACAGACACACAAAGACAGTTTACAGATATGCGTGGAAGAATGCAGGGCACGTCGACCCTGCTATGTGCTGGCAGCTTCAATCAAGTGAATGGAACACCTGAGTTAGCAGCAATGAAATGAGTCAAGTGCTGAGATGTAAAGAGTTGGTTTGCTCGCATGCTAGGGTTAGGAATTGGAGGGGTTTAGGGTAGGGAACCCAGGAAAGATAGTTAGGGGTGACAAATGGGTAAGGGGGTATGATTAGGCACCAAGGATGAAAATGAGAGATTAGGCATTTGGGGTGGTCAGAGTTAAGCACTGGGTGGCTTATGCTCTGGAGTAGTTTGGTTAGGCACCTAAGTGGGGTAGTTAGGATTTTGGCATGGGGGCAGGGAAGTTAATGTTAAGGTTGGCTTCCAAGGGGTGCAAACGTCAATGCGCACAGAGCCAGTGCGCATTGATGTCATTACACTTAAGGAAAAAAGCGCTCGTGTAGTTTGTATGCGTTTTGGGCAGGAAATCCCTCTCCTCCTTTCCCCTCGAGAGTAGCGACAATAATTATTGTCGCCAATTTCGGGGGGTTATAGCGCAGCGGTGTGTGTGTGTGTGGGGGGGGGAACGTGCCTCTGTGTCCCATCTGCCCCCCGCCTCATCATCTCGGTTTCTCTTTAAGCATGTATCATATCTTTTCACAAGGTTTTCAATCCCTTCGTTGTAGTAGCATCATACTACTTACCTATGAGTTGGAGGAATGGGGGATGCTGTTAATGCTGCTGAACAAACAGCTACTGGCATTCTGCAGTCACATGACAGAGAATTCCTTGCATGGCATTTAAAAGCATACAGGTTTATAGTATATATATATATATTTCCAATGGCATGTGTGGAACTCCTGAGCGCCCCTCCAGCAGTGGTACCTCTAGACAATATCCTGCAAGCATTACTGTTATCACTGTGTATATAGCACTGACGTTCTGCAGTGCTTTACAGAGTGTATAATCATGTCATTAACTGTGCCTCAGAGGTCATCTTTCTGTGTCCCAACCATAGACTAAGGCTAATGTTGGGGAAACCAATTAACGTATTGGTATATTTCTGGCAGAGAACATACAGACTTCATGCAGATAGTGTCACTGCCCATTGCCCAGCACTGCAAGGTGAGACTGTAGCCACGATGATGACACAATTCTGCGGCCCATTGCGACTAGCAGGAAATTCACCTCATCTCCCTGGAGGCAGAGTAGAGTAGGTATTTCGTTTACAAATATCAAACACATGACAGAAGGCCGAGCACGAGCCATGGAGAAAGAATTACAGCACTGGAGTCCACACTCCAGTATACACAATGCTACAGCATATAAGATATTGGTGGAACATCAAAAACAGGAAAACAATTGGCCCCTCTCTCAGTGGGGTTCCTCTTTAATAATCCCTACTGTAACACTCACTGTACTAAATGTTGCATTGCTTATGTTGATGAACTTGAGATTCCTTTTCAGCAAGTTAAAAGGAAAAGCCATTGAACATATTTTTTTTCTACCAGACATCTATCTCATAACCAAAATCTGTCAAGACCTCTGTTTATTTTTAGTTCATCTAGCGGCCACTGATGACAAAGGTAAGACTTCCCGGGAGGCAATTAACAGGAATTTGCAGACAGGCCGGAAGAGAACACGCATTGCCATGTTAGAGATCCCAGGAAGAACACGCTGTCGTATTTCTGGAGGTTTGTTTTATTTTTATGGCCGCGGGAGTCCTGCCAATACCCAGGGACTGTTCCGCAGCAGAATATAATGTTCTCCTCCTGCACCTATCGGCTGAGACCCAACAAAACACAAAAGAATGCAAATACAGACCCGCTGAGCGGAAAGACAATGAGCAAACAAGGTTAAGAAGAATCCAAATAAACTTTAGGATAAAACAAAATACGATTGGGCAATTTCCAACGGATACAAGGTTTCCAGAAGATGGAAAAAGCAGATTTCTATGGTCAGATTTAAAGTATGGAGTTTTATATTACACTGGAAGGTGGCATATTTCCCACTGGACAGCTGAAGAATTCACTTCCAATCAATGGACAATCCGATTAACTAATTATCTGAGGATTTCAGGCAGTTTATTGATAAATGGAAAAGTGTGATGTTGGAAAATCTCTGTATGAGAGGACTAGGCAGGAGAGGCGGGGGAACTGACCACACAGGGTTCCACTGCGTCAAGTGGTGGAGCACTAGTGGGTCAATTGATACTTAGTAGATACTTTGAGCCTTGAGCCTTAGAAGAAGCACCGCCGTGAGAAATGGCCGTCGGGCTGCCCGTATCACACCCTGCGCCCACTGCCATCTACACACCTATGGTAGGACTGTATTGTTTTCAATTTTGATCTGTTTGCGATTTGCATCCAACTTCTGAATACAGTCTGGAATAAATGCAATTGCCACTACTGCAGTGCTGGATGTTTTTCAATTTCTCTTGTGACATAGAATTACTGTTGTGCCATGTCATCCTGAGCACGCAGTTGGGAACATAGGAGTCATTTTGAGTCAATCCTGCCATACTAAAGGGGCAATTTCTCCAGGTAGTGCCGACCACTAAACTCTTTTTCTACACTGCTTCAATTGATACTTAACAGATTTATTCGGGATTAAGTATGTGATTTGGTAATAATTGATCACTATCCAACGTGTACATAAGAAATTGCCGCCGGGAGACTTGGGCACAGGATACAGCCAATATACGGCTTACCTTACTCCTGCACAAGACCCGGTGACACTAATTACTATTCCCCCTCTAGGTCCACGTGGATGGTGGGGAATGATGTAATTTGGCAGCCCAATTACAATGTTTTAACAGTAACTTCAGCTCTTCTGATGGTGTCGAAGTTACTTACTGTGCACCATTATAGCCGTAATTCCTATTACGGTCTATGGTGGCGCCCAAATCTCCTGCGCTGTATTTGACGTGTTTGCTACCCAACCTATTTCCATATATTCTCAGTGAGGGATCGGCTTACCATGTCGGCCTTTTATAGGTGGATAGTGTACTGGTTAAAAGCTCTGCCTCTGAAACACTGCTCTTCCTGTTCAGTAAGCCTGCACCAATTCAGTAAGAAGACCTTGGGCAAGACTCCCTAACACTGCTACTGCCTATAGAGCGTGCCCTAGTGGCTGCAGCTCTGGCGCTTTACGTTCGCCAGGAGAAAATCGCGATATAAATGTTCTGTGTCTTGTCATTATCGACCCTTGTATCCTTAGCTTACAGGGGTTAAGGCAGTGTCTAGATCTGATGTCAGAGTGGAGGGCTGAGGCTATAAATAAATCATAGCTTCCGAATATCTCTCTTATGGAACCAATTCCCTCTGTCCCTCTTCAGACTTCACTGTTAAAGGGAACCCAACGGGAGGGATTTATGGGGGCTGACATATTTATTTCTTTTTAAACAATGCTTACTGCCTGGCTATCCTGCTCATCCTCTCCCTCTAATACTTTTAGCCATAGTCCCAGAATAAGCATGCAGATCAGGTTTTCTGTCTGAAGTCTGACTAGATTAGCTGCATGCTTGTTTCAGGTGTTTGATTCAGACACTACTGACCAGAAAGATCAGCAGGACAGCCAGGTAACTGGTATTGTTGAAAGGAAAATAAATATGGCAGCATCCATATGTCTCGCACCTTGGGTTCCTTTTAAGGTTTTATTTACCATTCAAGCAGATAAATGTGCTAATTCATCTTTTTGTGATGTCCAAACATAGAAAAATTGCCCCCCAGCAAGTTCATCTATGTCTGATTTGATTGATGGGTGGCTGGTCATGGCAAAATCTATTGAAAATCTGTTTGCTGTGTATGGGGGGGATTCAGTCCCTCTCCTATCAGATTCAGATCAGAAAAGGATTGATCTGTTTGCCATATTGTATGGCAATCTAGCCTTGTGTGGCCACCTTAATCCAACACTAACCAGACCCTAACACTGATTTCTCCTAACTGCTCTTACCTTCCAAAACCCTAAAGCAGCCCATACACTCAGCCGATTTTCTGGCCGACCGATCGATCGCGATCGATCGATCGATCGATCGATCGCAAATCGGTTGGCCAATCGACCGATCGACGGCCGATTTCGATCGATTTCGATGGATTTCCATCGAACTAGCAGGGTGGAAAATTTAGGTCGATCTGATGAGATTGCTTATCAGTTTGCATTGGCCTTAATGGAAATCTGATGGCAAAAAAATGCCATCAGATCGAATTTCAACAGATTTCAAACTGAAATCTATTGGAATTCTATCCTGGTAAAAAATGTTCTAAAAACGCATCAGATAGATCATCAGATGCATTTCTTATCTGTCTGCTGCCAATCTGACGAGTGTATGGGCACCTTAAATCATAAGGAGACTATTCTGCACTGAGGACTTCTTTGGAGCCCAGCTATCCTGCTTACAGAGCTGCAGAAGAAAAACACAGAGACAACAGGAGCCCAAATGGTTCAGTATGTCACAAGAAGAGTGATGGAAAACAAAAGGGATTAGGGTACTTACAAAGTAAGGTTGCACACGGGGCAACCAACCCCTGAAAGCAGGTGGAGATCGATAAACCTGACTCCATTTGGGTGTCCGGCTGGAGCTGGATGCAGTCGCACTCTTGGGAAAAACAGCAAAGATCCTATCGATGGCAAAGCCACAAGGTACCAATGTACACCCCTCCCAAAAGAAGGTGAAAAGCACAAAAGTGGTAACAGGCACTCCATACCTGGCTCTGATACATACTGTATACCTCCCAACTTTTTGAGATGAGAAAGAGGGACACTTAAGCCAAGCCCCTGCCACACCCCTGATCACGCCCCCAGCACACCCCTGGTCACGTGTACCGTAAAGATTTCAAAAGAAAAATATGTTGTTTTATAATTCAAAGCACACTGGTCCTTTCTATCCTGGTTCATTTTCCTTCATATTAACATTTTAAAACTAGTAATAAATCAATTTAACCTCCTTGGCGGTAATCCCGAGCTGAGCTCGGGGTATGCCGCCGGAGGTCGCCGCTCAGGCCCTGCTGGGCCGATTTCCATTCTGTAAAAAGCAGCACACGCAGCCGGCACTTTGCCAGCCGCGTGTGCTGCCCGATCGCCGCCGCTCCGCGGCGATCCGCCGCGTGCAGCGGCGAAAGAGGGTCCCCCCAGCCGCCCGAGCCCAGCGCAGCCGGAACAAACAGTTCCGGCCGGCGCTAGGGGCTGGATCGGGCGGCTCTGACGTCAGGACGTCGACTGACGTCCATGACGTCACTCCGCTCGTCGCCATGGCGACGAGGAAAGCGAAACAAGATAGGCCGCTCATTGCAGCCTATCTTGTTACTTTCGATTGCCGGAGGCGATCGAAAGTACGCTTCCGGAGCGCCCTCTAGTGGGCTTTCATGCAGCCAACTTTCAGTTGGCTGCATGAAATATTTTTTTTTTAATTTAAAAAAAACCCTCCCGCAGCCTCCCTGGCAAAATAAATAAACCGCCAGGGAGGTTAAAGAATGGGAATAAAGTTAAGAGTCAATCCAACACATTTTTAGTAGAAATATATATATATTTACATAGAAAGAGGGACAAAGTCCTGAAAGAGGGACAAATGAGGAGGAGAGATGGACAGGGCTCCCACAGAGGGACTGTCCCTCCAAAAGAGGGACAGTTCGGAGCTATGGAAACAACTCTGGCACTTTATTTGGCCTGAGGAAGTGGGATCAGACCCACGAAATACGTTTCCTGTCCTTAAAATTCATATTAATATGAACTTATCATAATTGAGGTAAGCCACCTCTACTTTTCTATTTTTAGCTGTTTTTTAACTTGGTTTTATCTAATTCTGGGCTCTCTTACCCCCATTGTGCTTATGGAGCTGTAACCACACAGCGAGCTGTGAGGCAGGCAGTATTGTGCGATCACCCTCGCACTTCTATGGTCACTTCATGCTGGAAGTCACCGCGTTCCTGGAATGAACAAACAGCTGGTATAATCAGAAAGCATGTCATTACACTGCTAGCATTGTGTGGCTACTGCTGATATAAATACTACATGGAAGCAATGAATGAATAGGCAGCCGACTAAAGGACTGTCAGTGCATTTGTGCCAGTCTTTTTCCAACAATTCACTTTGCATTAAAGCAAAAATAACCAAACCAAGCTGCTAATTGAATGCAGACCTCCAGCCTCCACAAGCAGCAAGAGAAGGGAATGTGTCATTCAGCGGTATGAGGTGATTGCAGCTCTTCATTCCAATGTGCCATATATTTGTTTTTCAAAGCACAGTGGTAAAAGCATGAGTCACCTCAATCAGATGCAGGAAGGGATTGTCGCTCTGTGACACAGTGAGGTACACTGGGAAAGCAGGATGACATGTGGCTCTAGGACTGTGAGGAAAACTATGTACCGTCCTCATTCTGTCAGCCAACTTGTTGAGTCCAGTGACAACACAAAATGGAACAACTGGTGATTTTCCTCATGTTTGTTTGGAGCAGTGTTTGATCGAACCCCAGAGGTTCAGCGACTCAGTTTCAGGGGTTCGGTGGGGGTGTGTGCAGGGGCGTAACTAGAGGGGAGCACAACCTGTGGTTGTAGGGGCGCCCAGAGCTTTGAGGGGCCCAACCACTAACCTACTCTTCCTTCAAGACAGGGACTATACTTCAGAGCTGGTGCTTTTGTGGTGGGTGTGAAGATCATGACGGTTTTATGACCTTATGACCCTTGTAAGATGGACTCCAAGGTCATGGAGGGCAGCAAGGGGAGGCAAGGGAAGGGGTGTGAACATGGGGGGGGCATCAAAGTATCTCTGGGGGCCCCGTAAATTGTAGTTATGCCACTGGGTGTATGTGTTGGTTTCTCTCAGTAAATATTCACTGAGTTATGTTTTTGCTTTTTGTGTGACATTCATGTTTTATTGGTTTTGTTCCATGAACACAGTGATTTTCTGTTCTGTTCTTATGCAGCATGGTTCATTTTGTGCACTAATAAAATATTTTTCCAACTATGAAGGGTTTCGATTACAGAGGGTTCAGTGAATACACAACTGAAAATATAAAACTTGTGGGGTTCTGTTCCTCCAAGAAGGTTAAGAACCGCTGGCTTGGAGGATCAAATCTCAGTGAATCTCTGTGGAACATCAAATCTCAGTGAATGTCTGTGGAACATCAAATCTCAGTGAATAACTGTTAGATGCACCATGGATTAACTATGTTTTATATGCACATAAAAATCAAGTAATTAAACAAAAATAAAGATTTCCATTTTGAGCCTTTCACACATGACAGAAATCGTATGCGAATTGCATTTTTCTGAATTTGTATTTTCTTCTCATCTAATGCAAGTCAATGGTACCACACTTGTGTGATTTAATGCGAATTTCAGCATACAAATTTTCTTCAGAAAGAAAATGGCCAACATTATTGCATTTTTTTTCACTCAATGGAAATGCAAATTTGTTTGCATTCCAAATGTGAAAAAAAAATGCATAGAAATGTAAAGTTAATTACAAATAAATTCATGTAAATTAACTTCATGAATATGAATGGACAAATCAGAATGAGAAAATTTGCATTAAAACACAAAGTAAAAAAATAAGAATCGGATGCGAAAAAATTGCAAAACGCAGAATTGCAAATATTGAATGAAAAAACATCTGTCCAAAAGTCACAGGATAAGTGTGGAGGCCTCCTAAATTCTTTAAGTATATAGAACTGAACTGAGGTATTGTGTTTGTCCACAGAAGATGAGATTACTTTAAATGCCAACACTAAGGCTCTGTTCCCACTTGCACCAAAAACGTACCCGTTCGGTAAGTTTACAGCAACGGATATGCAAACGGATCACATGTTAAAAATAGCTTGTGTTAGTCCAGAGGTACTGCTCCTGACTGTGAAGCATAGAGTCGTGTTTCCACTTGCTATTTGTAATGGATCAAAGCCCCAACCTGCAGCATTTTCACCGGATAGCGGATGGGTTTAGAAACCTGTGGTAGAAATGAATCTAGCGCAAATGCGACAAGAAAAGGGAATGGAGTGAACACTGAACAGGTCTGCTCCAATCCAAACAGGCCGAAATCCGTTGTATGTGGAAACCGTGTGTTAGGGTGGCCACTAATGGTCCAATTTCTAGCAAAAAATCGTTAGCAATCAAAAATTCAGATCGGATTGGTTGTAAATCATCTCCATTGATGGGCACAATCAATTACGAATGAATATAAAAACAGTCGTCCGATTGGATTTTCGTTGAACCAAAATTTGAATTTTCTTGTTGGTCGTGATAAATAGGAAGCAAAGATTGGTTCGTTGATGGTGTGGTGAACGATTTCACTTCCGATCAGAATTTCTGATCGCTCAAACGATTTTTTGCTAGAAATTGGATCGTTAGTGGCCACCTTTAGACAAACAATTGTTTCATGTGGAAAAGGGGTTAGAATCTCTTTTTGGTTTTGCTGCTCTCCATGTCCTCACCACAAAGACTTTTTTTCACTTTCTGTAATTGGACCTTCAAAGATTTAATCATGGCAATCCAGTGGACATTAGATGGGAGGGGGGGGGGGGGGGAATGATTACTAGAGAAGTATTAAGACAAAATGGGGCCCAAACCAAGATAAAACTTTGGATCCTCATAATAGTCTCTTTCTGGTAAGCAGAGGTGGAAGAAGGGTCGAAGGAGATAGCAGCTGGGACCCTTGACACTGACTAGGCCCTGAGCATCTGCCTAGGTTACCTTGTAAATAATCCTACACTGGTTCTTACTTTTCCCTTGTTGCTTTATCTGTCCTTTTTGAAAAGCTCACCTGCCTCAGAACACATGAACACCATTTTCCCAGATAGGGGTGCACTAATAAAAACACAAAACACTTTTCTCGCAGTTTCCAAAACTGGAAGTTTTGAATCGTACCATTTCCAAAACTAAAATAAATAATAATTGTGGCATTGGGCTTTAAGGATAACATGTAAAGCAGCCAGCAGGAAGCAATTATTTTCATAACTAGGAAGGATCTGTTGAATAATGAACATTTTCCATGATAACATCTTGTCTTATGTTTCTCCAAGTAAATGATTCTTTGATAAGACGCAGAAGAAAGACACAGACAATTTGCTGTACCTTGCTGACTGCGCGTTTCATATGGATCTGCTGATGATGTTGAACACACTGTAATTTTAGCATGGCCAGAAAGCACAATTTCACCATGTTTGCTCTAAGCTAGCGATGCTTATAGCTTATACAGCATACAATGGGAGACTGCATGCCATGACGATCATTACACATTGGCTGAACATTAGGAAAATAATACCATTTCTCAACTGCATTTTTATCTACAGGTTTAGACTTAGATTTACTCATCTGCTGTAATTTGGTTCTACAACCCTAAAGAAACACTATTGCAAAAATTATACCATTTCAAATACCTGTAAACACATACAAAAACACATACAAATACAAAGTACATTTCTTTCAGAGTAAAATGAGACATAAATTACTTTTCTTCTATGTTGCTGTCGCTTACAGTAGATAATAGAAATCTGACAGAACTGACAGGTTTTTGGACTAGCCCATCTCCTCATGGCAAGTTCTCAGGGTTTTATTTTCAAAAGCACTTAGTGAATAAATGGCAGTTGCTCTGTCTAACTGCCAAGAAGTGTACAGCGAGCAGGGAGGCTGGCCAGCATCTTTATTCAAAACCTTTTCAGGGATTCTTTATAAAGAATAAAGGCCATGCTGAGAATCCCTCATGAAGGGATGGACCAGCCGGAAACCTGTCGGTTCTGTCAGATTTCTACTACCCACTGTAAGTGACAGCAACATAGGAGAAAAGTAATTAATGGATTATTTTACTCTGGAAGACATGTATTTCTTATTTGTTTGTGTTTACATGTATTTTACATTTTTTTGCGATAGTGGTCCATTAAGGTGCCCATACAACTTTATTGGGCGTTTAACTACAGTGTGATCAATCTAAAGTCAATAGACTAGTGGCCCACACACTGCAAGCCAGATCCTATGTCATCACTAAACAATCTGACCAATGTCGTGCCTCCCTCTATTTGTGGGCGGTACACAGTGCTCGGCCGTGAAGAGCAGCAACATGGTGCCAGTAAGTTTGGCTCCACCTCCCCTCTTTGATTTGGCCCTTTTCCCTGGGCGCCCCAACTCCCTTTCCCTGTGTACATCCAAGAGGACTTTCAGGGGATAAAAGACTAGACAGAAGAGCCATCATAGGTATGTATACTAGCAGTAGTTTGGTATTCTCATCCAATCAATTACTTTTTAGGAAATTGATAAGAATGGTTAATAGCCTGAAAGGTTGCCTGCAGATCTAAAGCCCAATCTACACGATAAGATTCTTTGTGCGATTCGATTACGATTCCATTTACAATCCGATTAAATCTGACATGTCCAATCGGCATTCGATTCAATTCGATTTGCCATTGTTTTGCAATGGCAAATCGAATTGAATCGAATCAAATCCTGATCGAACATGTCAGATTTAATCGGATCGTAAATGGAATCGTAATCGAATCGCACAAAGGATCGTATTGTGTAGATGGGGCTTAATAAGGACATTTTTAACCACTTCGCCGCCCGGGTACAGTATATCTACGCTCCTTTGGACTTCAGTTCCCTGCCCGGAGCGTAGATATACGCACCCCCCGCCGCTATCGCCGCTGCCGCCGCTGTCCGCGCTCCCACTCGCACTCCCGCTCGTAATCACGCCGCCGGCCGCTCACCCGGAGATCAATGAAAGGGAAAATCCATTCCCGTTCGTTGATCTAAGCCCCGCAGTGATCTGCTGCTTTTCCTCTAAGCAGCGCGATCATTGTGAAAAAAAAAACTATCTCAGCCTCCTAGTACTTCCTCAAGCGTCTTGGAGGTCGCATTAAACAAAAAGTTACTGTTGCCATCTTGTGGCCAAATAGTAAAACTACACCCTAAATCATTTTTCACATACAAATAGACTACTTTTACACAAAAAATTAACTCATTACCTCTCACACTCCCCAATTTTTATTTTTTTTTTGTAATTAAAAAAAAATAAAAAAAATTTACAATAAAAAAAATACATAAATAGTTACCTTAGGGACTAGACTTTTTAAATATTTATGTCAGGAGGGTACAGCACTGTTACTTTATAAACTATGGGCTTGTAAATAGTGATGGACGCAAAACTGAAAAAAATGCACCTTTATTTCCAAATAAAATATTGGCGCCAAACATTGTGATAGGGACAAAATTTAAACGGTTTTATAACCGGTACAAATGGGCAAATACATTTCATGAATTTTAATTACAGTAGCATGCATTATTTAAAAACTATAATGGCGGAAAACTGAAAAATACAATGTTTTTTTTCCCAAATGTTTTCCTATTTTCCCATTAAAACACATTTAGAATAAAATAATTATTGGCATAGTGTCCCACCTAAAGAAAGCCTAATTGGTGGTGAAGAAAACAAGATCATTTTATTGTGATAAGTAATGATAAAGTTATAGGCGAATGAATGTAAGGAGCGCTGAAAGGTGAAAATTGCTCGGATGCTGAAGGGGTAAAACCCCTCAGTTGGGAAGTGGTTAAAGGAAGAAACAGTAGCCCCTGCTTTTATCAGGGGGTAATCAAGGGGATAGATAAAAAAGGTCAAAAGTTGATGGAGTTTGGTTTAGAACTGTGTCAGACTGTCCTGTGTTGGACTGTCAATGAAAGTCATTCAGCTACTTTTCAGCATTTAAATAGAAAATAAATCTGTGGGATTCTAAATAAGTTATTTTTTACGAGTAGGAGGATAGAAACAATTGTTTATCTCATCAGTTTATAGTAATCTCAGGGACACTTTAAAAATCCTAAGAATTTCTCCTGAGGTCCTTTCCCAATGGTGTGTTGCGTTACCCTGTTTTTAGCTCAGGGTAAAGCTACACCAAAGAAATTTCATGGGGCATTTCTGAGCTCCCATAAGCCCTTGCTACATGGGTCTCAGAGTGCCTAGGTGCTGGAGGAGCTGTGGCCGAGGCTTGTTAAGTTTACAGGGAATTGGAGTATTAAAACCATAAAAAAAAAGTATTTGGCTTGAGGAATGCCCTATAAGCGATATGAAAGGAACACAGTTATGCAATGAGTAAAAGTTTAAAACACGTTAAAACGCATCAAACGTGTTTCAAAAAGGCTTGAAAAATGCATGCGTTTTTATGCATTTTTAAAAAAAACAGGTGTCAGCTTTTTATCTTGAAGTGCCTGCCTAATGCTTTCTATCTTTTTGAAGTTTTTTTAAAAAAACGCAGCAGTGGGCTCAGGCCCTAAACAGTAGAAAAATGTGCACCAATCTTCTCTGTATTTTCTTATGCCAGGTCAGGGAAACCTTTGCTCTGTCATTAGTCACTGTAAACAAATGACAGGTGTTATTGGTCATTGCCAAGGTGAGTAATTATACAGGCTTGTCATTGCAAAAGACAGAAGGACAAAGGGTGAAGTGAGGTCTCCTCACTGTGACAGTAGCGTGTTTTCCCTGAATGCGCAAGCATCTCTACATGGAGGCATTATTATCAACTGATCAAGGATCTTCTAGAAGACCCATGAATGAGTTTACAATAGAAGCCGAACATTACTGATATTCTTGGTTCTGTTCAAGGAAGACTATCAGTAATATCAATTTACAATGAATAACTTTCAGCATCTTGAAGGTACCAAAATTATTCCTGTAGAGTGCACAATGGTAAACATTCCTTTACCACAGTTAAATTGCACATTCCACAGGTCCTCTTGTAATGGGAAGTTATAACTACCTGCTGTGACTTCTCTCCTGAATCCGTCCCCGAAGGCCTGTGTCCGGCATGTAGCCCTGCCCCCTTGCAGAAAATATGTCATTGTGTCAATGCACCCCTTCCCTTGCCTCTCCTTGGTGCCCTTCACTGCCTTGGGGCTCATACCACAATGGTCATAAAACAAGTGTGGCTGTCATGATCTTCAAACCCAAAGCAAGCAAAGCCACAAAAACACCTGATCTGAAGTATAGTCCCCTGTATTGGAGGAAGGTAATTTTAGTAGTTGGGGCCCCCATGCTCAGGGCCGGCACTACCATTAAGGCAAGGGGGGCAAATGCCCCTAGGCCCCAGATCTCAGGGGGGCCCCCCAAGCCTGTCCAATCCTCAGCTCTTGAAAATGTAATTCGGTCAGCTGGGCTGCCGGGTACTGCGGCTGTTAGTTGGGCAGGCAGCGACATGCAGGAGAAGAAGGAAGAGTCTCCCTGCATGTCCTGCAGAGTGTCCCCCCTCGCCTGCCCATATGCAGAGTGATGCGAGCAGAAGCATGACATTACAACTTACCTGTCAGCGCTGCCGGGAACCTCTCCAAGTCTTCTCCCTTTCACAGGGTTCCATGTCTACTCTCTGCTGCCCCATAGTGGTGCCTCTCATTACTGCGCCACTAGAGGAGTCAGAGAGGAGACACGGAACTGTACAACAAGAAGAAGACTTGCAGAAGTTCCCGACGGTGCTGCTGACCGGTGAGTGTTATTGTTGATTCTGCTGGCATCACTCTGCATATGGCAGGGGAAGGGGGAGGCCACCTATAATGAGGGGCATCTGGCTATCCATACTAGGGGTGACTACCTTATACTGGGGGGTACAGCTGTCGATTTATACTTGTAGGGGGCACGCTAACTAACCCTGGGGGGCACACCTGGCTATCTTTACTGTGGGGAGGCTACCTAGTGCATGGGGGCACATCTGACTATATTGGGGCGGGGGCAACATCATCCTTGGGGGCACATATGACTATATATACTGGGGCGGAGGGAACATAATCCTTGGGGGCATCGGCACATCTGGCTATATGTACTAGGGGGCTAAATAATCCTTGTGGGCACATCTGGCTGTACTGGGGGGGGGGGGGGGCTATCTAATCCTGGAAGACGCATCTGAGGCTCTCTATATGGGGGGGACTACCTACGGCAGCGCAGTGGTGGAATCGTTTAGGGTATATCAAGGAGGCCCCGAGTTACTATTGCCCGGGGGCCCTACTGGAGCTAGAACCGGCCCTGCCCATGCCTTTGCAGGGGTGGCTCCCTTCTAGTTACGCCCCTGTGCAGAATACTGTATGGCTCCCAACTGTCCCTCTTTTGTAGGGACAGTCCCACTATGGGTACCAAATGCTTCTGTCCCACTTTCTTCCGGAAGCAGTAGATTTGGGCGCATGAGACAAGTGGACAAAAAGGGCGCCCCATTCACTTCCATTATAAATATCGTTTAATGGGCGCTGAACGGGGAAAATAAGGCGCCGGAGATTTTTAAGGATTTATAACGGCGCCCGGAGATTTTTAAGGATTTATAACTATGTTTGTGATGATTTAAGTTTACAAAATGAGCCCGTGACGAATAACGTTTATGAAGATAATAAATCACTATTTCTAAAACATTTCTAACACATTATTATCCACCCAAAAAAATAATTTACATTTTTTTTCTTTACATTTTTTATTTATTAATGTCTGTAAAATATTATTATCCATAGGGGGTTTTAGGTTTAGGCACCAACAGGGGGGTCTTAGGTTTAGGCACCAACAGGGGGGTCTTAGGTTTAGGCACCAACAGTGGGGTCTTAGGTTTAGGCACCAACAGGGGGGGTCTTAGGTTTAGGCACCAACAGGGGGGTCTTAGGTTTAGGCACCAACAGGGGGGTCTTAGGTTTAGGCACCAACAGGGGGTCTAGGGGTTAGGGATAGGTACAGGGAGGGTTTTTAATAAACGAAAATATAAGTTTCACTTTACAAACAGGGAAGATTAACGTTTTAAGAATTGCCGATCTCATACACATTATTTAGTGATTTATAAATTCTTAAAACACTATTTATAAACGAAATTCTACACAATAATTTCTATAAACGATATTTCCATTTATCGTTTATACCACGCGCCCTTTTTTCCCGACGCCCTTTTCGTACGTACCCCTTTCTTCCGTGTTTGTCCCTCTTTCAGGACTGATGCACAGATTTGTGTAAATATATGTATATTTCTACTGAAAAAAATGTGTTTACGTGACTCTAGACTTAATTCCTCTCATTCAATTGATATATTACTTATCTTCAAATGTTAATATTAAGGAAAATTAACTTTATGATATGCGTGACTTAGGGGTATGTCAGGGGCATGGTTAGGTGTGAGGCATGGGGCGTGGCGTAAGTGTCCCTCTATCTTATCTCAGTATAAATGAATGGGCTGCATGACCACCACATGAAAATTTAGACCTTGTGACCCAGGTCATTAATATGAAAAAGGAGTTTGGGCAGCAGCAGTGTGTGTGGTCTGTAGCATTAAAGCGGAATATAACCCTGCATTTCAACTTTGCTCTAAAACATTATTTACAGGATATTATATGCAACCAGCATTTTTTTTTTTACTAGACCAGCATTGGAAGGGTTAAACACAGAGGTTTAAAGTTCCGTGGAGAGATATGCAGAAGTTCAGATAGATACATTTAACTAAATAGAATGTAACAAGTGAGAAATGTTACACATTCTTTGGCTGTCCTCCAGCTCCTTCTCAGTCAGAGAGAGTGAGACACATTCAACACTTAGATACATTTATGTAAACAAAATGTATCTATGTAAGCTTCGGATGGAGTTCTCTCCAGGAACCTTAAAGAGAACCCGAGGTGGGTTTGAAGAATATTATCTGCATACAGAGGCTGGATCTGCCTGTACAGCCCAGCCTCTGTTGCTATCCCAAACCCCCCTAAGGTCCCCCTGCACTCTGCAATCCCTCATAAATCACAGCCACGCTGCTGACAAACAGCTTGTCAGAGCTGGCTGTGTTTATCTCTATAGTGTCAGTCTGCTGCTCTCCCCGCCTCCTGCAGAACTCCAGTCTCCGCCTGCATCCCTTCCCTCCCTGCTGATTGGAGGGAAGGGACGGGGGCAGTGACCGGAGCTATGCAGGAGGCGGGGGAACAGCTGAGACTGACACTACAGATGTAAACACAGCCTCACAGCATGGCTGTGATTTATGAGGGATTGCAGAGTGCAGGGGGACCTTAGTGGGGTTTGGGATAGCAACAGAGGCTGGGCTGTATAGGCAGATCCAGCCTCTGTATGCAGATAACATTCTTTAAACACACCTCGGGTTCTCTTTAAAGCTCTGTGTAACCCTTCCAATGCTGGCCTAGTAAAAAAAAAGTTGCATATAATATACTGTAAATAATGTTTTAGAGCAAAGTTGAAATGCAGAGTTATATTCAGACTTAATAAAGGCCCCACATGTCTCTTACTGTAACTCACAGCAGCCAATCAGTATTCAGCTTCCAGTGACCTGACTTCCTGCCTTCAGCAAAAACCAATCTAACGGGTTAGTGTGCATTATAAATTAATAATCACTAAGATTTCCTATTTTTGGCCATGGAGCTTTTCCATAAATGTCATTATACATCTGCAATAGGCTTTTATGTAACACATCAGTCCTGTTCTGAATGTGACATGTAAATTATACTCTCCACATAAAACATACACGGTAGATCAACAGATAAGTGATACTGTAAAGATCCCAGGGCCCATTCCTGCCCCCGTAACCATACAGAGCATGCGGGACTCTGGGGGATAATGTGTCTTGCCCAAGATCATATAGAGGACACATTATTAAAGTCAGCTTTTCCACTCCTCTAAGCCATCTAAACCAAACTCTGATTTCAGCAAATGCACTCCTCTTCTTTTCCTGTCTCAAATGTCTGGAGATATTGATCTGTTGAGAATCATCAGCTGATGGTCCTGTGCTCTTAAGAGAGAAACGCCATTTGGCACTTAGCTAAAATTCCGCAACTATATCACCGGCCTTTAAGAGACCATTAAACAGTTAATTTCTCATTTCTTCTGGATTCCCTGTTTTCAAGGCTGCTGAAATTATAACCATTCGCAAAGATATGTCAGCATCGCAGCATAGCACAAAGACATGCAATATACTGTAGCTTTTCAGCACTAAGCAGCAATGCATCTGGGCTGTAACTGATCTAGCCTGGCTATCTTATGGGACCTGTAATATTATGACTTTATTATGTTACATTATTTATGATGTCATCACCCTGTTGCCCATTACTGGTGATGTCATCACCTTGCAGCCCTTCACAGCCTATTGTGCAGTCCTGACACTGTCACAGAGAGAGATGGCTTAACAACAAATATTAGGGTGGATTTCCACCATACACGTTGCATGACGCATACATTATCAGTGTTCTCCCCAGAAATTTTTCCCAGCTGGGTGGCATGAAATAGTAGCCGGGTGGCATGAGAAAGTAGCTGGGTGGGGCGAGATAAAAGAATGCAGAACCAGTGCTTCTGTGAGCAACTGTGCTTAAAGCTTAGCAGGAGGTGAGCCCATGACAGCCGGGTGCTCACCAAAACTAGCCGGGTGAAGCACCCGGCTAAAAGAGCCTGGGGAGAACACTGCATTATAATAATGTGTGAACTGCAATGGACACTGCAATAGTCTAAAACACGTCATAATTAATAGCCTGTATGAGGTGAGTTAGAGTAATATGACACGTTGCAACGCAGAGATGGGAACAGGCCCATGGAATTGCATGGGCAGTGAGTTCACATGCAGGATAATTCTGCAATGCAACGGATGTAGTGTGAATGCACCCTTAGTAGAGAAGTCGCGAACATCAAATTTTGGGTTCGCGAACAGCGAACGCGAACTTCCGCAAATGTTCGTGAACAGCGAACCGCCATAGACTTCAATGGGCAGACAAATTTTAAAACCTACAAAGACTTTTTCTGGTCACAAAAGTGATGGAAAAGTTGTTTCAAAGGGTCTAACACCTGTACTTTGGCATGCCAGAGGGGGGTCCATGGCAAAATTCCCACCAAAAATTACGGAGTTGACGCAAAGTCGGGTTTTAATCCCTATAGGGAAGAAATCACATTACGCACAGCTCTGGGTGTCAGTGGGCTGTGGAGTGTCACACACAGAGAAATGCAATAGTACTATCAGAATACAGTGAAATAATAATGCACAGGAGTGGTACTGTGTCTGCAAGTTAATGTAGCAACAGCAGTAGTGTGCACACAGCTCTGGGTGTCAGTGGGCTGTGGAGTGTTACACACAAAGAAATGCAATAGTACCATCAGAATACAGTGAAATAATAATGCACTGGAGTGGTTCTGTGCGTGCAACGTAACCACTTAAGCCCGAAGGGTTGTTTATTTTTTGCATCTGAGCAACTTTCACCTCCCATTCATTTGCCAATAACTTTATCACTACTCATCACAATGAATTGATCTATATCTTGTTTTTTCCGCCACCAATTAAGCTTTCTTTGGGTGATACATTTTGCTGAGAATTAATTTATTCTAAATCCATTTTAACAGGAATATTAAGAAAGAAACGGAAAACAATCATTATTTCTCAGCTTTTGGCCATTATAGTTATTAATACATGCTACCGTAAATAAAACCTATGTATTTTATTTGCCAATTTGTCTCGCTTATTACACCATTTAAATGATGTCCCTATCACAATGTATGGCGCCGATATTTTATTTGGAAATAAAGGTGCATTTTTTCAATTTGCATCCATCACTATTTACAAGCCCATAATTTAAAAAAAAAATATGAATATACTCCTTTGACATGCATATTTAAAAAGTTCAGACCCTACTATTTATGTTTTTTGTTGTTTTTTTTGTTTTTTTAATTGTAATTTTTTTTTTTTTATTAAACATTTTATTTGGGTATTTTTTGATGTGGGAGGTAAACAGCTAATTCTAAATGTTAAAAATGTATTTATTTAATAAAAAGTGGATGTGGGTGTAGTTTTACTATTTGGCCACAAGATGGCCACAGTCAAAAATTCCTGGGAGCGATCGATCTCACTCCCAGGAAGAAGAATGAAGACGGTGAACTTTTTGAACTCAGAAAAACCGCGGCGTCTGATGAGACGCTGTCGGCTTTTCTGCGGGGGGCTTCGATCAATGGGAGGGATCTATAATCCCTTTCATTGATCGCTGGGCTACTGGCTGGCGGCTGGAGCGCGCACGGGAGCCACCGCGGGAGTGCGCGCAGCCCAACTGGACGAGAATGTTTGTCCAGTTGGGCTTAAGTGGTTAATAAGGTAACAACAATACTAGCACACAGCTCTGGGTGTCAGTGGGCTGTAAGGTGTCACACACAAAAAAAACACAGGAGATCGAGCAGCAAGTCTGACCCTGCTCTCACTAACAGTCAGTCAGTAGCCAGCAGAGAATGAATCCAATATGGCTACCGCAACTGCTTTTTGATAAGGGGGTCCAGGAAGGTGTGCCAGCTGAATGGCTGCCATGTGTCGGCTGACAGTATGATAAGGGGTCAAAGTTTAGCTCAATGACGATGTATAGGGGGCAAGTCGAATGCGCCAAAATCGATCAGCAGAAGTTTGCAGAATACTGTTAGCCGGCTAACAGCTCGGGCCATCTCTAACCTTAGACTAAAGTGATAAAGTTTGAAACAGCATGATGCAGAGTATTTGATATGATCCAATGATCTAGTCCATATTCCTGCCAAAGTGTACATGTAAAAAAGGGCGCGGGGGATTACGGCTAGTAAAATATTGGTAAAAATACTGATATTCTACTACTTAGTTCCAATAGTAAAATATTGGTAATGTGTACCGATATTTTACTATGTCTTAACCGAACCCTATTCACATACAGAACCCTCCCTCTACTGATACCTAACCCTAAAACCTCCCCCTACTGATGCCTAACCCTAAAACCTTCTTCTACTGATACCTAACCATAAAACCTCCCCTACCGATGCCTAACCCTAAGATCATCTTCTACTGATACCTAACCCTAAATCCTCCCCCTACCAATGCCTAACCCTAAAACCTTCCTCTACCGATACCTAACCCTAAAACCTCCCCTACCGATGCCTTACCCTAAAACCTTCTTCTACTGATGCCTAACCCTAAAACCTCCCCCTACAGATGCCTAACCCTAAAAACCTCCCTCTACATATGCCTAACCCTAAAAACCTCCCTCTACATATGCCTAACCCTTACCCCCCCCCCCCCCCCCCCTCCTTTCAAGTGGTGTCTAACAAAATTTGGGAGTCCGGAGGCACCACTGCTAAGTCACGGATTGTGGCAAAGATAGTGCAAAGCAGTGATTTACAGCAAAGAAGGTAAAATCGTGGGTGCCAAGGCATGCTGCTATGCAATGCTACAATTTGCATATCCGCATGCCTCAGCGGCCTTAATTTTATCGGGAGCCTCCATGCGCCCAAATTTCCTTGCTTTGCTGCAAATTGCGGCTTTTATAATGGGCACCTGTGGGGGCCCCTTTTTTTCCACAAGGAATCCTGCACCCTTTTTTCCTGTTTCGACACCACCAGAACTCTTGGCCAGCGATCCGTCCTGATGGATCATTTCGGCTGAGCAATGGGCAAGAGCATTGTTCTCCCTGCTTAACCCGCCTGCCGTAGGATGTCAGTCCCATACTGTTCCATGTTATTTCTAGAGTTTAGTCTTGGTTATCCAGCACTGATGGGTATTGACTGATGCCAGTGTGCTTTCAGATTGATTTAGACTCAATCCTAAAAATAGGCCTAGCTAATCATTATTATACCCCACTCTATATACATACCATGAACTCTGTATTCTGTATTAAATGTTAAAATACAGTAATTTAATGAATATTAACCTTGGGGAAGCCGTGGAACCCAGTCTTAAAGCGGTATCGTCACCATAAAAATCAAATTTCAACAGCAACTGGTCTGAGTGTATTAAGTGATAAAGATGCTAATCCTGCATTCAAAACTTTCAAAAAGTTTTCTGCTGTTATGATTTGGAGTTATCATATACCTTAGGAGCACTGGCTCTTTAGTAGTCGGTGCCAAAGAATTGCATGCTGGGGTTATTTTTATCTATAATATATTCCTCCTCTTCCCTTTATTTCCCTGCCTGCTGCTTATCTGAAGCCTAATCCCCTAATCACTTGTGTTTACAAGCAACGCTGAGGTGACTCAGCGATTGGAGGAGACAAGAAAAAAAGTAAAGGGCAGAAATGACATCACGAGTTAGCCTTTACAGTGGGCAGAAGACATGGCCCGCCCCCCACCAGGAACAGAATTCTCGTCATTTACTATATAACATTCACTGAAATCAAAATGTGGACAGTACAATACATGTGTTATGTAAGTAGATCAAGTATTTATCTACTTATATATTTGTTTTTTCCCCTGGAATAGTATGGCTGATCCTACTGCTTTAAAGCACAGCAGTGCCCACAAACTGCCTAAGAAGTTGTCCTTCACTACTGTGAGTACTGCCAGCAATTTGAGCTGGTTGGTTGAGACTGCTGGTTAGTTGAGTACTGGAACTGGATATCCGGGACTCTACTGTAAATGATCTTACTGCTGTATTTATCGTATGTCAGAGGAGGCTTCTGGATTGTAGATGGGAGCATTTCTCCTCAGTATTTGAAATACTCTGCACAATGCTGTTTGAGACGTTATAATTCTGGTCTAATATTAGCTGGTAAGCCTTCTCTCTGTATGGTGGTGGGCACTGTGTGAAAAGGTTTGTTCCAACATGCGGACCTATTGCATTGGTCATGAAAAGATCACTATGTGCTCACTGTTTCTGGAAGATGATACCCTAGCAGCATTGAATAGATTACAGGCGATGACAGACTTAGTTTGAGAAGCCCTTAAACTACTTGCTAATGATTTCTGTAGAGAACCTTCAAACATCAGATTTGTTTGACAAGGACCAGATTGTGCATCTGCCATCTTGTGTCTGCTGTTACCTCAATAGTCGCCAAAACACCTTCTTACTCTGCTTTCCTGTGAAAGATTGGCATAGGGTGCCTGAAACCAGTAATTATTTAAATTGGTTCGTGTTATGGGACTTAAAGCAATCAATGTCACAGCTGGTCGTTTGGTGATGTAAGGGACCCCACTTGAGGCCCTCGATCTAGCAAATTGGCCACCACTGATTTATGTGCATGAAGAGTCTCTACATATTGTTGTTATGTTTAAGACATCTGTTAATACGAGGACAGAGCCTCTTCAGGAATTGGAACACTGCTCAGCATCCACTAATTTCCTACATCTAGGAACCTTTTGGCTATTAGAGTTACCAGATTTGAATGATATCTGTCTATTTGCAGCACCACTGCAAATCTTCCTCCACTCCGTTTTATAAAGTGTGGTGAGAAGCAGTGCTGACTCCAGAGAAGGACAGGAAAGCCAACTGTTTTTTTCTTAATTTAATCATTGCACATTTCAGCCCTCTTCTTCCCCGTTCTGTTATATGATGTCACATTCAGAAGATGCTGGTAGACCAAATGTCTTCAGTAAGTGGTGACAGCAGATGGAGGAGAAAATTTCCCTTCCAAATTCAGCAGAGGAGCCCACTTCCCTGGGACAAGTAGATTAGTGACCGTCAAAGGTCTACACATGGAAAAGGCAACAAGGTGGGGCCCCTCTGTAGTGGGGAAACACTACAGAGGGGCCCCACAAGGATGGGAACACCCTATGGGGGAAATAAAGATCTAGAACAAACTTTAGTAGAACTGTGAAGCTGGGACCCATTCTGTGGAAGACACTGGACAGCTGGGACATATGATAGAGGCACTGGGAAGCTAGGATACACTTTGCAGAACACTAGAGAGCCTTGGATACACTAAGGGGGCACTGGAGAACCAGGGCACACTCTGCGGGACACTGGGTAGCTAGGAAGCACTTCGGAGTATACTGGAAAGATGGGACCAACTCTGGGGAACACTGGAAAGATGAGGCCCACACTGAGGAACACAGGAAAGGTAGAGCACACTGAGGAACACTGGAAAGGTGAGGCCCACTCTGGGGAGTACTGGAAACATAGAGCACACTGGAAAGATTGAGCACTTTCAGAGGAATACTGGAAAGATGAGACCCACTCTGAGGAACACTGAAAAGGTGTAGCACATTCTGGGGAACACTGGAAAGGTGGATTACACTCTGGGAAACATTGGAAAGGTTTGGAACACCCTGAGGTTGGTACTGGGAAGTAAAAAACCCTACTAGGACAGTGGCTTATACCTGCCTGACAGTTCCCAGATATGACACTACTCTCACACCTGAATAAGCTATATCTCGGGCTGAAGTCAACCTTGGGCCAAGGTGGGTCTACATTTCCAGAACACACGATTAATAAATAAATACATTTTCATAAAGAAGATTTTGTGGATGAGTGCGCTAATATATTTCTGAGTTAAATAGCAATTCCAGGCAATAAACATCGCTAGTAAACTGCTGAGTTCTATCTGGGAAACTGAAACTTGGCGTTCATGCGGACCTATCAGAAAAAATAAATATGTCATAGAAACTCTGCTGTTCCATACACAGTAATGTATAATTAATTGGTACCCTTCAAACCTGTATGTGGAGCTCTGTAATCATAAATGGGACATAATCCAGGCAGAAATCTTACAGGATTTGGGCGGATAAAGCGACGCAGCGTGTACTGGTTGTGGCAGCACAGAAATCCCCAGTGCGTCGGGGCAAATGGGCCACACTTTATTACGGTACTTATTTCCCAGAACATAGTTCCGTCCGTATATAATATTTAAAGAGGTGAGTTGTAGGAAATCAATGTGTGTCTTTCTGTAGCTAAGCAACATCAAAGGAAAGTACATTGCAATGATTCGTCAAAAATACATCAATTTGACTCTTTTATGTTAGAGACCTTGTTAAGAGACCTTGTCTGTAGCACTTGCACAGTGCTTTAATTGCACTGAGGAGGACTCTGAATGGTACAATTTCACACATCCCAATTTTCTGGGATGAGAAGGAGAAACATGTTTCAGCATCAAAACGTTTAGACAAAAAATACTTGCCCCCACACATACTATGAAGCATTTGTTGTAAGCAAAAATACATAGTGCATTTTATGCAGCGTAGTGGCGTAGTGGTTAGCACTCTCGCCTTGCAGGACTGGGTCACCGGTTCGTATCCCAGTCAGGGCACTATTTGCACTGAGTTTGTATGTTCTTCCCATGTCTGTGTATATTTTTTCCGGACACTCCAGTTTCCTCCCGCATCCTAAAAACCAGAGCTATGGAGTCTGAGTTGGAGTCGGTGGTTTAATAAACTGAGGAGTCGGAGTAGGATGATTTTTGTACCAAATCCACAGCCCTGTTAAGTATTAGACTATGAGTCGGAGCCATTTTGGGTACCTGGAGTCGGAGTCGGTGGTTTCATAAACTGAGCACTCCATAGCCCTGTTAAAAACATAGAAATAAGTGAATTGGCTTCCCCCTAAATTGGCCCTAGACTATTAAAAGCAGGGACTATCTTTCTTTAAAAACCTTTGCTGGCAACCTTTCCGGCTATTGACTGTTCTGATGGATTTCCTAATTCCTTTTTCAATTGCAGAGTGCTGAATAGTTATTTTAACAGGAGATTAAAATATTACTGCTAGGAGATAACTTAGGAGAAAAAGTGAATTTGTTGAGGCTCTGCGTGTTTTACTGCTTATTACCTGTATTGTGTTGTCTGTGATCCTTATTAGCATTGTCTGTAGCCTTAATTATTGTCCAGCACTGCGTAATATGTTGGCACTATACAAATCCAATAAATAATAATATGTTGATTTGTATAATGAAAAAGCGCTTAATAGGCAAGGGAGGAACAGCCTGTCCTCTCTTGGGTCTTTGTATTTTTTGGTAGGTAGATGGGTTGGGAAGTGTATACTCAAGTAAGAATGAAGTTTATTAACCACTTGACCTGAGGAAGAGGGCACAGACTCACGAAACGCATTGTCTTTCAAAAGTGTTCAATAAAAGAATTTATCATTTTATAGCTTTAAAATTATTATATGAGTTATTTCTCCCTATTTTAACAAACATCATTTTTACTGGGGGGTTCCTTCATTTCTCACTTAAAGGGGTAAAGAGCAGGCTTTCTGGGCTGTGCTGCTGCATGGCTCAGCATTATCATGCTGTTCAGTCGGGCTGAAGCATTGGGAGAGATCTCTGAGAAGACTGCAATCTGTAATTTTGCGCTGCAGGAAATGGTTGTCACCACCCTATAGGGCAGAACATGTTGTTTGACAATGAGTCCATTAACTACTTTAGGACCTTGATGATTGAAATCTACGTCCTTTTTTGATGGCTACCTGGCTGCCAGGGTGTAGATTTCAGTCCACCGACGCCACGCGTTCTCGCCGCTACCGACGATCTTGCCACTGTTTCCCGGCCACAGCTCACTCGCTCTGCCGTCTCTATAACGGCAGAGCCCTGTGAGTGGGTCAGGAGCCGATTTCATTGGCTCCTGACACTGTCTATCAACATAAGCGTTAGTGTCAAAAGAATATATAGGAATGAACACCCGCACAGCAAATAACCTCATAGACCAGGTGATTTACATCACCTTTAAGAGAGTAAAATCAAAGATTAGAAATCTGTATTATAAATTCCCACATGCACCATGTCAGTATAAATGTATAGTAAAAATATAAAAAGCAGCTGACTCTTGGGTGCATGTAGGAATCACTTTATTATAGAAAAACCAAAGTCTATATCAAAATATCAACCTGATAAAACCACATATATGTTACAATAACAGTGTAATACCCCAAGAAACTTAACCACCCCTAAAAACCCCTATAGGAGGCCATTGCACTGACACCCTGAACTGCATAAAAAAGAGCTTATAGAGGCTGCAGTCCTCCAAGCTCTCCAAAAATATGTACAATTGCCAGCTGGTTCATGAAATTCATCCGTGTGTACTAGATGGAACCAACGGTCATCAGGAGCATCATCATCAGCATAAATCCAGTTTGACCATTTGGCTACAAGCTCAGCGGATGACAAAACTGGGCCCAATTGCAAAGCAGAAAAATCTGAGATCTCTCAGGAACCCTCAGATGACATCTGACTCACATACATACACTATTGCTTGTTCATATTGTCATTGGACTCAATCGCAGTCCTCTCCAGGTCATGCCAGTGGAATCATGCATGGTGTATAAAGCAGGCAAAGTCAGATACATAGTGGAGCGTTTCCTGTTTGCGCTCCACTGTGGAGCGCTCGGCACACACACTCTCGCTGCCAGTTGGGCGGCCTTGGGCGGGACTGAGGTCCTGTGACGAGGTGTGCCGTGATTGGCCGAGCGGGGATGGAGGAGATGAGCAGATCCTGCAGAACGCCATTCAAAGCTCGCCGCACATTGCGGCAAAGGAACAGACGCTTGTCTCAGAAGAGGCCGGGATAGTGAACGGCGAAACATGTCAGATGTTTAGCGTCTGAGGCCAACCGCTGCACCCTTAGGAATTGCACCCACCATCTTGCCAAGCTGGTAACTATACGTCTGCTCCACTTCTGACCTTTGTGCTGCGGAGTACAATAGGTGGCCATATTTATATGGACATTATTTTTTACCATCAACTTTGCCATCACGCATTCAAACCTGCATGGCTTAAAGGAAAACTTAAGTCAAAAAAAAAAAATGACATTTACTCACCTGGGGCATCCCTCAGCACCCCGAAGCTGGATGGTGCCCTCGCAACCCCGCTCCGATCGTCCTGTCCCCGCCGGCGGCTACTTCCGGTTCGGCGACAGCCGCCGACAGGCTGGGAACGCGGCTGATTTTCCGCGTTCCCAGCCGCTGCTATCACCCTCTATGCTGCTATAGCGTCTATATATACGCTATAGCAGCATAGAGGGTGATAGCAGCGGCTGGGAACGCGGAAAATCAGCCGCGTTCCCAGCCTGTCGGCGGCTGTCGCCGAACCGGAAGTAGCCGCCGGCGGGGACAGGACGATCGGAGCGGGGCTGCGAGGGCACCATCCAGCTTCGGGGTGCTGAGGGATGCCCCAGGTGAGTAAATGTCATTTTTTTTATTTGACTTAAGTTTTCCTTTAAGACACTGACTTCATTCAAGCTATGCAGCTGCTTCAATGTTAAACTTTAGTCATCCTATGGACACTCATATACAGCTTATATACAGCTTATCTGCATGATTCTGTGCTTGCTCTATGCCATTTTGCATGACTCTGCATGACTTTGCCTGCTTTATACACCATGCATGATTCCACTGGCATGACCTGGAGAGGACTGCGATTGAGTCCAATGATAATATGAACAAGCAATAGTGTATGTATGTGAGTCAGATGTCATCTGAGGGTTCCTGAGAGATCTCGGATTTTTCTGCTTTGCAATTGGGCCCAGTTTTGTCATCCGCTGAGCTTGTAGCCAAATGGTCAAACTGGATTTATGCTGATGATGATGCTCCTGATGACCGTTGGTTCCATCTAGTACACACGGATGAATTTCATGAACCAGCTGGCAATTGTACATATTTTTGGAGAGCTTGGAGGACTGCAGCCTCTATAAGCTCTTTTTTGTGCAGTTCAGGGTGTCAGTGCAATGGCCTCCTATAGGGGTTTTTAGGGGTGGTTAAGTTTCTTGGGGTATTACACTGTTATTGTAACATATATGTGGTTTTATCAGGTTGATATTTTGATATAGACTTTGGTTTTTCTATAATAAAATGATTCCTACATGCACCCAAGAGTCAGCTGCTTTTTATATTTTTACTATCAACATAAGCGGCTCTCATTGGCTTACATTGAAAGGCAGGGTCAGGAACCAATGAAAGCGGCTCCTGACCGGCTCACAGGAACTCTGCCGTCATAGAAACGGCAGAGTGGGTGGCCCAGGTTCCCGATGTGCACCGGTGACGGCGATTGCGGTGGGTATGTGCGACGATTCGTCGATATTCCACTGTTTCTTGTACCACCGGTCTCTGGTCCTTAAGGGGGCAGAGACCGCTGGCACTTAAGTGGTTAAACATGCCTGCATAAAGATCTCTGAAAAATCACCCTAAACAATCAAAAAGCTTAAAAACAAAATATTTCTAAAACATCTTCATAGAAACTAATAATACTATTTTACACTTGGCAAGTCCATTGATGAAAGTGTACCTGAGGTGACATTTGACATGATGAGATAGACATGTGTATGCACAGTGTCAAGCATACAAATAACTAGGCTGTGTTCCTTTTCTTCCTTTTCTGCCAGAAAGAGCTAAACGTTGAGGTATGCAAGAGACAGTTTCTCTCCAGTCAGGACATAGTTGGACTATAGCTCAATGATAAGGAATTACAGCCATAAGACTCTGTCCTAGTAGAGATCTGCTTCTGAGTACAGGGGGTAGATAATAAAGGGTTTAATAGCTCATATTTTTTAACTGGGAAATCAAGACTGCGTGAAAGACTATCATGCAGTTGAAAAATTAAAACATTAAACCTATTTATTTAGCTGACACACACAAAAAAATAAAACTGTGGGATTCTAGAAAATGTAATTTTAGGAATAGGAGGATAGATACAATTGTTTATCTGATCAGTTCATTTTCACCTTAGGTTTCCTTTTGTAACACTGAGTTGTTTTCACAAGTCCCATCTCCACTTATCGCTGCAGACAAATGTATGTGCTTTCATCTCTGTGGAAGAACTGTGGCTCTTCCATTCATTGTCAGCAGACCTTAGAGCAGCAGCCTGTTCATAGCGCTGTGACATATGCAGGAGAGTACATTGTTTATAAATGTCACATGTTCCAGCTGACTAATATAACCTCTGTGCCCAGGCAGACTGTAAGTCACTCCACCTTCCATTAACCATTACAATGCTGCCGGCTCTCTCCTGATACAAAAGTCATAGGTATGCACACAAACTGCAATATTACTACTGTTACTGGACTAAGAATGACACTACTAATGGCAGAAGTGTTTAGATCTCTGCAATGAATACCTCTGTCTCTGAATTGTTAGTCTGGGAAAATATGATGATTGTTACCAGGTAAATCTGAAGATCTTCTATAGCCAACCATACATGCATTGGCAGTCACCACTGTAAAGGTGGCCATAGACCTGTCGATCTGCCGCCAGTTTGACCCTCAGATAGATCCCTCCGTGATCAAATATGATCAGACAGGGATTTATTGCTTGTTCATACACTGCAGATTTTAAAGTGGTCTGAAAGCCAGCATTTCTACTTTGCTCTAAAAGATTCCTCACAGCTTGAAAGATACTATCCCAGAATTTTTTTTTAGAAGAACATCACTGAAATGGTTAAACAAAGCACTTTGTCCTGCTATTCAGCTTCAAATCCGCATCCAACCTGGAGATAACAGTATCTTTGTTTGCATCCCAATGTTGATATATGTGTGTAAACACAGTGTAACAAGTGAAAAGGAGCTCTCTGTGAAGCTCTCTGTGCTTCAAGCACACAAACAGCTCAGAACAGCTAATTAGAAGATGTTAATATATAATAAAAAGCAGTTTGAATAAAATGCAATAGCAGATTTCAGGGCAAGACAAACTACACTTTGGAAACTTGTAATTTGTAAACAGACAATATTACTTTTGTACAAAAGCAAATATGATAACTGAGTAATAAAAAATAGGAAAACACATTGTTATTTAATGTTATGTCAGAATTTCAGACCACTTAAATAGATTTCAGCATGACATGGAAATTGTCCTAGCGGTCCACCCCCTCTCCCCCCAGTGTATTTAAGATTAACTCCCCACCCCCCTCCCGCAAGCCCATGGTGCTCACCTGTCACGCCAGCACAAATCCTCACCTACTCCAGTGTCCAGCATCATTTTGAATTTCCACCAAGGACACCTCACAGGACACTGATGTCAGTACATGCACCCGTGTCATGTGGTACAGGCGTTCGCCGTGACAATTTAAAAAGATACTGGACAGAGGAGGAGGCAAAGATTTGCACATGGGCATTCAACATTCACCACGGTGGCATACACTTAAGGGGAGACTGGCCCGGGGTCTGGAAAGAAAACTCCATAACCTGAGACTGCTGTTTCGGGCAATCTTAGCTCTCAGCAAAAGCATTTTGAAAAAGAGCTGGGATTGCCCGAAACAGCAGTCTGTCACTGCTGCCCTATTTCTGTTACAGTATATGAATAAGGAGATTTAAAGTACTTTTGGGGGTGCAGACCCATCTGGTTTGTTTGTTTTTTTTTCTTTGTTTTTTTTTTTTTATTACAGAAATTGACATTTTTTCTATTTTTAGATAATGGCTCCAATTTATAAGTAGGGTCCAAATTACCCACGAGGTATACAATTGAAATTGTTGAAATTTATTTTTTCTTTCTTTTAATTTATATTTGTTCAACCTCTTCCCATTACCAGTTTAAAAACAAAAAAGAAAAATGAGGTATCTTACCTCAATGACGAAATCTCTAAACTTACAAAAGATTTTTATTTGAGCACAGGCAACGCGTTTCGCGGGTCTGAGCCCGCTTCCTCAGGCCAATACAGTGCCAAATGACAGAAATCATGTAGCATAGGGAGCCTAAGGCTGTATTTTTTTCCATAGGGTGCCAAGACACCCCAACCACGATTGCTCTTCCCATAACATTTCAGCCAGATATACCCCCTGCAGCTGCACCACACTGTTCACTAACTTCATGCTTTCCTGTAGGAACTTGTCTTGCCACGCTGCATCTCACAGCCCTGACACCCAAAGAATGATCCAAGATCAATCAGCTTGGTCTCCAATTATGTGATCCTTCACAATCAATGTGATTTTTTTTTTTTTTATTTATATAGCGCCAACATCTTCCATAGAGCTGTACAGAGTGGGAAACATAGATACATACGTAGGCAACACAAGACACTAATTATATTATTAATTAAATTACTAATTTTAAAATGTTAACATGAAAGAAAATGAACCAGGATAGAAAGGACTAGTGTGGTTTGAATTATAAAACAACCTATTTTTCTTATGAAATCTCTATGGTATGCGTAACTAGGGTTGTGATGGGGCGTGATTAGGGGTGTGGCAGGGGCGTGGCTAAAGTATCCCTCTTTCTCATCTCAAAAAGTTGGGAGGTATGCCAGTATGCTATCCAACTGATGTGGTTTAACATAAAGTACAATCAGAAAATCCAACCACACAAGTACAAAATACATATATCGTTGATGTGTTGTTTGAAACATCAGCAATGCAGGTACACAGCAGAAACAGGAAATGCTCGTGGGGAGGGGGCCTGCCTTTGTAAGCTTACAATCTAGAGGGCCGATGTGATTGGCTAGTCGCGGTGATCAAAGAGGGAGTTTGTTGTGGCTGAACAACCTTTCCTGTCAATTAGATTTAAAAGTCTAGATTATGTATCATCTGAATGACAAACATATTTCTATAGAACAATCTGCACTGCAGACTCAGAGCAAACGTTATACCCACAAGACTAACCTCACATACAAATATTACAGAAAATACATTCTACGTGGTGCTGAGCCTGTTTGTCAGTTGTCACCAGCCACTTCCATCAAAGAAGAGTGCGAGAGACTTAGATATACATACACACTGTGAAGTAAGAGAACACACTGACTGACAACCCTTTCTTTTTAATCCAGGACATGGAAAGTAGGATTTACTGGCCAGAGAGCACCATGACAGACATCCCGATTTGCATCCATTAGGGCGTCTGCCTGAGAAGCACTATCAAAAGGACTCTCATCCCACACAAAGACCTATGTGGATTACCACACCCATTAACAAGTTACATAAACAGCTTCATGTTCACACTACCAAGAACCTTAATAATTCAGAAAAGATGCATTAAAACAGAGGAACAGGATAGTACATGAATCTCTACCTAACCATGATTTATGGTCCCAAAGTAAATGAAGACTCCATTAGCAACATTAGGTTTTTTTTAAAAAAAGGAGAAGGAACCAGATGGCAAGTGCTGCGGTACTTGGTCCATTTATCCAGCATGTTCATGCATGAGTGGTTTACCAACAAACAATAACTGTATTAATTATCCATAGAAGTACTCCATTTACTTTCAAAGGAACTTTGTAGTGAGAGAAATATGCATGCTGTCATCTATTTACCTACTAAAATTCCTCTCTAGGCACAAACATTCCCTAGAACGCTGCATCTTCTCTTGTGTTTGCCCGTGTATTGGTTCCTTGATTACGGTACTTGTCATACAAATCACTTCCTGGCTACTTTTTGCCTCACAAACTGTCTGTGTTGTAGTTTGAAATCCTTCAAGAGAGATTAATTCTTTGCCTTCCCCCTTGCATTCTTAACAGCAGGATGATGTGATCCAGGAAGCAGACACACCCAGAGGGTCTGAATATCACTTTCTGCACTGACTGCTGCTTTTAGTCATGTGATCAAATTTTCATTTTTTTGAAGCAGAAGCATAATTTCCCACAAAAAAGTGAAGATGTTTGGTGGGTACCTGTACTTGTGACGTGCCTCAATGCACATTTGTAAATAGATTCCAAATCCTTATGTGAGTTTTGTGCATTTTTACAAATTAAATAAGTAATACATATGCTCCAGTGTGTCACTTTATCTAAATAAACCAATGCAAATCTAAATCAGTTAACACTGAGGTGATCTCAAACCCTACTTGCCCTAACTCTATGGAGCCACCTCAGGGTTTATGAAGTTCTATTTTGAGAAAGAAACACTGCTCACCACACCACCATGCCAAAAATGGAGCAGGACCAGGAGTGGCCAGACCAAACGACACAGGTATAGGGAAAGTCTGTACAACCAAATGGCATAAAAGCCCAATCTATATTGGCAAATCATTCTAGACACAGACATATCAGCTCATGCGTATCAGAGCACAAACTCTCTCCTTAGTCATAGTTTATGAAGTTCTAAAGTCCTATTGAAGAAGTCAAGCTGGGACATCCATCTGAGGCTCCTTCAGATTCTGCAACATTGCAGCAGACCAGCCTCAAGCTGCTATTTCTCAGAGGGGACATAGGCCTCAATTCACTAAGCTTATCTCCTGTCTTTAATAACTCTTCTGAGCTGTTTCTACAGTTATCATCATGGTCATAACTGTAGAAACAGCTCAGAAGAGTTATTAAAGACAGGAGATAAGCTTAGTGAATTGAGGCCAATGAGACTTGCAGCACTTACTCACTCCCTTTGCCACTGATAGGTAGGGGACATGGCTGTTGCTTGCTGCCACTGAACTCCCCTCCCTCCAATATGTTGATTGGCTAGGAAGTGTGGCAATGGTGTAGAGATGTCAGAACAGTGCAGGGGAATTGCTGGGGTTAAAGGGAAGGTCCAAGCAAAAAAAAAAATGAGTTTCACTTACCTGGGGCTTCTACCAGCCCCATGTAGCCATCCTGTGCCCTCGTAGTCACTCACTGCTGCTCCAGTCCCCCGCTGGCAGCTTTCTGACCTCAGAGGTCAGGGCCACATTGCATACATTTTTACGCATTCCAGCTAGTGCAGGAACAAAAATGTACGCGTTGCACCACTAACGCACCACTAACGCGTAAAAATGTATGTGTTAATGTTTCTGCACTAGCGGGAATGTGTAAAAATGTACGCAATTCGGCCCTGACCTCCGAGGTCAGAAAGCTGCCAGCGGGGGACTGGAGCAGCAGTGAGTGACTACGAGGGCACAGGATGGCTGCATGGGGCTGGTAGAAGCCCCAGGTAAGTGAAACTCATTTTTTTTTTTTTTGCTTGGACCTTCCCTTTAAGCATAGGAGATAGCATGAGAGGGTATGGTCAGAACAGTGGCAGTGAAAGCAAAGCTCAGAGAATCATAGTTGTATGCCCCTGAAGTTTAAGATCCTCTTATATGAATATAGGGTAGGTTTGGAAGGTGGGGGTACATCATTGTGGTAACTGCGGAAAAGAAGTAATTATTTTAAAAATGTGTGCAATTGGACTTTATGGTACCCATAGACTATTACATTTTGGTCTGTTAAAATGGCAGTTATGGTAATTTCAGAAAACCACGGCTGGAAAAAAAAGATCGCTCTTGTCCAAATACTCGATCCACAGATAATTTTAGACCAAGCTTCTGGAGAGTTTTGAGAATCTCTATTGGCAAATTCAGAAACTTTATTCACACTTGCTAATAGCAAACAGGAAGAAAAAACTATCGATGTTAAGGAAAGATATTTGCATATTTTATTTTAAAGATTCTGTTTTAGATTTTATTTTGTCCTTTATGTTTTTTGTTACATATTCTGCTAAAATGAAACATAAAACTACAACTTAAATTTTTCCAGAGGTTTATTAAATTTGTTGGCAGGACATGAAACATTTATCGGGCTTTCAACAAATTATCTCAATATTTTCTACAATTAAATCTGAGGAGTTTATTGATTTTTTGTTTGTAAGAGCCAAGAGTTTTCATCTGATAGAGCATGGTGGAAGACGGGCTCTTTTTCCCAGACAATTACAGGAATGAATTCTCGAAAGGGTTGGAGATGGTTAAGATCTCTAACATCTCCGGTTTCATGTCAAACATTAAATATCCACCTCCTGCCAAACAACGCTAGTTCAGAAGATTATAACTAATCTCATATTCATATGAAAGGGCAAAGTCACCATGGATAAGACAAAAAAAAAAATCTAAATAAAGATGTTCCTTTTGTGGTCACTAATTACAATACTCAGACCTTATTAATGATTCATAAAAATACCTCTGAACATTTCTGACATTTGAAGGATATTTTCTGTGATAGAGGGTATTGAGTTTCGGGAGTCTTAGCTGTACAATAGTTTCTCTAGTATTCATATGAAGGAGAATGTGCTGATGGTATTGTGGACGAACTTTCTGCATGTACTCAAGTCTCATCCAAATGACCACCACTGAATTATACATGGAAGAGGTAGACACAGAGTGGAAGACCCGATGCAATTATCTGCATGACTTCAAGTAGCTGAGACTTGTAGATCCAATAGAGAGGATTATGTTTTAGAGGAAATAAATTATAAATCAGTTATATCAAGAGAAAAGGAAAACATGGAGCAAAGGAACAGACTAGCTGAAAAGAAATGTATTACAATCTAACTGAACAGAACTGTCTCAGACAATAAAACGAAGAGTGGTAGCCCTTAGCAAGCAATTATAATTCGGTTTTTACTGATTGGTCTATACGGTTAGTAGTGGCTATGGGTAAACACACCTTGCACATACAGACATTACTCTTCTTGGGATTGCCTTCTTAATAAACTCAATGTAGAAAAACTGTACAGTCTGCACTGCCAAAAAGACAACATACAGATTAGGTTCACACGAATGACCACAATGGACAAACAGACATGTTGGTGATTCCTATTACAGTATTATTATTATTTAGTATCTTCCACAGCGCTGTACAGAGTATATATGGTCTTGTCACTAAATGTCCCTCAGAGGGGCTCACAATCTAATCCCTACCATAGTCGCATGTATTAATGTACAGTATGTATGTATTGCAGTCTAGTGAATGTATCGTAGTCTAGGGCCAATTTTAAAGAGAATCTGTACTCTAATATTCTTACACTAAAAAGCATACCATTCTATTCCTTATTTTCTCCTGTGCCCCTCTGTGCTGTTTCTGCCACTCTCTGCTGCAATCCTGGCTTGTAATTAACAGTTTTAGGCAGTGTTTACAAACAAACTAACCAGCTTGTGATAGGCTCACCTAAACAGAGTGTGTGAGTCATACAGAGTGTGCAGGGGGACTGCAGAGGGTGTGTATCGCTTCTATCCAATCACAAGCAGCCCTGCACATTCCACACATTCAAGCCTTAGCCCGACAGACACGACAGAGGAAAGGAGATAAGATTTATTACAGTGCAATTAGGAAAGGCTGCAGTAAGCCAGAGCACATTAGAACAGGCATAGGAACTTATAGGATAGAAGAACTAAGGCTGAAAAAATTGTAACAGAGTCTCTTTAAGGGGAAGCCAATTAACTTATCTGTATGTATTTGGCATGTGGGAGGAAACCAGAGTTCCGTGTCCTTTGTAGTAGAGGAATACAAAGTTCTGTCTTGCATGACTTTTACAGATACCGCAATGAATACAGACATGTCATCAATAGGCCATTGCTACGGACACACAAAAGCATAGATGGACACAGCAGAATGAACATCGGATCCACTATTACTGTCCACATCTGGAACTTGGGGAAATTGTGTACATAATTAGAACTTCACACAAGCATTAAGGCAGTGGAAAACTTGTAGACATACTAATATGGTTTTATAGTTTTATGCAACAAACCCAATAATATATGAGAAAACTTAAGATGACTTATAACTTAAGTACAAAGGGATCTCAGGAACCTTAATAACGTCATAAGTGAATGAGGGTCTCCTATGAAGATTGTTCCCATCCTGAGTCATGTCACTTTTATCCAAACTGAAGAAAAAGACCACAATACTGGGAGCTCCATAGGCTACCAATAAAGGGCCAGAAGATATACGATTGTTGCATGTTAGTAGTACAGCTAGCTTATGCACCCGTTCCCTTGTAAATTCTACCAACAACTGTCCAATGATGGACACACCAACTGAAAGTCACCCTGCTCATGCATATGAATCCACTGTTATAGCCTGAGGGCCTTTTCACACTGGTGGGGTGTGGCGCGGCAATTTACCACATTGATTTCGAAGGTCAATGAAAGCCTATGGTTGCTTTCATATTACCTGTGGTGCAGTGCACTGGAAGTGCTCAATCTGACACACTTCCAAATGACGTTAGCGCGCTTGTCTGCATCGATATGTGGTGGGACAGTGTATGTCTATGGTGACGCAGGAATTTTAAAAATGTTAGCAGCGGTGGCGATGCGACGTTGTGATGCGCGAGAAGCCTATTTTTAAAATATGCAATTCCTGTATATGCGAAACAGGAAATTACTGCACGCTTCCTGCTTGGATGGATGCCAGGCGGGGAATACCGCATAGTAACGCGGTATTCCCAGAAGGCTTGTTTTGGGGGTGCAGCTGCCAATAAACAGTGTGAAGCTGGCCTGAAATGCAAGCATTGAAATATATGCCTGTGGCTTATCCAGCCATGTGAAAACTACAATAGATTCCTGGAGCTAAACTCACTGACTCCAACATGATCACTCCTCATCCCTTCCTTCTGATGACTCATGCTGTCTAGGTGAAGAGAAGACAGGATGAGTCATAAGGAGTGAGAGGGTGAAGAGTGATCAAGTGGAAGCGAGCAAGCAGGCTCAAGTGAGTTTCAGGATGTGTTTTATAGGGCTGGATTAGACAGAAGAAATCATTTTTCAGGACAACAAACTGCAGGTATGCTTTTACTAAACACATCAGTGGGCTGGAACCTCCTAATATGGAATTGTATCAGAGCTCTTTTAGTAAAACATAGCTCTTTATTAACTTCCTTTAAAACAGGTTAAAAAGGGACAAATGGTGCTGCTATGCCACCAACGTGTGTGTCCATCAGTGTGTTCGTCCAGCAGTGTCTATGTGAATGTTTGAGTGTGTGCTCATTCGCCAATGTGTGTGTCCACCATTGTATGTCCACCAGTGTGTGTCCACCAGTGTGTGTGTGTGTGTGTGTCCATCTAGCAGTGTGTGTCTCCAGCAGCGGGTGTGTGTGAGTGTTTGTGTCCATCCACCACTGTGTGTGTCCACCAGTGTGTGCATCCAGTAGTGTGTGTGCCCATCCACCATTGTGTGTGTCTGCGTGTGTGTGTGTGTGTGTGTGTGTATGCGTCCATCCACCAATGTGTGTGTCCGCCAGTGTGTGCATCCGGCAGTGTCTCTGTGAGTGAGTGTGTGTTTGTTTGTTTGTGCGTGTGTGTGCCCATCCACCAATGTGTGTGTAAACCAGTGTGTGCATCCGGCAGTGTCTCTGTGAGTGAGTGAGTGAGTGAGTGAGTGAGTGAGTGTGTGTTTGTTTGTTTGTGCGTGTGTGTGCCCATCCACCAATGTGTGTGTAAACCAGTGTGTGCATCCGGCAGTGTCTCTGTGAGTGAGTGAGCGAGTGAGTGAGTGCCCATCCACCAATGTGTGTGTCCACCAGTGTGTGTGTGTGAGAGTGTGTAGGGAAGGGTTTAGGAACACTTACTAACCATACAGTGAGGAGATCATAAAGTTAACAGGATACAGCTCCATATGTACTAAGGAATAACTTTTTGACCTTGTTGGAAGTCAGCTTAATGGATGACTTAGCCTTCACAACCTTGCATACATAATTCATACCATTACCAAACAAACTAGAGTGCACCAGCCATAGCAAGGTTGTGCTCCTGACTGCGGAGGAAAATAGAGCTGTTTACTGATGGCAGTCCAGCAAGAGACATGTTCTTAACAGGTGCCCTTAATTCTCAGGGTTAGCTAATTACACCACTGCAGGAATACAGGTGGAAGTGGCTGACTCAGACACCACACCATGTGACAGATAGGGCAGACTAACCAGACTTCTGCATGACAAGGGCATCCAGAACCCAAAGGCTGCACACATACTTGGCATTCTGTGTAAGGGGACCAACATGAGGAAGAGTTCCACACCTGCACTGCATGTACCATGTAAATATTATATAACCTTCTAAGGCAAATTTTCTAAATAAGAGGTACTGTATACCAAAGGTCCCATGACATTGTGACTTCAAAGCATCTATCAAACCCCGCCCCCAAAAAATAGCCCTGACCTTTCACCAAAGCCTAATCTTAACCTTTTAAAGAATGTCTAGCAGTCTAGGACTAGTATCTCCATAATGACCTATCCTTTCAGGTTCTAAAACTTAATGGAAAACATATATCAATACATTACAAAGTGAGAAGTTAAAAAATAGAAGAGAGATCAAGAAATACTTCATATTCACATGTAATTTGTTCATATTGCTTGATCCACAATCAGCGCATGTAATCATCTTTACTACTGGCAGACATGAAAAAAACAGACAGCACTAACTGCCATTATCTCTAACCAAACCCCAAAACAATGCTATAGGCTAAAAGGTTTTTATTTATAGATATACATATGAACAGAGGGAGATACTGGTTGCTTTGCAGTTCCTAGGTCCTGACATCACACTGTGGGAGGGGCTTCACCACACTATCAGCCACACAGACTTCCCTGATGATCTATTCGAGAAAAAGCAAAGATTTCTCATGGAAAAAGTATCAGCTACTGATTGGGATGAAGTTCAATCCTTGGTTACAATTCCTATTTGATATCCAGAACAAGATCATCCAATTTCTAATCCGCAATCGCAGCTCCATCCATAAAAGTACTCTGTAATTACATATACATAATTATAATTGATATATTACAGTTTTAAACATGCACAGAAATAAATAAGCCTCCCACTGACAATGTTGTTTCCAAGTGTCGTCCCACCGCTCAGCAAGGAAACGTTATGTGCATAATGGACCTTATAAAGCATGGTTTTTACAACACGTATAGTGAAGTGTTGCTGCTTTTGCGGCACATTAGGTAAGGAAGGGGTCCATTTATTTAACAGTAATTATTTTCTTTCATTCTTTTCCTCAGTTTACTCACACAGCCTTGCTTTCATAGAATAAGTCATGTCTATAACAATTAGCACTGTTCATGGATGAAAGAAAGGCAAGGAATAATAAAGGGGGTTTGAGCTGAGAAGATCCCACCAGCACCAACCGCTACAAACAACTGACAGGTATTTCTGCAGGAAGGGAATAGGGTCACTTCTATATTATGAAAAACCTTTTATTAAACTATAAAGAGCAAACATCAAGGTGCCGACAATAGTGAGTATTTTGATACAAAACACAATACCCATATTATCTTTAATTTACCCTCAAAATGGATCCGATGTCAGAGGATCTGACCTGCATGTTCATTCTGGACAAGTGACTTAAAGTGATCCTAAAGTAAAAAAAAAAAATGACTTTTACTCACCTGGGGCTTCCAATAGCCCCCTGCAGCTGTCCGGTGCCCTCGCCGTGTCCCTCCGATCCTCCTGTCCCTGCCGGCAGCCACTTCCGGTTTCGCCGTCAGGAGCCGAAAGGCTGGGAATGCGAGTGATTCTTCGCGTTCCCAGCCACAATAGCGCCCCCTATGCTGCTATATGCTATGTGCTATATGCCATAGCAGCATAGAGGGTGATATTGTGGCTGGGAACGCGAAGAATCACTTGCGTTCCCCGCCTGTCGGCTCCTGACAGCGAAACCGGAAGTGGCTGCCGGCGGGGACAGGTGGATCGGAGGGATACGGCGAGGGCACCGGACAGCTGCAGAGGGCTATTACAGGTGAGTAAAACTCTTTTTTTTTTACTTAAGGTATCCTTTAAAGAGAAACCGTAACCAAGAATTGAACTTCATCCCAGTCAGTAGCTGATACCCCCTTTCCTATGAGAAATAATTTCCTTTTCACAAACGGACCATCAGGGGGATCTGTATGGCTGATATTGTGGTGAAACCCCACCCTCAAGAAACTGTGAGGACCATGGTTCTGACATCACACTGTGGGAGCCTTGTTGCATTGTGGGAAATAACAGCTGTTTACAGCTGTTTCCTACTGCCCAAAAAAAAAAACAAGCAGCACCTCCTTCCACTGGCATCACCTGCCAGCAGTAAAAATGTCACCATGTGATAAATGTCAGAATGTAAATCAAGGAGAGGAAAGATTTTACAATGGCAAACAATGACTACCGTAAATCATTTATACAAAATTATCATAAAAATGAAGCACTTTTTTATTAGATTATTTTCACTCTTTAAAGTGTTAGAGGCATCAGTAAAGAAGTGAGGCAATCAGCATCCCTTTAAAGGGTTATAACTATTTTCTTCAAACCCAAGAAAATAATCAAAATAATTTTGACAGAACTTTTTCAATTGTAAAGTGGTTCAAATGTAATTTAAAAAGAATATGAAAATTATCAGCTAGGCAGGGCTGGCACTACCATAGGGGCAAAGGGTTAAATTTCCCAGGGCCTCAGCATACATAGAGGCCCCCAAGTGTCTGCCAACCCCACACAAAATTATCTCCCTCCCTTCAGCGTTATGGAGGCAGGGGTAACAGGCACACAGTCGCCTCCTCCAAATTCCAGGCGTTGCAGATCCACTTGTCTCTTCATCCCCACCCAGTGTTGCTGGGTGGGGATGATGGTGTCTTTAGGGGCACCTCTGACTACTTTTCTGGGGGGTGGGTGTCAGGAGAAAAAGTGAATTGCATGTTGGTTATGCCATATTGCATATGATCCCTGTGTAAGAAATCCAGTGTCCTGAGAAAAGAAAACATTTGTGTAACGATTGGTGTCAGCACACAGAGAGAATCTGATTATTGATGATCTGCAGAATCATCAACAATTCAGATGTATACTTGATTATGGATGATCTGCAGAATCACCAATAATACAAGTATGACTAACCTCTGGACACCTAATGAAGTGTAAGTGTTAGGAGTAACTGTAGGCTATCTCCCGAGAGGTGGGAGACACAGGCAGCTCAGGCCAGAGACCACCTGAGGAGATAGTGGCCCTGGGCTGTGCAGGGACTATCTCCTCAACAGAGGGGATAGAGATCTTCTGGCAGCCAGAGTCCCTGGTAATCTGGTAATCAGACTGTACTGCAGCCAAGGGACTCCTAAGGAATAGAAGCCCCTGGCTGTACTGCAGGAAGGACTCTCTGGAGAGCAGGAGGTCCCTGCAGCTAACTGACACTTGGTAGAATAGTGTCACGGGTAGTACAGCCAGACTGAAAACTAAAGGGATGAGTGACAGCCGGAAGGGTTGTAACAGATATAAAGCACAATCCTAGTCTGGGGTGTGAGGTCCGTGGTCTCGACACCCAGGAACTAGTCTAAGGAATAACACAGTTTCCTATGCTTGGGTGTGATGTCCTTGGTCTCAACACCCTGGAACTGGTTTAAGGTATAACACAGCGATGACACAGTATCCCTAAGCTTGGGTGTGAGGTCCTTGGTCACAACACCCTGGAACTTGTCTAAAGTATAACACAGCAATGACACAGTATCCCTAAGCTTGGGTGTGAGGTCCTTGGTCACAACACCCTGGAACTGGTCTAAAGTATAACACAGCAATGACACAGTATCCCTAAGCTTGGGTGTGAGGTCCTTGGTCACGACACCCTGGAACTGGTCTAAAGTATAACACAGCAATGACACAGTATCCCTAAGCTTGGGTGTGAGGTCCTTGGTCACAACACCCTGGAACTGGTCTAAAGTATAACACAAGCGTAATCTGGCTAAGTGTGAATTCCCAGGTCCTCCTGGTTCTAACACACTGTGGGATCTGCCTGGTCTGAGTGCTCACACGTAAGTATTCGCAATGGCAGACAACCAGCAACTGACAAGCAAGATCTATATATACTTGCAGTGCCGTGCAGCTCCGCCTGAGCCACTCAGCCAATCCAGAGTCCAGCTGGGATCAGCTGATCGGCCTGATCAGCTGATTCCCCTTCTGCTGGTATAAATGTCCTGTCGCCTGGCGCGCGCACACGTAGCTCTCCATCTGTGTGAACTAGAAGTTCCAGCCAAGCCAGACGCATGTCGCTGCGTGGAAACCGCCGGTCTGAACGCGGAGATAGCCGCCCCGACACTAGACCACGCGGCGGCATCTCCACTGTTCATTACAATTTGTACATGGAAAGAACATCATAATCATCATCAAGATCTGGCAGTTTATCAACACTGAATGAATGCCAGTTTGTAGCCTCTAATGGGCAGGGATTCAAGGAAATCCATAAAAGGGTCTTCCTCTAGCCACGAGTGCAAAGTGCAGTAACATATCAACAAAGTATTTTACTCCTATATCTTCTCAAAACTGAAATATTATGCACAACATGGAATGTACAAATGTTTGATCTTTTCATTTAAACATTCTGCTAGGGTTCTCCTAATGTGGAGAACCCCAAGGATCTTGCAACCATCATCTAGGTAATGTTGGAACATATTGACTGTTGAGAAGTTAGTAGGCATGCTTGTCAAGATTTCTTTTCTCCAAAGCAGCTATGATCCAACATCAACCTGGTAGGAGTACCAAGATTTTTTTTTATTTTAATAGGAGATAATTATTAATAAATTTAGTTCCAGTGTGCAGCATTACTTATGGTGTCCATTATTTTTTAGCTTGTAAGAAAATTAGTAAACCAAGACATACATATATTTATGGATTCATGTCAGGTTAGGTAAATGGAATATTTTTTCTTCCTGTAAAGTTTTTTTTTTCATCAAAGTAGCTGGTGTTGATTTATCAAAACAGGTGCAAAGAAAATTAGAGCAAATCCTAGTGGTTGCTCAGAGCAACCAGTCAAGGTGGCCACAAGCCAAACATTTTTAAAATATATGTTTTCAATTCAAGAACCGCAATCAATTTTTCTGACTGTAACATTTTAAAATCTGACCAATGTACCACACACATATGTTCAATTTTTCCCCGGTTATGAAAAGATGATTGAAAACTCTGACAAAAATAGCTTGGGTCTGTACATCAAAAAAATTGACAATCCACCGTACACCAATCCATTTTCATAAAAATGATCAGAAAAAAATCTAACACTCCCTATCTTTTATTATCGAAGAAAAATGGGAAATTTAGTCAGCTTTCTCGAACAAATGAAAAATAAGCCAATCATTTAAACCAATAATAAACCAATTGCTGTACAATTGGGTCATTTTATTGTATCATATGTGGCCACCTTTAAAATCCTTGTTTTATCTTGTTATGACTTGAGCGGTTGATCTTGACAACTGCTCTATTTTTCCTCCAGGTCTCATTCACCGGTCTTAATAAATCAGACTTGTCACCACAGCAAGAGACTGGGCATTACAGAAGTCAGCAAGAAAGAGGGAAAGAAACAAGTTTGCAGAGAAAGGAAAATCCAGCATTACAGAACATATTTTGGTCTCCATTAACACCAACCGCATAATTCAAGACAAATTGTTCCTTGATCCAAGACTGTCAGATAGTCTATGACCTTGAAGACAAACCTCAGTAGGAAGTTCTTAGGAGGTAACAATAGCAAGCATTAGCGGAATGTCTATTGACAAGCTTTCCTGTACTCAGGGTTGCCACCTGCCTAGATCTTCATGCCAGAGTTAAAGAGCCCAAACAAAAACACTATGGCAGAGTTATAATAGATGGATGGAGTAAATTATTAAAAAAGAAAAAAAAAAGTGGGAATATGCCAATTCATATTTTTTATTTAAAAACATTCTAAAATTCACATCGGATTTCTCATTTTGGTATGTGTTTATAGCTGAAACTATCATTAGCCAGGGCCCAGGATACAAGAGAGTAATTGGTGAACACTGGACCTGTGTAAGACAGAATGCTCAACTTTTGATGACTTTCTTGAACTGCAGTGCTCCAAAAATAATTGCACCTCTGCTACCCTCTCCACTAAGCTAAACAGTGCATATTTCCCAGAATTGTAACCACGGCTGTGGAGTCCAAAAATCCGACGCCTCAATTTATGAAACCTCCAACTTTGACTCCAGGTACCCAAAATTACTCCGACTCCTCGACTCCGACTTCTTAGTCTAATTCTTACAAAGGCTATGAATTTGGTTAAAAAAATCATCCAACTAGGACTCCACGTTTTATTTAAACTGTGGACTCCAGGTACCGAAAATTGCTCCGACTCCTCGACTCCCACTCCACAGCCCTGATTGTAACAACCCATATATCCCTTGTAAACCAAAATACGGGCATGTAAACTGCTGCTATAGAATGTGTTCACTGTAGTAGTACACAGGGAAACACTGTAGGATGTCCCCAAATAATTCATGGACTTTTCCTTCGTAGAGGAGCTCTTATAAGCTTTGACTGCTGAATTGCTAATCCACTTGTGTGGCTACCTCTGGGCTGGTCAGGGGAGGTGAAAGCACCTCAGTCTTCTTCAAAAGAGGATTATGCAAACACAATCAGCCAGGATCTCAGGTAAGGCTAAAGGTGGCCATACACTGGTCGATGTGCCATTAGATCGACCAGCTGACAGATCCCTATCTGATCGAATCTGATCAGATAGGGATCGTATGGCTGCCTTTACTGCAAACAGATTGTGAATCGATTTCAGCCTGAAACCGATCACAATCTGTTCAGCTGCTCCTGCCGCCTGTCCCCCCCCCCCGTATACATTACCTGAGGCTGACTCCCGGGCGTCTTCTCCGCACTGCACCGCACCGCTGTTCTTGCTCCATCCCGGCGCTTCCTGTGTTACTCCGTGACCAGGAAGTTCAAATAGAGCGCCCTCTATTTCAACTTCCTGGTCACCGGAGTGACACAGGAAGTATAAGCGTACACTGGGACATGCGGAAATGCGGTGCAGCGAGGAGAAGAGGACCCCGGAGCCAGCTTCAGGTAATGTATACATGCTCGGATCGGGCCCGAATCGTACGCCGCAAGCGACGCGCTCCTACCGCCGGGCGATCGAGGGTAATTTCCCGCACGGCGCGATCGACGGTCCGATCCGATTTCGGGAGGGAATCGGATCGGCGGGTGCGTTTAGCGCAAGCGATTGGCAGCAGATCCGATCCCAGGATCGGATCTGCTGTCGAAACGGCCGTGAATCGAGCCAGTGTATGGCCTGCTTAAGAGGGTAATTCTCCAACTGGATCCATACAAAACCCACCCAAAATACAGCACACAATTGGAGTTGTTTACAGAGTTTTCTAGACAAGAATTTATAGATTTAATAATGATATTATAACTGGTTCTTTCATCTACATTATATACTTTGTGTTGGAGGCATCATTTATTTTATATTTCAAGGATTCCCGGAGTAATACTCTATCCTGCTGGTGTACAAAGCACACTCTTTACCATAAGGACTTTCCCAATGGAGATTCCTGCATATATATAACATTATTATTTAGTATTTACATAGCGCCAAAATCTTCTGCAGCGCTATACGGAGTATATTGTCTTGTCACTTAACTGTCCCTCAGAGGGGGTCACAATAGAATCACTACCATAATCATATGACTATGTATGTATCATGTAGTGTATGTAATGTAGGCTAGGGCCAATTTAGGGGGAAGCCAGTTAACTTATATGTATGTTTTATGGGATGTTGGAGGAAACTGGTGTGCCTGGAAGAAACCCTAGGTAACTAGGAGAAACCCCTAGTTATTTTAACTAGGGATGGCCCTGCTTAGGAGAAATCACTGAGAAGCATGTGATCAGTTTGACCAGTTGATAGATGTGTAAGGTTTCTTTTTGAGTTCCCTATTAATTCTCATTATCAGGTCTCATTATCAAGTTACAGGTCTGCAGAACTTTGGGTAAAAAGCAGCCGCTGTTAGGGGCACGTTATGCGACCTTAATGTCGCATCAAACGCAACGTCTTAGTGTGAAAGAGCCCTTAGGGCTCTTTCACACTAAGACGTTGCGTTTGATGCGATGTTAAGGGCTCTTTCACACTAAGACGTTGCGTTTGATGCGATGTTAAGGGCTCTTTCACACTAACACGTTGCGTTTGATGCGATGTTAAGGGCTCTTTCACACTAAGATGTTGCGTTTGATGCGATGTTAAGGGCTCTTTCACACTAAGACGTTGCGTTTGATGCGATGTTAAGTGCTCTTTCACACTAAGACGTTGCGTTTGATGCAACATTAAGGTCTCATAATGTGCCCCTAACACAACGCATGTTAGTTTTGAAGTTGGACGTTATATTGAACTGCGTTATGCGTCTCTTGATGCGTACTTTTCGTCGCATACTGATAGAACGAAAATGGCGCATGCGTCACATTAAAAAAAAAAAAATGAAAACATTACTGAGCATGTGCAAACAGTCCAACATAGCTAATAACGCAGACAACGCACAGCATGCAGCACTTTATAAATATTGCTACACGTTACACACAACGCAACGTGAGCACTGTGAATGTCACACATACTTTGTGCTGCTGTGCTTTAGTCTGCGTTATGAACTTCCCTAACGTGCGCCCTTAACGTCGCACTGTGAAAGAGCCCTAAATCTTATCTAAAAACCTCTAGTTATGATTAGGAGAACCATTAAATATCAGCAAGGTTTACCATCAGCAAGTCAAATGACCATTAACTCTCCAAGCTCCTCTTTAAGCTTCTCCCATAGGGAAACACTGTAGAATTAAAAAGAAGCAAAGTAATTACTCTTCAGTGTATCATTCTGGCTACAACTAAAGACTCAGTAGGGTCGTAACTGCATCAGCAATCTTCGCTGTGCTGTCTGACTGTGATTGCTCTATTGCCTTGTATTGGTTTTGTAATAAGGAAGGGCATTTTATCACCATTAGAGAGGAGTGCAGACTTTACTTGTACTCTTCTGTGTATATCTGTGTAGAATAAAATATAAAAACCGATTACGTTTTTTGCCCTCACCTGCTAAAAGCATTTCATTCAATATATGTGGTTCACCCACAGCAGGTACAGTATGTTTACTCCTGATTAACTAGCCTTCCTTCTGAAGACTCAAGGCTCACACTGCAGCACTCATGGATCCAGACATACCTCATAGGTTGCTAAATAGCATGGGACGCACTATCAATCTTTTATTTAACATATATGAAAACCTAGGTGTGTGACGTTAAGAATTGATACTCAACTGGGGGATCCTGCAAAGATCATTGAGTTATTCAAGAAGTCTAAATCTTTGAGCCTCTTTAATATCAGCCATAAACGCAAGCTGGCATTCAAGCAGGAAGAAGTATAGTGTTGTATACATAGCTAGTTCACTGTCCCTAGTCTTCCTCAGCAATCTTACTAACATTATAAATGTGAAAGTTTGGATGTTTGTTACTCAATCATGCAACAATAGCTGAACGGATTTGCATGAAATTTGACACACACTGTAACAATCTTACCTTCCAGTGGCAGGTCCTGCGGCGTCTCTGCTGGCGAAGTCTCCGCGCTGATGTCCTCCAGCGGCATCCACGGATGTCCTCCAGCAGTGGGTTCTGGCGCACGCATGCGCAATGCGTCCAAACGGACAGATGCGAGACCTGAAGGGTCTTATAGCTTAAGGAAGCGGGTATGAGCAACACCAGTGGTAATGTAATTTGATGACATCACCATGTAGGAGGTTCCTTCTAATTTGGGAGTGGTTTTTTGGATGTCTTACTTTGTATTTAAGGCCAGCCTTCTCACTTACTTACCGACCTTGATACTAATCAGTTGGCTGGTTCTTGGTCTAGTCAGAGGGTTTTGAGAGATACATTAATATATTGTGTAGACACACAATATATATGTACTCAAGATAGTCAGCTTTATTATTTTGTAGTTATCGTATCTTGTAATATATATATTGTAGTTCATTCTATTGTATATTATCTGTGTACCGACTTTTGCCTGCTTTCTGACCTCGCTCTTGTCTTACCCTTCTGTACCTCTGCCATCTGATTTACGTGTTCAACTCGGCCTGTCCTTGCCTACGTTACTGTCTGATCCTTACAATACGATTGACATCTGACTCATGTGTATGACCCTGTTAATTCACTACGATATTGCCTTACCACATTTGTACCTCGTTATCTCTGACTTTGTGTATGACTACGGCCTGATCTTAACTACGCTTTACTCTCTTCTGTTGTGTTCATACCTGCACATTACCACATCACGTATCAGCGTGATACACACATAGTATATTACCTGGAATAACACATAGGATACATTTAACCCCCTTAACCAAAAAGTGGGCAGAGACGATACAAATTTCACTGGGAAAATGTAAACTGCAGCCATTCTTACACTGTTTATAACAGGGTTCTCATACTTTGCACAGTTGGTCACTGGGTGACTGGGATTAATATTCAGAAAAGTGGGTGGAGCCTACAAAAGCCAATCAAAATTCACCTATTGATTTTCAAGGGGAATATTTAATTGCTGCCATTCTTGCACTGTTAAAGGGAACCTAAACTGAGGATATGGATTTTTCCTTTTAACAGCCCCTCAACAAGCATGCAGACCAGATGCTCTGACTGAAGTCAAACTGAATTAGATGCATGCTTGTTTCAGGTGTGTGATTCAGCCACTACTACAACCAAAGAGATCAGCAGGACTGACAGGAAACTGGTATTGTTTAAAAGAAAACATCCATATCCCTCTCAGTTAAGGTTCCCTTTAATAGCACAGGCCTCAAACCTGGTATGGTTACTCATTGGGCGACTGGGGTTCAAATTCAGAAAAGGGGGTGGAGTCACAGCCAATCAGATTTTTTTCATTTCAATGGAAATTACTGATGCCAAAGACCACAAAGCTCACAAACTAGGTAATTGAGTAATTTAGTAACTGTGCGTTAGGGTTAGAAAAAGTGGGCGGAGCCAACACCAGCCATATACATACCTGGGCAATGCTGGTCCATCAGCTAGTATTGTAATATGTTTAATGGTTTGCAACTTTATGCTGTGAATATAACCATCTTACACTGTACTGATGTATGCTGGCATAAAAATATAATAAATGAGATTGTAATAAAACCAGCTAAACTGGAATTAATTTTAAAAGAGGGGGGGGCATTTGTTTATTTCTTGTAATATGATAAAAGCATCTGCATTGTGGCCACTGGGAGCCACTGCTGAGTTAACAAGACAGCAGCAGGTTCATTTTAAGGGTGCATGGCAGCCTCCACATATCCCTTATTGCAGGTTTATTGCAAGCTGACAATACTCATTATGCATAACAGCCACAGACTTACCCACCACTGCTCAGAACCATGTTTTTAAAGCTGCAGACTTGGTTTCCACTTTGCAGAGATTTACTAAAGTTTTATTTAGATTAAACTTTCCTCTAAGCATTTTTCATTCTAAATATGGCCCAATAGTAATCATATGACTGGATTTACCTAGTTAAGCTAGTAATAGGGTTCCAAAGGACAGTGCTTCATATGTTATCCTTTAAAATACAAACTCTGCATTTAAGATCTATTCTGGAAATGCAGATTAAGTGCTCAAATAAGCATTCATCTACACAAACTCTACATATGGGTGCCCTAGTCTGAAAAACAAATATAGGAAGCCAGCACCATCAAACAACGAGGTGATATAGATAAATAAATCAAAACTCAAACAAAATCTGACATGATGTCACACTATGGTCTAGAACAGCTACTATCCAAAGAGAAGTGGCTGGACATGGTTTATCATAACTCGCAACATTTTAAGAAAAGGGACACTTTTAAGACATGCCCCTTCCACCCGTTCAATCATACCCATGCCACGTCTCAAATCAAGCCCCACCACACCCTAGGCGCACATTCCACAACCAAAAGATTGTATTTTGATGCTACTTTGTATTAACATTTTAAAATAAGATGGGGAGAAAGACATGGGAAAGGGGAGCTTCATGAAGTATTCCTATTGGTCTGTTTCAATCCCATGGAGTGCTCCAGCAATGAGCGTCTTCTGGGGCTCCCATCTCTATTGGAGCACTTGTCCCCAGCGGCACCAATAGTGGTGAATCGAGCGTCAGCAGTGAGAAGTTGACAGAAGAAGGCAGAAGAGAAGGCAGAAGACAAAGGCTGAAGAAGGTGACAGAGGGTAGAAGAGAACAGAGGAATTGCAGGAACGTTTATGGCAAATAGGCCAGTTAGAACAGACAGTGTCCGTTTCCATAAGCTATCATTATTTCCGTCATCATATGCAGAGTATGCAGTGTTTGGAATTATCGTGTACTGCACAAGCTTGTGGTCCACTCATCGTAAGTGAAACAACAGATCCATTGGCAACTGACAAGTCTGCACCGATCATATGCTTAGCATAGGGTCCGTTAACATGACAATTGATCTTCTGGCTTCTGATCTGATTGAGGCCGCTTGCACACTGCACGCGATTCCGATTCAGATTCCGCTTTTTAATCAGTTTTTAGCTCCGATTCAGAGTCAGATTTGCAGTGTGCAAGGAGCAAACTGAAAATCTGAATCTGAATCTGAAGTAAAAACAGATTAAAAAGCGGAATCTGAATCTGAATTGCTTGCAGTGTGCAAGAGGCCATAAACGGACCATTATCACTGTTAGTGAGCCCACATTGCTGACTTGTACATTAACAAAATGCAAAAATAATGATAATATACAACTGCAGTGTCTGCTAGCAACCAAACGCTAAACGTTCCTCACTGAACTGCTTACAATAGCGTGAGCTGTCACAGGTTGCCACAGAAAATGAAGAATTAGCACAAGAACGATCCGGAGCCGCCTTGAAATCTTCTACTGACAAAACAATCACCTCTTCTATCCAGGAAACCCCTCATTACTAATTATGTGGAGGCCTTTATGGAAATCAAGCACATCTTCAGCGCCTCATGTTTTCCAGGTCTATTCTCATTTCACAAAGTTCATTAATTACGTGCGAGCAGACAAAATAATTCAGGAATGACAGGTGCTGTTGACAACAGCTAAGTGTTTTTGTACATCTCAGCGCCGTGTCTGTCACAGAGAGTTTGCAGGCCTTTTCAGACCATGTCAATGTGCAGAGGCCTCAAGTGAAGCAGAATGCTGTCCTGCCGTGTGACTTGCTTACTGACTGAACCATGTACACAGCTGAACAACCTACACCAGGGTACCAAGCCTTGACTTATGAAATATACCAAATAACAACAAACGATGATGTAGTTGTTCCTCAGTTGTACATAGCTTGTTCACTAAAAATACACATTTCATTCTAGTCTGTAATGTAAGTTCAGCAATTGATATTATTGAATGCCAGCAGAAAGCATTAGGCTGTAAACAGGAACATGCAAGATAACCTTTGTAGAAGCCTATAAAATGTCAGTTTATACTCTGGAGTTATTGATTGTACTTTAAAGTGGCCCTGTAGTGGTGCACTATTTAATGACAAGGATGTAAGGTTGCATACTGTGCAATGTTGCCAGATTATCAGAAATGGCTGCTGTCAATAACAACATTACTCTTATGAGACTTAGGGATACAGGAATTTGACTATGGACTTAACAACTAACTCATTTCCTACAGCACTGTTATCTGGCCTCTGCACTGGTCCTCATCGCATTCTCTTGAGCAGCTGGAGTTAGGAGGTGTGTGCTCAGGAACAGGAAGAGGTGTCGTCTGAGTAAGCAAAGGCATAACCAGGGGGTGGGTTGGAGCACAGCATGGGAAGGAGGAGGCAAAGCTGGAAAACCAGGAAGTCCATAAAACTTCAAGAAGTTCTTGGAGCTCTTGAAACCCCATTTAGCGGTCCACACTGGGGATATGGCTACACAATATTCTATTTTAGTAGCCTATGATCATCCACATGATCATTTTAACTGTCACTGAAGCTAATCTACTGGACAAACACAAATGAACTCAGATTCTCAAGCGGTTCATTGACCTTAATGGTATATGGGGTGGTGTCAGCCGTAGTCAGGAAAACACCGGTGATTCTAATAAGTGTGTTACCTGCCTTACACAGGCAAAAACCTGATATGGTTCCAATTTCTGAATACTCTTGTTTTCACTGTCTGGCCAGGCATGGGTGAATTCAGAAGTACAGCTAGCAAGGGAGTATAATGATTCCTGATTCTTGCCACCCATGTCAATCTGGTAAACCAGTTCTACCACATCTATATAGTATGGGAGCACTCCAATGCTCAACTTCCTATCACATGTTATATAATGTTCTATAAAGATATATGCAATCACTTTTACCAAATAGTGTATAATATGTAGTAAGAGACTGAAACCGATTGAGAATATATTGTCAACAGATTTATTATTATTATTTACCATTTATATAGCGCCAACATCTTCTGCAGCATTGTACATAGTATATTGTCTTGTCACTTAACTGTCCCTCTGAGGGGCTCACAATCCAATCCCTACCATAGTCGTATGTCTATATATGTATCGTGTAGTGCATGTATCATAGTCTAGGGCCAATTAGGGGGAAGCTAATTAACTTATCTGTATGTTTTTGGGATGTGGGAGAAAACCGGAGTACCCGGAGGAAACCCACACAGACACGGGGAGACAATACAAACTCCTTGCAGACAGTGCCCTGGGTGGGCTTCAAACCAGGGACCTAGTGCTACAAGGCGGGAATGCCAATCACAACGCCACCGTGCTGCCCAGATTTCTAAGGAATACTCTTTTTCTACATAAACGAAGGTAAGATTTTTCACAAATTCCCAATCAGATTGCAGCACGTGGCGTCACCATTAGGAAAGCCCCAGGACTCACGGCAGACCAGGTAGCATGAAGCCATCTTCCCTTTTTCCTGCAGGATTTAGAATAATAGACTGCTTTTACATGACCTACTACCCCAATCTTTACTAAGACCCTCAATCACTGCTGCTAATTACACTTCATTTCTACACTGGTGTTCAAGCATTTAAAAATCATTCACCAACCCCTGAGAAGAAAGCTACAATGGGCTTTTGCCACTAAAGCTAAGTACACATGGGGGACCATTGTAGCTGGTCGCTGGCACACCGTGGACATGTGCGCAACAGCTCGGCGACAGCTTGTCGCCAGGTCCCTCTGTGCAGCAGCCGTGCACACGGCGCACAGAGGGACAGAGATGCGGCGGAAGCTGTCGCCGAAGGTTCCTCCCCCCCGCCGGAAGCTTCGTGCTCCAGTTATGGGTTGCTGTCACTAGTCCGCATACACACTCGGTATGCGTGGCGAACTAGCCACAGTTGCAACGAAGTTGCGGCGACAGCTGTTGCAGGCGATTGGCCGCGCCAATCGCCTGGCGACATCTCTTACTAGCGACGGTTTGTGGCGCACGCGTTGTACAATAGGGGGACCTGTCGCCGCAACACGCACGTGCCACGTGGTTGCGGCGACAGTTGTAACCCGCGTGTATGTACCATTAGTAACTGCAACACCACTGCTGCCACCCATGTGTGCTGCGCCTGATGGTCCACTGGATTATTATGGCATGCACTTTCTGAGCACCCATTTTGCTTGAATGAGCACCCAGATGCCTATGTGAATTGGGCCTTAGAAGCTGTCCGCTTTACAAATCTACAAAAATTGCAATTTCAAAAAAAAAAAAAAAGTAGTATATACTGTATAATAATCTTTATGCCATTTAAAACTTTAAGCTTCTATTCAGGTCCATATCAGCTTCTGGAGGAAGGCTGCCAAGTAACTGCAGTGTCTCAATCTCCCATAGAGATATCTAACTGGGAGGGTGGCATTTGCACCACTCCAAACCTTATTTTGTCACTGATTGGAGGTGACATGAGGCTTTTATGCCTGGTACATACCATGCAATTTCCTGTCAGATAGACAGATCGAATTGATTATTTCTGGGCTGGCATGTCCGATCTGATTTCTAGTTGTTTTTCTGACCGATTCTCCAATCACTTCTGTACAAAATCATTAAGATGTACCCAAGGTGACATGTTGAGATAAACATGTGTATGTACAGTGTGAAACATATTAATAACAAGGCTATTGTAGTTTTTTTGCTGCCTGAAACAGTTAATTTTCAGGCATGCAAGGGACAGCTTCTGTCCTGTCGGGAATATAGTAAACCACACTGATAAGCAAATTACAGCCTTAAAAATGTTCCTGGCAGACAGCGGTCCCCAAACATTTTGGGTCGAGGTCCGGGTCAACATATTTCAGATTGCTGGGGGGCCGGAGTATACATAAAATGATGTAGAAGTCTTTGTGCACCAGACAGTGAAGCATACCCAGGTGACAACTTATACTCCAATTTCAACCCAAATAACTATGTAATTGAACAACAGTGTCACCTGAAAATTGATTGGAAATCAGCGAATTACTGCTTTCTGGCTTCATTCTATATGCAGACCACTAATATTTAAAGATGTAGCTAACCGCATCTATAATACATTTTGTGTGTGTGGGGCCAGTAAAAAAGCCTAAGGGGGCCACATTCGGCCCGCGGGCCTTAGTTTGAGGACCAATGGACTACAGCTTCTGAGGGCAGGGGATGCATAGAAAAAGGTCAATAGTTCATGTACTTTAACGCTGGGACACTTAATAGACTGCAATTGAGCAAAGAAAATAAAACATTAAACCTTCTTTGTTAAATATAAATTAAAACCCTGGGATACCTAAAAAATTCATTTTTAGGAATAGGAAGATAAATACAATTGTTTATCTCAACAGATTATTTTAACCTCGGGTTCACTTTAACACCACAAACCTGAAACCCCTAGTATATGAGGTAGTGACTCAGGGGTTTGGTAGGAGGTGTCATGGGAGGTGCAGGGTTGAAAGAGATGCTACAGTGCATATTTGAGCTTTGGCTATATCAGGCATGTCGGTGGCAACAAAACTTTACTACAGTTGTTAATTCCAAGCTGCAGTGCCGCATGCAGGGACCACCTTGTACCGCCACTCCGCTCACGGCCCACACTACAGACTTTTTGCTCAGCTAAAGGTTATCAGCCACCACTGTAGCAATACCCGTCACTATTGGTGGACACCTTGACTGGATCCATCTGAAAATGGCGCCTATGAATAATGGCGCACGATGTTGCCGCTAATCCATTTGCCGCTTATCGCTATTTAACGTTAAAGCCTTATTGTTATTGAACGTTAAAGCCTTATCGTTATTTAGCGTTAACACACAGAACCCTCTCTGTACCTATCCCTAACCCCTAAACCCCCCCGGTGGTGCCTAACCCTAAGACCCCCCCCGCCAGTGGTGCCTAACCCTAACCTTGACAGTGTTGCATTAAATCCATTCACCATTTTGCAGTTAAATTAACGTCTGCAATTTGGCTTATGTAGGGCGCTATTGATAAATAACGTTACTGTGGGCAATAACGTCTGCTGTTTCGCAAATGAACGGCACTATTGATAAATAACGTTAGTGTGTGCTACTATTGCTAAATAACGTTAGTGTGTGCCTTTTTTCTTCTTTTTTCCGTGCGCCATTATTATGCAATACTAACGATAAATATCGATAAGCGTATATTTTTAATGTGGCGCCATTTTTATGCATAGGCGCTGTGCGCCATTATTCACTGATCCGACCTTGACTACCCTATACTGGAGGTGGCTACATATAATTGGAAGGGGGTGGTGCACCTTTGGATACCTACCTATCCTGGAGGGCAACTTATTTTGGGGCTACTTATAACAATGCGAGAAGAAGTCTCTGACAAGGGTGTGGAGGGCTGTAAATGTGGCTGCTTGGGGCCACAAAAACCTTAGCAGCACCCCTGGTCCACAAGATCACATCTGTGGAATATTGAGGAAAATCCTCCTCACAGCCAATACAGGAATCATCTGTAAACATTTCAGTCCTCTATTCCCTAATTCAATAGCTTTTCTTATTGCATCTTTTGAGCAATTTTCCTATAGCTTTCAGTTGTCATATTTCCATATAACTATCCACTTTATGCTTATAGTTTTATGTACACATCAGATATCGCTAATTTTACAGTTCCAAAATAATCTCATCTAATCACAGCTAAATTAGGATAAACATAGTTATGTATAGACTACAAGCAGTACAGGAAGGAAAGCTTCACTGTTTGTACTTTAAGGCCATCTCCATACACAGATCTAAAAATACTGTCTCACTGCTTAGCAATCGCAGTGTTCAGATGCTACTTTTCTGTGTAAAATGAGGTGTCTGCAGATGGACCATATAACCAGACAGACGGAATAAGAGAATCACTAGGGGAGTGGCTACGTCTAATACCTGGATTGCATCAGCACCACTGTTCAGACTGCAAAGGAGCACACTCTTTCTGAGAAAATTGCAACCTACAGAAGGAAGTGGGCAGTCTAAAGTTGCAGGAAGTAGCCAGTCTGTGGTGCAGGAGGTGGCCCGTTTTTGATGCAGGAAGTGGCCAGTCTGTGGCGCAGCACTAGGCCAGTCTGTGGACAGGATGTGGACAGTCTGTGGTACAGGATCGGATTAATCTTTGGTGCAGGAGGGGGCCAACCTGTGGTGCAGAAGGTGGCCAGTTTATGTTGCAGGAAATGGCGTGCAGAAAGTGGGAAGTCTGTGGTGGGATAAAGCAAGTCTGTGGTGCAGGAGGGGGCTAATCTTTGGTGCAGGAAGTGGTCAGTCTGTGATGCTGGGTGAGGCCAATCTGTGGTGCAGGAGGGGGCCAGTCTATGGTGCAGGAGGTGGCCAGTTTGAGGACATGGCCAGTCTGTGGTGCAGGATGAGGCCAATCTATGGTGCAGGATGAGGCCAGTATGTGGTGCAGGAGGGGGTTAATCTATGGTGCAGGAGTTGGCTAGTCTGTGGTGCATGAAGAAGCCAGTCTGTGGTGCAGGAGGTAGCCAATTTGTGGTGCAGGAGGTGACAAGTCTGTGGTGCAGGAAGTGGCCATTTATTTGACTTTAGCTAATGAAGGAGTTTATACACAGACAAAATAGAGCTTGGGCAACTCAGCATATTTGTTTGGTAGTGAGTTTTAAGTGGGGTTTTAAAGCATAAAGGCGATCTATCATTAGTACAGGTATCCCCCCAGGATCTACTGAAGTCACCTTAATGATCCAGCATGCCAGATCTTTAAAGAGGAACTGTCACGAAAATCTTAAAATTTAAAACACATACAAATAAGAAGTACATTTCTTACAGAGTAAAATGAGCCATACATTACTTTTCTCCTATGTTACTGTCACTTACAGAAGGTAGTAGAAGTCTGACATTACCGACAGGTGTTCGGTTAGTCCATCTCTTCACACGCTGCACACTTTTTTGGCAGTTGGACGGAGCAACTGCCATTTACTAAATGCTTTTAAAATTAAAGAAAACCCTGAGAACCCCCCACGAAGAGATGGACAAACCCAAAACCTGTCGGTAATGTCAGATTTCTACTACTTACTGTAAGTGACAGCAACATAGGAGAGAAGTAATTTATGGCTCATTTTACTCTGGAAGAAATGCACTTCTTATTTGTGTATGTTCACATGTATTTTAAATTTTAAGATTTTCGCGACACAGGTCCTTTAAGTGACGATTGGCAGAAGAGGCTCATTTTACTCCTCCTTACCCCATCAGCTCCATAGTGCCCAGAGCCGCAGTCCCTCCTCCTCCATAGAGACAGAACGTGACACTCGGATGTTGCCTAACAATGTGCCTATGCAGCATTCAGGCCTTGTGAGTTCGGTCCATGGTGGGCAACAAATGTAAGCCCAAATGGTATATGTGTGAACGCACCTTAACGCCACTCAAGACTTTTTAAACTGGCATACATTATACAATTTTTTAATAGATTAGGTGTCAGAGTTGATAAAAAAGATTGAATGCAACAAAAGAATGAACAGAAAAATGCCCAGAGCTGGACTCTAAAACTACTTAAAATGTCTCCCTTGTCACTTACTGAATATTAAGTTAACACGGCACATACCCATTTATTTGATGGTGACTACCTGCTTCCATCTATTCACATTACTTTCTGTTCAATGAGCGCGCACATTTGTGCTAATGAATATTACAGAGGTTAGGCTGCAGGTGACTTTTTTTGTTTAATATTGTTTAGCCTAAAGTAACACAGCTGACAATATGTTGCAATTAGAAATTGTCAGCAAGATGCTAATAATTTTGGCTTGCATGAAAATGTAATGCATACTGTACACAGCTTGGAACTGGGCTAATCCAGTGATAGGCAAACTTGGCTCTCCAGCTGTTAAGGAACTAGAAGTCCCACACTGCATTTGCCTTTATGAATCATGACTGTGGCTGTCAGACTCCTGCAATGCATTGTGGGACTTGTAGTTCCTTATCAGCTGGAGAGCCAAGTTTGCCTATCATTGGTAATCAAATGCACTTCTTGACGTTCTTGACTTCTTGATGTTCCAGGCTGCATACAAGCAGCATAAAATGAGCATGAAAGCTGAAATCATCAGCATCTGATTCACCACCTGTTATCTCCAAGTCTTGAAACCTTTAACTGCACCATAGGAGCGTACTTACACCAGGGGTGCCCATTTTGTCGATCGTGATCTACCAGTTGATCGCAAAGGATTACTGGGTAGATCAGGGTTGCATGCTGAAGACAGGTGAAAGTGCACCACTGGCCAATGAGGGCAGCGAATGTGTCCCTGCCTACTTTTGTGGGCAACAGCCAATCGGAGCGGCAAATTTGTCTACGGCCCCTCCTCTTGTCTTGGCCTCTCCTCTCTGTCGAGTTGCTGTGTCAACATTTTGAGAGCAGCCAAACCAGCCAGCATGCTGGACTAAAGAGATGAAGAGGAGGCGGAGAGGATGAAAGGGAGGAGGCACTCACCTGTCACAAGGAGCCGGACTGCAGGTGAGTATAGGTACCCACCACTGACAACAGGGATTTGGGGGTGCACTGCTTACCTATGTGTGTGTGTGCGGGGGGGGTAATTATTTGTTAAGGGGGGAGTAATTGTGTCTAAATATGTGGGGTGAGGGGTGGCTAGCCTAATTAATTTTTGCAGAGTAAGGGGGGACCCTTAATTATACTTGTAGATTTATGGGGGACTCTGCCTTATATGTGAAGACTTAAGTGGAGACTCTGCCTAATTTTTTGGGGGAAGGGGGCAAGGGGGTCTGCAGAGTTATGTGTGGGGGGGCGGTGATACATCCCTTTGACTGGTTTTTAAAGTAGCTCGGGAGCCAAAATAGTGTGGGCACTCATGGTTTAAGCTACTGTATGTGTGCTGTGTCGCAATAAACAAATAATAATAATAATAAAGTGAAATCTGAATAGTTGTTTAAGAGCTACAAAGAGGGACTGATTAACTAAAAAGTAGCAAAAGTGAACCAATATCTGTAACATTTGTTTCATTCAGCCATTTGTAGAAGAATTTGTTTGTTTAATCATTCAGAACAGGACTGAATATTTGAAGAGACAATACGCTGGCTTTTTACTTTAGTAAATCATCCACATATTGTACTGATCCAAATCATTTACTTATATCTGGGTACATTTAACAAGGCAAATGAAAGCTGAATAAGAACTGGGTCATGCAGCACGACGACAACCTAAAACAGAAGATAGATAATATTTTGGGATAGCAAAATGTCCTGACCTTGATCCTATGGAAATGTTGTAGAAGGATCTGAAGCTGGCAGTTCATGCAAGGAAGGCCTCATTGCCACGGGCAATTGGACTGTGTGCTCAGAAAGCAGTTACCAGACAGCAGTGAGCAGTTGCCATGCAGCAGCAAGCAGTTACCAGGCAGCGAATAGTTGTGAGAGTTTGATAGGCATTGCACTGCCTATCAACTGCCCGTGGAAAAGAGGCCTTAAAGCTGTTCTGTTATGAGGAATAGCCTAACATTCCCAGGGCCGGATTTGTACTCTTCAGAACAGGACTACAGGGCGGATTCTTCAGAAACAGCCTTCTCAGTCCGCCGACAGACTGTACACACGCTGTACTGTCTGCTGAAAACCTGCCCAGCGGGAGGTGACGACAGACCCGTTGTTGCCTTTAGTACGGCGTGTGTACGAGCCTTTAGTCAACCAACTTGGACCAACTTAGTCCTGTTTTCTGAAGAGCTTAAACAGCCAAGGGACAGTAAGAGACAGCTTGAGATAAGGTTTTAATGCACAAAAGTTCAAAGGGTCATCACTACTGCTTTGTTTTCCAGCTTAAAATGCAGTGTGGATCTAAACTGCAACAGGGATAGTCTGATGCAATGTTATAAAATAACTGACACTTGCCTCTCCTACTAATGTTCTATCTATTATCTGTACTGCACATACCATATTATTCCTTATCTCATAAGTTTATTTTCACTTCAGATTTGCTTTAACACTACATACTCTGTTACCAGTGCAATTGGATTTTCAGGTGTCACACTCCTTGTAAAAGCAAACACATAGATTCCTGGCTTGCACCCATCAACTTAAGGGGCCCATACACTGGTCGATTTCAGTCATTGATTGATTGATCAATTCTATGGAATAGATCAATTGGAAATCGATTCAATCAAATCTATTGATTGATTTGCAGCCAATTTCGATCAACTTGATCTAACAGAATGGAAAATCTAGGTCGATCTGCTGCTGAAAGCAGATTGATGGCCCATAGAGTTGCATTGGACCTAACTAGTGTTGGGCGAACAGTGTTCGCCACTGTTCGGGTTCTGCAGAACATCACCCTGTTCGGGTGATGTTCGGGTTCGGCCGAACACCTGATGGTGTTCGGCCAAACTGTTCGGCCATATGGCCGAACTAAGAGCGCATGGCCGAACGTTACCCGAACGTTCGGCTAGCGCTGTGATTGGCCGAACGGGTCACGTGTAGTGTTGGGCGAACATCTAGATGTTCGGGTTCGGGCCGAACATGGCCGAACTCCGAACATAATGGAAGTCAATGGGGACCCGAACTTTTGTGCTTTGTAAAGCCTCCTTACATGCTACATACCCCAAATGTACAGGGTATGTGCACCTTGGGAGTGGGTACAAGAGGGAAAAAAAATTTAGCAAAAAGAGCTTATAGTTTTTGAGAAAATCGATTTTAAAGTTTCAAAGGGAAAACTGTCTTTTAAATGCGGGAAATGTCTGTTTTCTTTGCACAGGTAACATGCTTTTTGTCGGCATGCAGTCATAAATGTAATACATATAAGAGGTTCCAGGAAAAGGGACCGGTAACGCTAACCCAGCAGCAGCACACGTGATGGAACAAGAGGAGGGTGGCGCAGGAGGAGAAGGCCACGCTTTGAGACACAACAACCCAGGCCTTGCATGAGGACAAGAAGCGTGCGGATAGCAATTTGCATTTTGTCGCCATGCAGTCATAAATGTAATACAGATGAGAGGTTCAATAAACAGGGACCGGAAACGCTAACCCATCACAGATGTTCATTGTTCATGTTACTTGGTTGGGGTCCGGGAGTGTTGCGTAGTCGTTTCCAATCCAGGATTGATTCATTTTAATTTGAGTCAGACGGTCTGCATTTTCTGTGGAGAGGCGGATACGCCGCCGATCTGTGACGATGCCTCCGGCAGCACTGAAACAGCGTTCCGACATAACGCTGGCTGCCGGGCAAACCAGCACCTCTATTGCGTACATTGCCAGTTTGTGCCAGGTGTCTAGCTTCGATACCCAATAGTTGAAGGGTGCAGATGGATTGTTCAACACAGCTACGCCATCTGACATGTAGTCCTTGACCATCTTCTCCAGGCGATCGGTGTTGGAGGTGGATCTGCACGCTTGCTGTTCTGTGTGCTGCTGCATGGGTGTCAGAAAATTTTCCCACTCCAAGGACACTGCCGATACCATTCCCTTTTGGGCACTAGCTGCGGCTTGTGTTGTTTGCTGCCCTCCTGGTCGTCCTGGGTTTGCGGAAGTCAGTCTGTCGGCGTACAACTGGCTAGAGGAGGGGGAGGATGTCAATCTCCTCTCTAAAGTCTCCACAAGGGCCTGCTGGTATTCTTCCATTTTGACCTGTCTGGCTCTTTCTTCAAGCAGTTTTGGAACATTGTGTTTGTACCGTGGATCCAGAAGGGTATAAACCCAGTAATTGGTGTTGTCCAGAATGCGCACAATGCGTGGGTCGCGTTCAATGCAGTCCTAGGCCGAAGAGGTCATAGCCTAGGGTCACAAAACCTGTTTATTGGGCAATTTCAATGGTGGCGAGTCTGACGTACATAAATCGCAGCAATGGCCGTTAGCAACGTCTGAATCTCACGAAATGTCTCATGCAGGTAGAAGACATATTGTTAGACTTGGGCTCCAAAGATGGGTTCCCTACATCTCTGCAAACCAGAGTTACAGGGCTCCAAATTTGGTAAAATCCCCCATAGGCTTTCATTGGGCCTCCTATTTACAGTTCCAAAATCTCACATCTTTTCAAAGGGCAATTACTCAGCAGTGGCAAATTTTCTAGCATTGTAGGGACCCTTAGGGGGAACATGACTGGTGAGTTTCGGGCCCCTAGGCCAAAGAGGTCATAGCCTAGGGTCACAAAAACCTGTTTATTGGGGCTATTTCAATGGTAGTGATGGTGACGTACATAAATCGCAACAATGGCCGTTAGCAAAGTCTGAATCTCACGAAATGTCTCAAGCAGGTAGAAGACATATTGTTAGACTTGGATTCCAAAGATGGGGTCCCTACATCTCTGCAAACCAGAGTTACAGGGGTCCAAAATTGGTAAAATCCCCCATAGGATTTCATTGGCTCCCTATTTCACTTTCCAAAATCTCACATCTTTTCAAAGGGCAATGGCTCAGCAGTACCAAATTTTCTAGCATTGTAGGGACCCTTAGGGGGAACATGACTGGTGAGTTTCGGGCCCCTAGGCCGAAGAGGTCATAGCCTAGGGTCACAAAAACCTGTTTATTGGGGCTATTTCAATGGTAGTGATGGTGACGTACATAAATTGCAGCAATGGCCGTTAGCAAAGTCTGAATCTCACGAAATGTCTCATGCAGGTAGAAGACATATTGTTAGACTTGGATTCCAAAGATGGGGTCCCTACATCTCTGCAAACCAGAGTTACAGGGGTCCAAAATTGGTAAAATCCCCCATAGGATTTCATTGGCTCCCTATTTCACTTTCCAAAATCTCACATCTTTTCAAAGGGCAATGGCTCAGCAGTACCAAATTTTCTAGCATTGTAGGGACCCTTAGGGGGATCATGACTGGTGAGTTTTGCCACTGCTGAGCCATTGCCCTTTGAAATGGTGTGAGATTTTGGAACGGTAAATAGGAGGCCCAATGAAAGCCTATGGGGGATTTTACCAATTTTGGACCCCTGTAACTCTGGTTTGCAGAGATGTAGGGACCCCATCTTTGGAATCTAAGTCTAACAATATGTCTTCTACCTGCATGAGACATTTCGTGAGATTCAGACGTTGCTAACGGCCATGGCTGAGATTTATGTACGCCACCATCACTACCATTGAAATAGCCCAAATAAACAGGTTTTTGTGACCCTAGGCTATGACCTCTTTGGCCTAGGGGCCCGAAACTCACCAGTCATGTTCCCCCTAAGGGTCCCTACAATGCTAGAAAATTTGCCACTGCTGAGTAATTGCCCTTTGAAAAGATGTGAGATTTTGGAACTGTAAATAGGAGGCCCAATGAAAGCCTATGGGGGATTTTACCAAATTTGGAGCCCTGTAACTCTGGTTTGCAGAGATGTAGGGAACCCATCTTTGGAGCCCAAGTCTAACAATATGTCTTCTACCTGCATGAGACATTTCGTGAGATTCAGACGTTGCTAACGGCCATTGCTGCGATTTATGTACGTCAGACTCGCCACCATTGAAATTGCCCAATAAACAGGTTTTGTGACCCTAGGCTATGACCTCTTCGGCCTAGGACTGCATTGAACGCGACCCACGCATTGTGCGCATTCTGGACAACACCAATTACTGGGTTTATACCCTTCTGGATCCACGGTACAAACACAATGTTCCAAAACTGCTTGAAGAAAGAGCCAGACAGGTCAAAATCGAAGAATACCAGCAGGCCCTTGTGGAGACTTTAGAGAGGAGATTGACATCCTCCCCCTCCTCTAGCCAGTTGTACGCCGACAGACTGACTCCCGCAAACCCAGGACGACCAGGAGGGCAGCAAACAACACAAGCCGCAGCTAGTGCCCAAAAGGGAATGGTATCGGCAGTGTCCTTGGAGTGGGAAAATTTTCTGACACCCATGCAGCAGCACACAGAACAGCAAGCGTGCAGATCCACCTCCAACACCGATCGCCTGGAGAAGATGGTCAAGGACTACATGTCAGATGGCGTAGCTGTGTTGAACAATCCATCTGCACCCTTCAACTATTGGGTATCGAAGCTAGACACCTGGCACAAACTGGCAATGTACGCAATAGAGGTGCTGGTTTGCCCGGCAGCCAGCGTTATGTCGGAACGCTGTTTCAGTGCTGCCGGAGGCATCGTCACAGATCGGCGGCGTATCCGCCTCTCCACAGAAAATGCAGACCGTCTGACTCAAATTAAAATGAATCAATCCTGGATTGGAAACGACTACGCAACACTCCCGGACCCCAACCAAGTAACATGAACAATGAACATCTGTGATGGGTTAGCGTTTCCGGTCCCTGTTTATTGAACCTCTCATCTGTATTACATTTATGACTGCATGGCGACAAAATGCAAATTGCTATCCGCACGCTTCTTGTCCTCATGCAAGGCCTGGGTTGTTGTGTCTCAAAGCGTGGCCTTCTCCTCCTGCGCCACCCTCCTCTTGTTCCATCACGTGTGCTGCTGCTGGGTTAGCGTTACCGGTCCCTTTTCCTGGAACCTCTTATATGTATTACATTTATGACTGCATGCCGACAAAAAGCATGTTACCTGTGCAAAGAAAACAGACATTTCCCGCATTTAAAAGACAGTTTTCCCTTTGAAACTTTAAAATCGATTTTCTCAAAAACTATAAGCTCTTTTTGCTAAATTTTTTTCCCTCTTGTACCCACTCCCAAGGTGCACATACCCTGTACATTTGGGGTATGTAGCATGTAAGGAGGCTTTACAAAGCACAAAAGTTCGGGTCCCCATTGACTTCCATTATGTTCGGAGTTCGGGTCGAACACCCGAACATCGCGGCCATGTTCGGCCTGTTCGGCCCGAACCCGAACATCTAGATGTTCGCCCAACACTAGACCTAACGGTCCAATAATGCATTTAGATCGATTTCCAATAAATTTCAGAAATCTGTTCCTAGTGTATGGAACACATCAGATAGATTCCTGTCAGATTTGACCTGACAGGCATCTGACAGAAATCTATCTTATGGTCAAATCTGCTGCTAATCTATAAGTGTATGGCCACCTTAATGTGTAGGTAGTTAATTATTGAATATTGTATTGGTAGTGTCTTACTGGTGTTATTTGCTTTTCCTCTCAGAATTAATCCTTCACCAAGACTGTGTGCAGGAATCCGAATAGAAGTAATGATAAGTGAAAAACTACACAGATGGTCATATATCTCTCAATCTGGCACCAGGTTGACCATCAGATTGATCCCGCTCTGATCAGAAAGGGATCCTTTGCCTGCCCACGCACTACAGACAGAATTCCAGTATAAATCTGTATGAAATATTTTGGTAATCGTCTTAGCGCCGCTGCCGATCACATGCGGTGGTGGATTTGTGCTAGTATTATATGTGAGCTTGCGACACTCACCACAACCCTGCTAGGAGGTACACATACACTTGGGGGCAGACTGGCCGAGGTGTGTTGTGAAACAAAACAACGTTACTGCCAGGGCTGAGGCGTCGAAGCAATTTTTAGGTACCTGGAGTCAGAGTTGATGGTTTCATAAATTGAGAAGTCAGAGTTGGATGATTGTACCCACTTCATAGCCCTGCAAGAGCTGTGGAGTCAGAGTTGAAGAGGCTGAGCAATTGTGATGCCTGCAGTCAGAGTATGTGGTTTCACAAACTGAAGAGTCGGAGTCAGATGATTTTTATACCTGCTCCATAGCCCTGCAAGGGCTATGGAGTCAGAGTCGATGAGTCTGAGCAATTTACGGTACCTAAAATCGGAGTCGGTGGTGTCACAAACCGAGGAGTCAGATTTGGAGTCGGCTGTTTTTGTACCAACTCCACAGCCCTGGTTACTGCCACACACCCAATCGAGCATTTTCTACTGAGATTTTTACACCATGCCGGTGCGATCGAGGCAATCGGGTGGCGATGCTAAAGCATCCATCTCTGCCAGATTCGTTCATTATGATCAAATTGGCTGGAAATCAATGCCGACAATAAAGTAATGTATGCATACCCTTCCACTATGTTTAGCAATGTCCAGATTGATATTGCAATTATCTATAGATTAAATAATTGTTTAGATTCTTTGAAAAAAAACAAGTTAGAACTCTTTAAAAAAAATTTAAACTCTTTAAAACTGAGATTTAAAAGGAATCTTCAATGTGTAATACAAAATCATAGTGCTGTAGACGGGTAAAACAGAAATCAATGTTACATTCTACATTCATGCTGCTGTTGCTAAGTAATCAGCACTGGAAAATCAGCCATTTTTGGAACTATTTTCTTCTTTTTTTAAATTATTATACAGAAACCTTTGCAAGAGATGAACATAGTCAAAGCCCACAACACTGCCAGCTACCTGCACACAATGTACATTTATTCAGGTTGCTCTGGCCACAGTGACTTTATTTTAAAACAAATATGGAGATTAGTTCATCAAGTAATGCGGCATCACATTGAATGCTTGTTTAACCTCTTCAGGACCACAGGCTTTACCCCCCATAAAGACCAGGCCATTGTTTGTAAAATAGGCCACTGCAGCTTTAGGGCCGCACAACACAGCACACAAGTGATTCTGCCCCCCTCTTTTTCTCCTCACCAATAGAGCTCTCTGTTGGTGGTGTCTGATCACTCCCTCGGTGTTTGGGTTTATTTTTTTGTAAATATTTTTTGTATTTATTTTTAAATACATATCCTTATTTTTTTTTATTTACTTTTTTTTTAATAAACCCCCCTCCCTCCCCCCGCCAGCCAATCACTGTGATCGGGTGACAGCCTGTGTTGACGAGCACAAGGCTGGAGATCATTATGTCAGGTTGATTGGGTTAGAATGGCAGACTTGACATGTTAAAAGGAGGGAGATGCTTGAAAATATTGATCTTCCATTGTTAACCATGGTGACCAGCAAAGAAACACATGCAGCCATCATTGCGTTGCATAAAAATGGCTTCATAGGCAAGGATATTGTGGCTACTAAGATTGCACCTAAATCAACAATTTATAGGATCATGAAGAACTTCAAGAAAAGAGGTTCAATTCTTGTTAAGAAGGCTTCAGGGCATCCAAGAAAGTCCAGCAAGCTCCAGGATCGTAGACTAAAGAGGATCCAGCTGCGGGATGGGAGTGCAACCAGTGCAGAGGTTGCTCAGCAATGGCAGCAGGCAGGTGTGAGTGCATCTGCACGCACAGTGAGGCAAAGACATTTGAAAGATGGCCTGGTGTCAAGAAGGGCAGCAAAGAAGCCACTTCTCTCCCCAAAAAACATCAGGGACAGATTGATCTTCTGCAGAAAATATGGTGAATGGACTGCTGAGGACGGGGGCAAAGTCATATTTTCTGATGAAGCCCCTTTCCGATTGTTTGGGGTATCTGGAAAAAGGCTTGTCAGGAGAAGAAAAGGTGAGCGCTAGCATCAGCCCAGTGTCATGCCAACAGTAAAGCATCCTGAGACCATTCATGTGTGGGGATGCTTCTCATCCAAGGGAGTGGGCTCACTCACAATTTTGCCAAAAAAACACAGCCATGAATAAAGAATTGTACCAAAACACCATCCAACAGCAACTTCTTCCAACAATCCAACAACAGTTTTGTGAAGAACAATGCATTTTCCAGCATGGTGGAGCACCGTGTCATAAGGCAAAAGTGATAACTAAGTGGCTCGGGGACCAAAATGTTGACATTTTGGGTCCATGGCCTAGAAATTCCCCAGATCTTAATCCCATTGAGAACTTGTGGTCATTCATCAAGAGGTGGGTGGACAAACAAAAAACAACTAATTCTGAGAAAATCAACGAAGTGATTATGAAAGAATGGGTTGCTATCAGTCAGGATTTGGACCAGAAGTTGATTGAGTGCATGCCCAGTCGAATTGCAGAGGTCCTGAAAAAGAAGGGCGAACACTGCAAATACTGACTCTTTGCATAAATCTCATGTAGTTGTCAATAAAAGCCTTTGAAACGTATGAAGTGGTTATAATTATATTTCAGTACATCACATAAACAATTGAAATAAAGATCTAAAAGCAGTTTAGCAGCAAACTTGGTGAAAACGTCTGTACTTTTCGGACTATAAGAAGCTCCGGACTATAAGACGCAGCTAGTTTTAGAGGACAAAAACAGAGAAAAAAAAATATACTAAACCTGGTGCATCTATAGTGCAAGGACGTCTTTTGGACCGCTCCCCAATTGTGTTCCTTTGTGCCTTTTGTGTCCCCCTATGTCCTCCTATGCCTCTGTCTCCCATCTCCTCTGTCCCCCTATGTCCTCTGCCCCCTTTGTCCTGGGTACAAAAAAAAATGCTAATTAATAAATATGACAAGGCCTGTGACATGCAATCCTAGGCTCTTCCTCCCCTTGCCACCCTCTAGCCATCTGCTCATCCATCATTAAACATCCAGCCTGGTGGTCCTGCACCCTTCACAGTCCATCAGACAGCACAATCAGCCAGCTTAGGAAACTCTTCCAAACATAACACTTAGAACGTAACACTAACTACGTCCTCGCTCTGTTGAAGGGCTGAAGCAGCCTGCCCAGCTGGTACATACAGTATAAGAGCTTACCTCCATGCACTCAGGGATGTGTACCAGCACAGCAGGGCATGAGATCACACAGCCACCTCTGCCTTCATCAGCACCTGCCGGAGCAGCAGTCCAGCAGGCAGCCGCGCCCCTCCTCGGCATGACCTAACGGCGGTGACACAAGTGGCATCCACATTGAGGGCCATTGATGTTCTCCCAATAGCTTTTGTGTGGCTAGTGCAGAGTTTCCATACACCGCTTCAGGAACTCGGTGATGCAATCCCGGTTGATTCAAACCTCTCTCACTATACCGGATACTCCTGTGCCGTCATCTTCCTTCCCATCAACCAATAATTTAGTCACGCCAGTGGTCCACACACGCCCAATTCAGATTGTGAGACCTTAAAAATAAAAATACAGACAAGCGGGTCTCCTCATAGTGAGTATTGCCTCAATACAGTACACCCTAGTGCCAACACACACTGAATACGGAAATAGACGCGGCCTGGGCATGTGAGAGGTGACCGGTGCCGGCGGACGGGTATTGTGTTATGCAAATATACAAGAATATTTTATGTACGCAGTTTTTATCTAGGGGCCTGGGAGCCTTATTAAATGGTTTTATGCGATGAAGTGTTCTTGGCACTTTTAGGTGCAGCCGGAATAAAATGTTTTGATGTGTTTTACTAAAAGAAGCCATCTGGTGAGCGGGGATTGAGAGGGGGGTGTGTGATCCCCTGACCTCTGGTGACAGTTACTATCCTCACGCAGTGTGTGTTGGCACCTGGGTGTACTGTATTGAGGCAATACTCACTATGAGGAGACCCGCTTGTCTGTATTTTTATTTTTAAGGTCTCACAATCTGAAATGGGCGTGTGTGGACCACTGGCGTGACTAACTGATTGGATTTGTTTTCACTGGGACTTGTCTCTGTGCATAGTCAGCAGCCGAACAGGAGTGTTAGGACTGAGCGCAACATCACGGTGAAATCATCAACCAATCAGGCAGGAGACGCTGCCCCTTACCGCCAATCACGGCTCTCACTACTCGCAAATGCCTTTTTAATGGGACCCAAAGGTCTCCAGGGCGGGACCAGGCTCGTCATTAGGGCCAATCACTGCGTGCATCTGGTCCCATTAAAAAAGCAACAGCGAGCAACTAGAGAGGAGCCGTGATTGGCGGTCAGGGGCGGCGCCCCCATCTGATTGGTTAATAGAAAGGAAGATGACGGCACAGGCAGACCCGGTATAGCGAGAGAGGTTTGAATCAAACAGGATTACATCCGAGTTCCTGAACCCCTTCCGCATATCCTGCCGCTCACTCATACCTGCTGTGTATGGAAATTGTGCACTAGCTGCATAAAAGCTATCGGGAGAACGAAAATCTGCATTATCCGATATGCGTTAATTTTAAGCCAATCAGAGGATGCAGAATGAATAAGCCAATCAGAGAATGCGGAAATTTCCGCCTAAATCCCCATTCTCTGATTGGTTTATTCATTCTGAGTCTTCTGATTGGCTTAAAATTACTGCATATCGGATAATGCAGATTTTCTGCATTTTACATTACAGTAAAAATCCGCCGACTTTAGTGGTTAATAGCAAAGCCCCCGTAAGGCCTAGAAACACCAAATGCTCAGTGTTTATTAAACTGAATCTTGTGAACAAGATGCAAAAAAAAGTTTTCAAAAAGACCTTATAGTTTTTGAGAAAATCGATGTTAAAGTCGGGGAAAATTTCCACGATTTCCGGCGGAAACCGCCTGCCGCACTTGTATTACCGATTTCCGCATTCCGGTGCGGAAATGCAATTTCCGATCAGAATTTCGGAAATTGTATTTCCGCGGAATCCGAATGAGCATCCCTACCCAACAGTCAATGTGAATTGATCCACCAGACAGATTGGGCAAACCGCCTGTTATCAATCCCTCGTCTAGTTGTTTGCCACACAAGCACAGACCTCATTGTCGTCCAACAGACCAAAATCAGACTTCAATCAGGCAGTGTACAGGCTGTGTACAGGCCTTAACAGATGCCAGAACGTAAGCGAGCGGACACAGCGGATCATACATCAGATCTGCTGTGCTTGTCCATGTTGTGAATATGGCACAGTGCAGACCCAGTCTAACAATGTACAGTATATATCTAAAACTGTACAACAACAAGAGAGTGTGTGCATCAGGCACCGAGTGAAACCTGATATATCTGGCTTTGCAAACTTGGCCTGGTTGGATCAATCAAGAGGCATTGCTCATGCTAATTTGCATTTGCTTTCACTTGCCAGAATATTCAGGGTCTAACTAATTACACTGCAACATTTTGCCCTGCAGGGATTAGTCTGTGCAACATTTAGCACTTTAACAGGGGCGCGGCGGGTAGGCCCCCCATGCCCAAAGTTCCATTTGTTTCCTTTAGAGGTGGGTGGTGGATTGCCCTCTCTAGGGGAGCTGTCTGCACCTGTCCTCCCCACCCCTGGGATGTGATGCATGGGAGCCACCCCTGAGCCTTAACCTGCTTGGGATGGCCCATGCTTCACTCCCCTTTCCTGTGGCGCTCCCAAGTCATGCTCATTTGGCAGATTCTACACAATATACATGGACGCAATGCGCTACAAGGTTGGTACCTATCCCCTGGGAGGCCGGTGTGGGCAGCTATTCCTGGCGGCGGCCACGCTTGGGGGGGGGGGGGTCGCCTGCACTTCTCAGCCTCCATTCCCCCCCCCCCCCCCCCGGCGGGGTGCAGCCACAGGGTCTCTGAGCAGTGAGAGGGCTTGGAGCTCTGTTTATGCTGCTCCCCGTTTCATAGGGGTGTGTGGGGCCTACTCGTAGCGCCCCTGTTAAAGTGCTACATGTTGTGTGGACTAATCCCTGCACAGCAAAATTTGACGGTGTAATTAGTTGTAAGACCCTGCGTATTATGGCATGCAAAAGCAAATGTAAATTTGCATGAGCAATGCCTCTTGATTAAGCCAATTAGGCCAAGTTTGCAAAGCCAGATATATCAGGTGTCACTTGGTGCCTGATGCACACACTCTCTTGCTGTTGGTATATCTAAAACTGATCAATTTTTAATGGTTTAGTTGGGCTTAGTGCATTATACCTGGAATGTTTAGGAATGGAGACACTAGAAGTTCTTTTTTAACTTGGAATGCAGTGCTTATTATACGTTTATAAGCTTCCACAGCATACTGTACAATTAGAAAGTACAATGCTTCCTGTTTATTCATATTCACTCTTAAATAAGCCACAATGTTTGCTTGTAGTTATCCAAATGATTCCAGTTGTACACAGTGCCTTCCATTTTGAATGAAAACATATTGTTATATTTGGATTAATTATTAATGACTGTACAAGGAGATCTTTGCAATTAATTAAGGACATCCTGTAAGGAATTCTCCAGCATAACGACATGTCCAGGAATTATGATTCACATGACACATGATATTCTGTCAATCCGGACAGCTCCCTCAGACACCCAGTAATGTCAGCACTCAGTCACACAGGACACTTCCTTTGATATGATATCACGTCCTTCAGACATGGTCCTGTGCCAAACAAGTGCTCAGAGGGTGTGTATTCAGACACAGGAGCCAGACTGCCTATGCTGCACAGGAAGATCTGTACATTATGGACATATATAGAGGATCATGATTATCACCAAAGGGAACATTTTTAAAAATACATACCGAATATCATATAGTTAAAGAGGATGTAATGAAATAGATGTAATGAAAATAAGGTAGTAAAATTGCTATCAAAGGTGGCAACATCTTAAAGCGGAACTGAAAGGTCTAAAAAAAAATAGGTTTCACTTACCTTGGGCTTCTGCCAGCCCCCGGCAGCCGACCTGTGCCCGCGACGTGACATACCGATCTTCCGTTCCCACGCTGCGGCTCGCTTTCACTTCGCTCAGTGGATATCCACAGGCGCATCGTTGTTCCCGGCAACTTTCTCGTACTGCGCCTGCGCAGGACACTCCGGGCCACGAGAATGCGTACAAGGACATGCGTGGCCAGGGCACAGTGGAGGCCGACTTAGAAGTCGGCTTCCACTACGAGAAGAAAAGTGAACCTCAGCGGGGGAACAGAGGATCAGTATGTCACGGCATGGACACAGATTGGCTGCAGGGGCTGCAGTTCCACTTTAAGTCCTGTCAGGTGCATCCCTGAAGAATGTAAGTTTCTGAGAATTCTGATGCCAGTAAAAATAATGCCTGGTCTCCAAGAATGCTCTGGGAGTAGAAATATGCAGAGTCTGACTGCCTAGACTAAGCATCATTGAGAGGGCGGGGCTACACACCAATATACAGCAATGATGCTAAAAGTAGAAACAATAACGTAACATTGGGTATCCTGAATCACTACAGTGTTTCTTTAAATAAATGGCTGGCAAAAGTTGTGAAAACCCATTCATATCCTTGGTTCCTGTTCTCTCCTTGTCCCACACCAGGGGTTGTGTGATCTGAAACACCAACACTTTGTTTACCCCAACAGTACCACTCCCTTTGGCCACAAGATGGCACTGTTCCGTGGAATGATGATGGCCTCTCAATTAATATTAATGGAGAGGCAATGTACGTTTTACCTCAGAGTCAACCTAGTGGACAGGATAGAGTGGTAGCGCTGCATGTAAATAAAGTAACATCTGATCTCTTGGGCCCCTGAGGCAGTGAATAGCACAAAGTGACATTTTGATAAGTGTGCTTTATGTAATTTTCCCTGAAGGAAACTTGTTATCCTGTTCTTTATTTCCATATGCTCAGTTTATATTACTTAACCTCCCTTTAGGGTCTCTATAACTTACTGCAGCTATTACACAGGACTATTTTCTTAGATCTTTAGGTAAACAAGCATTGCTGAAGTGCCCAATTGGGATTTGGGGCAAGGGCAATTTAGGGGCTATACATAGCCTAAGGGAGTCTGGCAAATAAGTATTTACAAGCTTGCAAATAAAGTCTGAAGAACTCTCTCACACACTCTCTGTCTGTCTCTAACTGACTCAGTTGAAATGGTATTAAACTCAGCATTTCTTTTTTGCTTTAAAAGATTATTTAAAGCAAAAAGGCTTAAAGCAAAAAGGTACAACCAGAAAAAAACACTGGTAGCAGAACAGCATTTAAACAGTTAAACACAGCACTTGCTTCTTTGATGGGAAGCTTAGTGCCTTTGCGAAGTTGAGGAAGTGATTACAATAGTAGTGGATAGGAAAATAAACAAGATAATATAAACACTGCTAGCAGTGTCTTAACTGCATACAAGCCAAAAGTGTACACAGTAGAAGACACATTATCACTGGATACATTGTAATATATAAATACAGCAGATGTGCAATAAATAACAATGGCAGCTATCAGTGCAGCGAAACTGTACTGTAAGAACTTGTAATATGTAAACAGAAAATAAGAGAACTTGTGTACAAACGCAAATATGATATGAATCGGTAATAAAAAGTAGGAAAACATGCTTTAACTGAACGTTATATCAGAGTTTAATTTTAAATGTAAAAAAAAAAGTCTGTTAATTAAAAAAAAAAATGTTTGTAGATGTAATTTTACTATTTGGCCACAAGATGTCCTTGCCCATAACTTTCCTGTGCGTAGTATTACTACACAAACAGGAAGTAATGCATGGACGTGTAATTATCGGTTCTTGTGAATGATGGCGCGATCTGAATGATGGCGCCATCTCATTGATGGTGAAGGTCAAACACACGGGGACTTAGATCAATGAATGGAAACTGTGCGCCCATTCATTGATCTTCCATGTAACGATCGGCGGCGATAACAAGTGTGGGAGCACGTGGGGGGTGAGCAGGGAGTAAAAGGAGAAGAGGGATTTTGCAGAGACATACTTACTCGTCCCGGGGGAGAAGAAGTGGTTAATCCTTTTTTAATTAGTAAGTGCCCACAGATCAACAATTACACATTGCTTTGCAATGAGGAGTGCTGCAGCCACACTAAGGCTGTGCATGAACTCTACATGGAACTCCGCTGCCAAAGCCAAGAATCGCATATGTACAAATGTGCGTACAAGTGTCCCTGAGCTTGTATAAAGCTTTTGCATGCCCCTGTGTGCATTGTTTCCTTCCTTATCCCACCCACCGGAAGATGATGCATTGTAGGTGGCGCCATAGTCCCTCTTCACCCTCCCATAGCAACAATATGCATTCCTCTGATGTACCAGAATGATGAGTCTGCACAGCGCTTGTTTCCCACAATGCCATCTGCAGGATTCAGCTCAATCCTGACGGGTGACACTTACAGTGAGCGTGTACATACCTTAAAGAGACTCTGTAACAAATTTTTCAGCCTTAGTTCTTCTATTCTATAAGTTCCTATGCCTGTTCTAATGTGCTCTGGCTTACTGCAGCCTTACCTAACTGCACTGTCTCTGTAATAAATCTTATCTCCTTTCCCCTGTTGTGTCTGTCGGGCTAAGGCTTGAATGTGTGGAATGTGCAGGGCTGCTTGTGATTGGATAGAAGCGATACACACCCTCTGCAGGCCCTCTGCACACTCTGTATGACTCACACACTCTGTTTATGTGAGTCTATCACAAGCTGGTTAGTTTGTTTGTAAACACTGCCTAAAACTGTTAATTACAAGCCAGGATTGCAGCAGAGAGTGGCAGAAACAGCACAGAGTGGCACAGGAGAAAATAAGGAATAGAATGGTATGCTTTTTAGTGTAAGAATATTAGAGTACAGATTCTCTTTAAAGTTAAAAATGTCTTGTTCAACAGGTCTAAGTTCAATATATTGGTTGCAAAAACCTGACTGGGTCCCTTAAAACTAAATTAACTAAAGGACTAATGCACACACATAGGTTAAGAGACCTGAATGTTCGAAAATTCAAAAGATTCTTAAAGGGAAGGTTCAGGGAGGGTGGAGAAAAAATAAAAATCAATTTCCACTTACCTGGGGCTTCCTCCAGCCCGTGGCAGGCAGGAGGTGCCCTCGCCGCCGCTCCGCAGGCTCCCGGTGGTCTCCGGTGGCCGACCCGACCTGGCCAGGCCGGCTGCCAGGTCGGGCTCTTCTGCGCTCCAAGTCCTGGCACTTCTGCGTCCCACGCCGGCGCGCTGACGTCATCGGACGTCCGCCGGGCTGTACTGCGCATGCGCAGAACTACTGCGCATGCGCAGTACAGCCCGGCGGACGTCCGATGACGTCAGAGCGCCGGCGTGGGACGCAGAAGTGCCAGGACTTGGAGCGCAGAAGAGCCCGACCTGGCAGCCGGCCTGGCCAGGTCGGGTCGGCCACCGGGAGCCTGCGGAGCGGCGGCGAGGGCACCTCCTGCCTGCCACGGGCTGGAGGAAGCCCCAGGTAAGTGGAAATTGATTTTTATTTTTTCTCCACCCTCCCTGAACCTTCCCTTTAAAAATCTTTTGCATTCATCCATTATAATAAGAAAGTGGCGTGCTCCTTCATTGTTGGGAACAACGACCACTTCTTGCTTTATGGCCCACCGGTTCAACCCATGTAAGCTAGTTTGGGACTGTTCATCAGTCTTTCATCTTGCAATGGACTGTTAAAGTGGACCTGAACTCTTGTACAGGACACAAGGAAAACATAACAGAAATGCACCCTGTATGTAATTAAAGAGTTTAGCCTGTGCAATTCTCCCTCATTTGTGTTTGATCACTAGTTGTAATTTGATCCTCCCCTCTGTCACATGACTGACTATGGCAGATTAGCAGATAAGCCCATTTGAAAGTACAGGCTGTAAACAATATGTGTGCTTCCATGAATCAGGAAGTAGAAACTGTGCAGATTTTTTGCAGGATTTGAATGAGCTGTAACAAAGACATTTTTTTTTTGTTAAAAGGTTATTATGCTGTTGTGTATCTTTTAGAGCAGAGAGGAGTTACAAGTTCAGGTCCGCTTTAATTCATAGAACTATTTTCATCCTGCATGGAGTGCAACGCCACCTACTGGCTACTCATACTACAAAATAAATATGCATAGGTAATATTTCATAAGTCATTAAATAAAATACTTTTTTGTAATCAAGTAGAATAACAACTATTTTAGAAACAATGAATGTTCCCGGAAGTTAATAAAAAACATGTTCACCCACTTAATTGACTGGAATTTAAAACTATGTCTGCACAGAGGACAAAATATTGGTTAGGTCACAGGCATTTCCTGCATATGGCTGGAATTCATAAATATATATGGCGATGGTGGTGTCCATGAAATTGCTTTCATCATATGTCTAATTAGCAAGCAAGCATCCAAAGAGGGAACCCAGGGCTAGGCTTACATGCAGGTCTGTAACAAGCCATACAGATGAAAACTTACATGACTAGCTCTCTAGAAGTTCTCATATACCTTGACTAATGATCACTTGATCCAGACAGCTTTGATAAGGCAAGGCAACAACTGCTATGTAAATGGCTACTTTATAACTTAAAGTGAACAGCTGCAGACTTGCAGTAGATGTTGCCGATGAGATGCAGATATTTCTGTCTTGCTTGTAAATTTTAGAGGCACTAGGCAAGAATTGGGCCAATCAAAAAGTGCATCTGACAGGGCTTCTGCCCTGAAGTGGATGTCATGAGAGCACAGTAATAATACTTGCTAATCTGGTACATCCCAACAACGTTGTGGAGATTTCTCTTCACTTCTTGTAATGCTATCCAGGGATGGTCGTAGTCAGCCAACTTCGCTACACTGGAACTACGCAAAGTTTTACACAATTACTCTTAGCCAAACTACGGCTTCGAAATCAAATATTCGCTAAATAAATGCAAAATGGACCGGAATGGGCTGAACTGCCATTCAAACTTAGAATAGCTGAACATGAAGCAATTGTTGCTAAATAATTTCACTAATCTTCAATAATTTTGGGCGGAGCGTGAGGTACGCGGTGACGTCATAACAAGGCAGCAAGGAAGTGGGAGACCCGGTGGCGTGCGCTCCATACCGCGGATCGAGCAGCCGCTGTGGAACCACTGTCTGAAGCTTGCATCACAATAAAGACTGGAATTGCTTTTATGAATACCTGGCTGACCGGAATCTGTTTATACGCTGTGTGGCAAGACGCGCTTCTGGTGAGTGGGGCCACATAGGGGGAGCCGAAGCTAACTCTTCCCAAGGTGGTGGCACTACCCCCAGGAGTGCATTCACGTGGTGTGGACTTATATTTAAAGTAGCAATACTTGGCACTATGTGCACTTGTCTGTGATTATTTATAGGGTGGCGATCCTCCGTGAGAGGTATTGGAGCGCAGTAAAACTGATTCATAAATAATTTCACTAAAAGCCATGAAAAGTCATTGTACTTTATGTAAAAAATGGTCAGTTCTTTAGAAATAGAATCGCTGGGGAACTTATTTTGTTACATTACTTAAAACAGAACTTAAATGTAAAAATTCTTTCCAGAGAAAATAAGTTTAATTTGAAAAACCTACTAACAGTTTTTTTTTTTTTTTTTTTTGTGAAAATGGTTGTTCTCCTTGGACTCCTTGGGCAGCTCTGTATTGGCGGAGATAGGGCATGAACAAGAGCTGTAAAGAAATAGTATGGGGACAATGCCTGACATAGGGACAATCACCAGCAGCTTTATGGACCATATTAACATCAGCGAGGTTTTAAAGAGAACCCGAGGTGGGTTTGAAGAATATTATCTGCATACAGAGGCTGGATTTGCCTATACAGCCCAGCCTCTGTTGCTATCCCAAACCCCCCTAAGGTCCCCCTGCACTCTGCAATCCCTCATAAATCACAGCCACGCTGCTGACAAACAGCCTGTCAGAGCTGGCTGTGTTTATCTCTATAGTGTCAGTCTGCTGCTCTCCCCGCCTCCTGCAGAACTCCAGTCCCCGCCTGCATCCCTTCCCTCCCTGCTGATTGGAGGGAAGGGACGGGGCAGGGACCGGAGCTATGCAGGAGGTGGGGGAGCAGCTGAGACTGACACTACAGATGTAAACACAGCCTCACAGCACGGCTGTGATTTATGAGGGATTGCAGAGTGCAGGGGGGCCTTAGGGGGGTTTGGGATAGCAACAGAGGCTGGGCTGTATAGGCAGATCCAGCCTCTGTATGCAGATAACATTCTTTAAACACACCTCAGGTTCTCTTTAAAAATAAGGATTCGAAATTCTACTACTGCTACTACCTATTTCTTTATATGCTGTGTAGCTGTGTTTGTTAAACCTCATGCTTGGTACACAAAGTGCAATTTTCCTGTCAGATCATTGGGAAGTTTCCCGTCGTCCGTTAACTTACATGTCCGATCTGCTTCCGATTGAGACATTAATCAATTTTGTGCAGTACGGATCTCAAAATCGATCCCTTTCTCCAACAAAATTAGATCAGACACGTTGAAAATTATCGCACAACAGAAAATTTCCGTTGATCTGAAAGGAAAATTGCATTGTGTGTATCCTGTATCAGTTCTGCTTAAACTTTTAAATTCAGACAATTTTTTTGTTATTTCTTTGAATAGAATGTGAGAGGTTTACAAGCTATTTAGGTTTTAAGTGCTGTCTTGTCTCTATTGTAAAAATCTTTCTATGTACTATCACACTATCATCAGTAACAAAACAGCAATAACTTAAAACCTCGGCCTGCATAGCTTTGAGGCTTGGAGCATGCTAGGCTGTGCAGAAAAACATACATTTTCTGCATTTTGTGGTTTTTTTTAGGTTTTTTTTTTCAATAGTTTCCCCCTTTCAAGTGTATATATTTAATAATAAACGCATCAAGAATGCATGTAAAAACGCGACCCTCTGTGTCTCAAATACAATATGTACGTTTTACATGTGTTTTTGAGACTTTGAACAGTGCACATTGTAAAGCCCAGAGATATATGTTTTTTTTATGCGGCCCATAGACTTTCATTATGGGCAAAAACGCATGCGTTTTCCACAACGATGGTGAACCTGCCTAGTGTCCTCCTTACATGAACCGTGCTGTACACAAAAAAACTTTTTATTGTTGTGACCATATTTTAGAGGAACTTTAGCAAAAAGGAGAAAAAATAAATTATTACATTGCAAAGTGATAAGTTAAAAAATAAAAGAGAGATCACGAAATGACTGATATTCACCATGTAATTTGTTCATATTATTTAATCCACAATCAGCCTGCATTTAATTATCTTTACTACTGGCAGACATGAAAGAAAACAGAACAATTGCCATTATTTCCTTTGTGGTTATGGAAATATCCTGTTGTGCGATAATTTTCATCTTGTCTGATCTAATTTTGATGGAGAAAGGGATCGATTTTGAGATCCATACTGCACAAAGTTGATCCATGTCTCAATCGGAAGCAGATCGGACGTGTAAGTTAACAGACGACGGGAAACTTCCCAATGATCTTGTTCTCTTGCTCATGCCCTATCTCCGCCAATACAGAGCTGCCCAGGGAGTCCAAGGAGAACAACCATTTTCACAAAAAATAAAAAAATAAAAAAAAAATTGTTAGTAGATTTTTCAAATTAAACTTTTTTTCTCTGGAAAGAATTTTTACATTAAAGAGAATCTGTAATCTAACATTTTTAGAGCAAAAAGCATACCATTCTATTCATTATGTTCTCTTGTGCCCCTCTGTGCTGTTTCTGCCATTCTCTGCTGCAAACCTGGCTTGTAATTAACAGTTTTAGGCAGTGTTTACAAACAAACTAACCAGCTTCTGATAGGCTCACATAAGCAGAGTGTGTGAGTCATACAGAGCCTGCAGAGGGCCTGGAGGGGGTGTGTATAGCTTCTACCAATCACAAGCAGCCCTGCACATTCCACACATTCCAGCTATAGCCCGACTGTGCCGACAGAAGGAAACAGATTAGATCATATAACAGAGATAACACAGCCACTGTGCAATTAGGAAAGGCTGCAGTAAGCCAGAGCACATTAGAACAGGCAAAGGAACTTATAGCATAGAAGAACTAAGGCTGAAAAGTTTGTTACAGAGTCTCTTTAAGTTCTGTTTTAAGTAATATAACAAAATAAGTTCCCCAGCGCCATAATTAGATTCTATTTCTAAAGAACTGACCATTTTTTACATAAAGTACGACTTTTCATGGCTTTTAGTGAAATTATTAAGCAACAATTGCTTCATGTTCAGCTATTGTAAGTTTGAGTGGCAGTTCAGCCCATTCCAGTCCATTTTGTGCTATTTGTCGTCACGGCTATTAGGAACGGATATGATTATTATCGAAATTTGCAGCAGGAAGTAATTTGCACTAGTGCATATATTTAGTAAAACCACAAAGACCCTTCCTATGAAAAGTAACCTGTGCTGGAAATGGAAATCACATCAACAACATTCTGTCCTCTGTGGCAGCGCTAGCTGAAGCCCAATCGAAGTCACAAATCAGTAGATGGATGGCATGTTCCCATGCATTGCTTTGGAATTACTATATAACCCTTTTGATATTTAATATATATCACATATGGCAATTAACCCCTGATTTCCTGTTAGTAAGACCTCAAAGACCTATTTTAGATTCTGTTGATGAAAAGTCTTGACAAATTGCCATTTTACCTGCTGTTATTTAGTTGTGATTTTAGCCACGCCTCCTTAAAGTGAACCTGAACTAAGTAAAATTATTTAAAATAAACACGTGCTGTACCTGCAGATGAATATTACATATTTACCTCGCCATCAGTTCCACTCAGAAGCCCACCATTTTCTTTTCAAATGATTCCTTACAGATCTGACAAGATTTTGTCAGATCTGAAATATATCAGTTGCTGTCAGTTAAATATCAGTTGCTGTCAGTAATAACTGAAAGGACAACTGATGAGCAAGGTAATATTCATGTTTCCTATTGCTCAAGTGGGCGATATTATATATTAATAGTGTACTGACCAGGAAGCTGTTATGGGGTAATGGCCATTTTCAAAATGGAGGACAGAAAATTCCATTGATCACAGTAGGCAAACAGAAGGCAGGAGAGGAGAAAGAGACTGATGGATGAGTAGACTACACGGGAGGCAAGTATGACATCTGTATGTTTATTTTGACTTTTTTTTTACATTTTCAGTTCAGGTATAATTAATATTTATGAGGTGGGAAGCAACAGAGCTCAACTTGACAACCAGCATGGGTGTAAATAACTATTGTGTGTATTTTCTGAAATCAAGTAAAAAGCATAAATATTGTATATAGTATAAATATATAAGAATGTATGCATTTTTTAAATGCCTGACAAAAGCGCGAGGGGAGATTCCCATGATATACTGAATACAATGTAAAGCAAACCTGAAGTGAAAATAAACTGATAAGGTAAACACTTGTATCTATGATTTCACTTTCTTGGAATCCCATGGCCTTATTTTATACTTGAAGCCCGACCTGGCAGCCGGGCCTGGCCATGTCGGGTCAGCCACCGGAGACCACCGGGAGCCTGCGGAGCGGCGGCGAGGGCACCTCCTGCCTGCCACGGACTGGAGGAAGCCCCAGGTAAGTGGATATGGATTTTTTTTTTTTCAGACTCCCTGAACCTTCCCTTTAAAGGATACAATCTACTGTCTCTGAAGTATTTGTTATTTGGCTCCCATACAGACAAATGTTTAACTACTGAACTTGTTATCTGTTCCTTGCATTTAGATGTGTTTTTCTCACACAGGTTTTGCAATCTCAATTAGATATCATTGAGAGTAAAGGGGCCCATACACTGGTCTATTTCAGCCATCGATCGATTGATTCTATAGATCGGAAATCGATTCTATCAAATCTATTGATCGATTTGCAGCTGATTTCGATCGATTTGATCTATCTGACAGGATGGAAAATCTATGGCCCATGGAGTTGCATTGGATCTAACGGTCCAATAATGCATTTACATCGATTTCCAATAGATTTCATTCTGAAATCTATTGGAAATCTGTTCCTAGTGTGTGGCACACATCAGATAGATTCCTGTCAGATTCGACTTGACATCTGACAAAAATCTATCTGATGGTAGAATCTGCTGCAAATCTAGACTATGAGTGTATGGCCACCATAAGGCTCAGTTCCCACTTGCAAGCAAAATGCTCTGTTTTTCGCAGCCCCAAAAAAACTGAACAAACAAATCCAATGCAGACCTATGGGTCTGCTTCCACTTGCAATTAAAAACAGGAAGGCAAAGTCCCAACTAGCTGCATTTTTCCGTACCGGCGGATGTGTTTTCTGCACACTGACCGCCATTTTTATCCCTGAATTCTTAACCCTTACAATTAAGAAAAAAAAGGAACACTGCCTAGTTTTAAGTAGGACAAGGACTGGGACTAACACATTCATCTCATCATGTCACATTTGACTTCAAGTACCCTTTAAAGGTATAGTTTGGGGGGGGGGTTGTATGTTAGCTACACTTTAAGCAATAGCTATGGCCTCAGTAAGCTATAGCATGCTTGCCCTGCTGTATCTGATTGCACTGCTAGTTTTAGCAGGCCATTCACCAAGATACACCGACTTTCCCATAATTCACCAGGGGTCAGCCACAAAGAACTGAGAGGTGCTAGGTCTACTTTGATTGTAAGTGCTATTAAGAGAGGTAACGGCCAAATCGGTGATGCTCATTTCATTCCTCTACTGTTAGTGGTTCACTTTTAGTGTTAATTATTCATATGTACACCAAGCAGAAATCTCAGTGAAAGTGAAACATTCCATACAACATAATATCCGAAGACTAAAACTCAAGGCAAAGCCAGGAGGCTGATCGAGTTACCTTCTCTGAGCCGGGAAATCAATGTATGTAAAAGGCTGCATATCCCTTGTGGATGCTGGTTGAAATAACCCCCTATGAAAATAAGGTCATATATATACATTTGTGGCGCATCATCTGTAAGGCTAAAAGCAATTAGCCTGAACTGGAGAAGAGATTTCTACATCTATATAATGCAGATTCAGCAACTGAGACTCATTTCAGATTGTCAGGGATAAGAGTTCTACATATTAGGCTTCCCACTTCCTCCTTGAGACCACCGATCCAGCACTGGGATCCTATGGAAGTTCCTGGCCATGCTCCCATCTGTGATCGAACCAGGGTTGTGGAGTCAGTATCAAGGAGTTGGAGCAATTTTGGGTGCCTGGAGTCAGAGTCGGTGGTTTCACTAAACTGAGGAGTCAGAGTCAAGGAGTTGGAGCAATTGTGGGTGTCTGGAAGGTGTTGGAGCAATTTTGGGTGCCTGGAGTCAGAGTCAGTGGTTTCACTAAACTGAGGAGTCAGAGTTGAGGAGTTGCAGCAATTTTGGGTGCCTGGAGTCAGAGTCGGTGGTTTCACTAAACTGAGGAGTAGGAGATGATTTTTGTACCAACTCCACAGCCCTGGTAAGAATTAGACTAAAGAGTCAGAGTCGAGGAGTCGGATCAATTTTGGATACCTGGAGTCGGAGATTTCATAAATTGAGGAGTCGGATGTTTTTTGTACTGACTCCACAGCCCTGGAATGAATGCAGGTGGAGGACACGTTGATCGGCTACGTGATACAACGCAGACGTGAAGAGTCCTGAACAGATCAGTCCTGCTCATTCACAGACAGGAGCACAGTAGTACGCATTCTTCAACAAGCTCTTGTCAGAGAGGTCCAGGGGCGAAGCAGGTGGTTTTGGCACTGTACCACTACCACGGGCACGTAGCTCCTCAGTTGGGTGACACTATAGGAGTATGCTATAGTTTGCGGCCTGCACATGGGTAATTAGGGGAATGACTTCTCCACCCGAGTTGCTACATTTTGGACAGGGAATAGTTTTAAGCGCTGCCGGGAATATGAGCGGCAACCGGACAAGCCGTCATTCCGCTTACACTGCGCCTTACTCACATATATGTCTGTGTCTGGGAGTCCCAGCGCTGGATCAGTGAAGGTCAGGGGGAGAGGGGAAGCCTCTAGATTACACAGAGGCTTCCCTCCACCGAAGTAAATACCCATTTGGGGCACTTTTTTAGGTATACTTTAAAGAGAAAACTATGGCATTAAAAAAAAATCCTGTCTCTGCTGATCCAGTAATAATACTGTGAGGAAACGCGGAAAAGCCGCCGCGTGTACTCATAACGGGGCGGCTGATTCCGCGTCCAACACGGCGGTTTGCACGCATAGGCCTATATCCAGTAACATGGCCGAACGCGGAGGAACCGCCGCATGCCTTGATAGCGGTGCGGCGGTTTCTGCGTCCAGCACGGAGGGTGATTTGCAACACATGTCTGGTGTGGCTGGGACTGATAGTCCACACAGGTTCAGAAGGACGGTCGCGCGCAGAGAGGCAGAACTTTTATGACAGCCAGAAGGGAGTCAGCTGACCAAGTCGGTCAGCTGACGATTCAACCAGTTCCCATTGGTCCAGCACTTAGGGGAGGAGCTGGAGAGCGCTTTGCTATATATACTGGGTGCTGGTCATTCTCTGGTTGTCTGCTGTTGCGATCACTACGTGGAAGCACTCAGACCTTTTGTCAGATTCTCTGTTATATCTCTGTTATACTTCAGACTAGTTCCAGGGTGTTGATGATCAAGGACCTCACACCCAGTTTAGGGACTTGTGTTAACAAACCTGTTATACTTCAGACTAGTTCCAGGGTGTTGATGATCAAGGACCTCACACCAGATTAGGGACTTGTGTTACCAACCTGTTATACGTCAGACTAGTTCCAGGGTGTTGATGATCACGGACCTCACACCCAGATTAGGGACTTGTATTATCATTCTGTTATTCTTCAGACTAGTTCCAGGGTGTTGATGATCACGGAGCTCACACCGAGACTAGGCATTGTATATTATCTGTTATGACCTTCTGCTTTCCTGACCATCCCTCTGCTTTCTGATTCGGTACCACGCATATCTGATATCACGTTGCCAAACCCTGCCTGTCTTGGATACCAAATCAGCCTTTTGTCTTTGTACCTTATCTGTCTGTTGCCGACCTGGCTAGTCCGACCTCGAGAACTATCTCCTCTGTTTAGAGATAGTTCACAGATCTGTCAGTTACACTCCACCATTGGTGTCACTCACACTCTGGTCATTCCCACTCTCAGCCTGTCTCCTCCCCTTGGGGAGCTGCAGGCCTTGGAAGGAGCCTGTTCTTTGGGCAGTATCCCATACTGCCTTGTACCCCCTTTACGGGGGCCCTCCTCAAAGTATTACTGTTGCACCAAACACTCATATTACTCAGGTGTCCAGAGGTTGGAGATATATCTGATTATCGGTGATACTGCAGATCATCAATAATCGGGTATATATCTGTATTCTTGGTGATACTGCAGATCACCGGTAATCAGATCCTCTCTGTGTTACACCGATCGTTACAAATACATAAGGAAAAAGTTTTGCAACACCAGAAACTAGCTGACTCAGGAATTTTTAATGCAAGCCAATGTAAATACATACAGACAGGAGTCTGGAACCAACACATTTTACTTATGTGAAACGAGTTGTACCAAATTCCTGTCTGCATGCATCTATTCACTTGGATGAAACTATCCTGAGTCAGCAGGTTTCTGACGGTGCAGAACCTTTCTACTCTTGCATTGTAATCAGGTCATACATGCATCACCTGCATCAGAAGAGCACACATACACAGCATACCAGCTGTAATTGTATAGCTACAGTCTGCTTCATTCTGCTTCTCCAGCCACCATTCCTATTCTTTAAGTCACTAGCTCCATCACCATTCAGCCTAGGTCTGGTTAACTGACTTAAAGGGTCACTTAAGGCTAAAAAGTGAGTTTTATTCACCTGGGGCTTCCACCAGCCCCATGTAGCTGTCCCGTCCCCACGCAGTCTCGCTCGGATCCTCCTGTCCCCGCCGGCAGCTACTTCCGTTTTCAGCCACAGGCCTGGGAATGCGAGTGATTCTTCGCATTCCTGGCCGCAATATCGCCCTCTATACTGCTATTGCGGCCAGGAACGCAAAAAATCACTCACGTTCCCAGGCCTGTCGGGCCTGTTGCCGAAGCCGGAAGTAGCTGCCGGCAGGGACAGGATGATCCGAGCGAGACTGCGTGGGCACGGGACAGCTGCAGGGGGCTGGCGGAAGCCCCAGTTGAGTAAAACTCATTTTTTTTCAGTCTTAAAGAGAACCTGTACTGAGTAAAAATATTTAAAATAAACACGAGGTAACTTCAAATGAACATTACATAGTTACCTTGCCATCAGTTCCTTTCAGAAGCTCACCATTTTCTTCTGACAATAATCCCTTCCAGTTCTGACAATATTTTGTCAGATCTGAAATATATCAGTTGCTGTCAATAAAATATCAGTTGCTGTCAGTTATAGCTGAGAGGAAAACTGATGTACCAGGTAATGTTCATGTTTCCCTATGGCTCAAGTGGGCGATGTTACAGTTTAACTGTGTGCTGACCAGAAAGCTGTTATGGGTGATGGCTATGTTCAAAATGGAGGACGGAAAATTCCCTTGATCACAGTGAACAAACAGGACGCGGGAGAGGAGAAAGACACTGAGGAGTAGACTACATGGAAGGTAAGCATGACTTGTGTATGCTTATTTTGACTTTTAATTTTCAGTTCAGGTTTTCTTTAAGTGTCCCTTTAACATGACTAAAGTAAGACCTGGAACCCACTTTTCTAAGCGATTGTGATTCGTAAAACTCTTCCTAATGTAATGCTATGTGTGGGATCCCACTTTCTGCAATAACTTTGGGCGCCGCTATGTGGGGGGGAGGGACGTGCAGAGGGTTAGGCGTCAGAAAGTGTGTTGGGGGGGGGGGGGAGGTTAGAGTTAGGCATCAAAAAGGGTGTCTGAAGTACGCCGAAACCAATCACCCTATAGCAGCAATGTTATCCTGCGCAGAGCGTGTAAGGGTAATCCGGGGCTGCAGCGATCACTGGACTCCAAATTACACCTCCCTCCGAGTTGCGACGACTCGGTGGACTGGTATTTAACACAGCAGGGGAGTTTAGTGGCAGCAGGGAGAGCCGTCATTGGCTCTCCCGGCGCCCAACTCAACCCGGGGCGTACTAATACGTACACGTCTGTACGGGGAGGACAGTTAGGGGAGAGGGTTCTGTGTTAGAGTAGGGTTAGCTTTAGCTATAATAAAATATCAGTATTTAATACCGATATTTTACGATCCTTTTATGATCCACTTTAAAAGTAGAATATCTGCAAATGTACAGATTATCTACTATCGACTTTCCTTGGCAACCAAATTTCCAGGCGCCCTTTTATTCCGTACATGTCCCTGGGGACCCAGTAAGTAGCACTGTGACTGTGTGTGTTAACTAACACAACACATAATGACATATACATAGAGTGGCGCTGGGGCAGCCAGTATGCAGTAAGTGCAGTAGTTTAGAGGTTGGCTGGCTTCAGAGGCATAGCAATAGCCATAGCAGCTGCTATGGGGCCCTAGAGCAGAGGGGGCCCAGGTAGAATTGATATTTGCCATTAACTTTCTTGTGTTTGTCTGCATTTCATGCGCTGCATAATATGTTGGCGATTTATAAATACAATAAATAAAATGTGTCGGAGGTAATTTTTGTCTGCATTTCATGTGTCGGAGTTAACGTTTTCTGCATTGCATATGTTGGAGGCAACGTTTGCTGCATTTAATGCGTCGGGGGTAACTTTTGTCTGCATTTCTGATGTCAGAGGTAACATTTGTCTGCATTTCATGTGTAGGAGGTGACTTTTGTCTGCATTTCATGTGTCGGAGGTAACATTTGTCTGCATTTCATGTGTCGGAGGTAACATTTGCCTGCATTTCATGTGTCGGAGGTAACTTTTGTCTGCATTTCATGTGTGGAGGTAACGTTTGCTACATTTCATGTGTCGGAGGTAAGACCTTCAATTTGATGGTCATAGTGGCTGCATTTGATCCTTTGGGGTTATTGTTACAGCATTTTTCATTTGAGGGGCTCATGAATACTAAATGGTATGCTAATACATGAACAAAAAGAAACAGGACAGGAAAACTGATTTATTTCACCAGCCACTTTATTATTCTGCTCACCCTGCGCCTAACTTCCTGGCAGCATACCTAAACATATGCCATATCCTGGGGGCGTGTTTTGCAGGATGACAGAGCTCCACTCCGCCATCAGTCTACTATCGCCGATCGCCGCTAGGAGACTGTTAGACAGCGAAACCGCCGTCTATTTACACTGTACAGAGCTGCGATCTATGAGTGACACGGCTGTCCCCCTGGGAGGCTCAGGAGCGATCGCTCTCATAGGTTAATGCCTATGACAGCCAATCACGGTGACTGGCTGGAGGGGGGAGAACAAAAATAATAAAAAATATAGGTAAATGTATTAATTATTATTAAATAATAAACATAGAGATGAGCGTAATGACCTAATTACGATTTCGCGAAATTTCGCGGAATTAGTGTAATTACGATTATGGCCGTAAGTACATAATCGTAATGAAGAAGGATTTCGTGAAATTTCGCGTAAGCGTAATTTTCGCATTACAGTCGGTATTACGAAATTAATGCGTATGGCCATGCTCCCAAGCGGAAAAGTTGACGCATGTATCAATGTTAGGTAGCCGCCGACTTTAAGGGTTAATAGCAAAGCCCCCTTAAATGCTAAGAGCCTCAAATTTGGAGAATATATTAAGGAGATCAAGAGGAATAAGAGGAAAAAATTTTTTTTCAAAAAGACCTTATAGTTTTTGAGAAAATCGATGTTAAAGTTTCAAAGGAAAAATGTAAACATTTAAAAACCCGCCGACTTTAACGGTTAATAGCAAAGCCTGCTTAAAGTTTAGGAACACCAAATTCCCAGGGTATATTAAGGGGATCAGTGGGAATAAGAGGAAAAAATTTTTTTTCAAAAAGACCTTGTAGTTTTTGAGAAAATCGATTTTTAAGTTTCAAGGGCGAAAATGTCTTTTAAATGCGGAAAATGTCAGGTTTTTTTGCACAGGTAACAATAGTGTATTATTTTCATAGATTCCCCCAAGTGGGAAGAGTTTTACTTACTTCGTTCTGAGTGTGGGAAATATAAAAAAAACGACGTGGGGTCCCCCCTCCCAGACCTCTTTAACCCCTTGTCCCCCATGCAGGCTGGGATAGCCAGAATGCGGAGCACCGGCCGCGTGGGGCTCCGCACCCTGACTATACCAGCCCGCATGGTTCATGGATTGGCGGTCTCGGAAGGGGAGGGGCAGCCAAGCTTTCCCCTCCCCCTCCGAGCCCTTGTCCAATCCAAGGACAAGGGGCTCTTCTCCACCTCCACATCATCCATTATCACTGCTAACCCATTATCTTGCCAGCTATAGTATGGTTTAGTAGATTGGAATTACCAAAACTATGGCTGCTGATTGGCTTAACTTTATTATGAAACAGAGTAACATAGCACTTAGCACAGTGGATAAGTGCTTAGCACTCTTACTATGTCCCATAGGAACAGTTATTAATGTGATTTGTTCAAGGTACTCTGCGGATCATGTGTCAGTGCTGCACATATGTATAATAATACTACTAATTGTCTAGCTCTAACCATCTTTCCTAGTTCATTTTTATAAAAGTTCCTCTGCAACAAGAAGAGCAGTCTTAAAAAGAACCTAAAGTGAGAGGGATATGGAGGCTACCATATTTAGTTCCTTTTAAACGCTGCATATTGCCTTGCTCTCATTGCTGATAGTCTGCCTGACTGAAGCTTGATTAGATTAGCTGCAGGCTTGTTTCAGGTGTGTGATTCAGACACTAATGCAGCCAAAAAGATCAGCAGGACTGCCAGGCAATTGGTATTGCTTAAAAGGAAATAAATATGGAAGCCTCACTAAAGGTTCCCTTCTACGAGGAACTGTAGTGAGAATAACCCAATGAATACAATTGAAAGGTGGCAACATCTTTAGTTCTGTCAGGTGCCGCTCTGTGGAATGTTTGGTTAATGAGAGTTCCATAGCCAGTACAAAATATACCTGGTCTCCCAGAATGCTCGGGGACAAGGGCAGAATTCCGTAAAACTAATCAGCCTATGCTAAACATCACTGGGAGGGCAGGGATACATTCAATATACAGCAATATATAGATACAGGAAGTGTTTCTGAAGTGATGCTGTATCCAGAAAAATTACCATAAAAGTGGGTATCCTGAATAATTTACTGCATTTTACTATATGTCACGACAGTGCCTCTTTAAAATCTATAGCTGTTGGGGAACCACAGAGTACAGCAAGAGTTTGGTAGCTAATGCCCCATCTGCCCCTCCGAAATCTGCTGGTTGGCCAATATACCAAACAGAGTTATAAAGACATAAAAGCATTCTGGGTACTTACATTCTTTCAGTGAGAATGCGTCCTTGGCACAAGTGTCTAATGTTGTCCACAATCCACATGCAAAGAAATATTTCCTTTCAAAAAGCTCCTTGCAGCCAAATCCCACAAGTACGACCCCACAAGGAGAGCGTTCTCCTGAAGGAACAGGTCCGGCTCTAATTATCGGACTGTGCTGGGAGTCCTGCAGCCTCCGTCATCAGCACCTTCTCCAGGCTGTCGTCCCAGTCTGGCAACTGTCCATCGCTCACACCAAGTGGTGCTTCATAGGAAGGGGGTGGAGAGACAAAGCTGTATGTGAGAAAAGCCTGGCTTCTCCCCTACCACTGGAGCTATAAAAACATCAGTATGTATTGTCCTCTTTAGCATGACGTTTAATAATTCACAGACAATTTAAAGATGCTGCTTGGAGATTAGAGAGCTGAGCATTGAGAGCTATAAAACAATATTAGCATGAGCTAACAGGAGAGACAAGAGAGCAGGGCAGGACACAACCGTCTACAGCCAATAAGGATGTACAGATATACACGCTGGAACCATGCATCATTAAGAAGTTATTAATGGAATACATTCATTATAATGACTAATTCATAAGATGCATTACAGGCAATCATCAGTTCATGCTACTGATATGTATGAATGGATAGACGAGATTCCCATTCGAAGGAACACTACATTCTGACATGACAATACTTTACTCCAGCGTCAGACATTAAACTACCATTTAAGTTTGTCTACATTTCCAGCTGACATACATCTTATGCTTCTTGATAAATCCTTGTGGTTGCTTTTGTCTGCATTTCATATATCGAAGGTGATGTTTGCTGCATTGCATGTGTCAGAGGTAATGTTTGCTGCATTTATTATTTGTTGGTCATGGTGGCTGCAGTTGATACTTTGGAGTTATTGGTACAGCATTTGGCATTTGGAGGTTTATAAATACTAAATGGTATGCCTATACATGTACCAAAAGGAACAGGACAGTAAAATTGATATATTTCGCTGGCTAATTTATTAGGTACGCCTTGCTAGTGCTGAGTTTGACCCCTTTTTGCCTTCAAAACTGCCTTAATTCTTCAAGACATTCCTCAGAGATTTTGGTCCATATTGACATGCTAGCATCATGCGGTTTCTGCAGATTTATCATCCCATTATCCCCAATACTTTACTCCAGCTTCAGAGATACAGTCTACAGTTTAAGTGTGTCTACATTTCAAGCTGACATTCATCTTGTGCTCCTTGATAAATCCTTGTGGTTGCACATATCCCTATTTTATGAAAACCATGGCTCCAGCCTTCAGCTATGCAAAGTGCAGGATACGGTGGGCCTGATATGCCAAGACATCTCCACGGATCTCCAAGGGTTTTCTAGTGGGGATATCAACGCAGGATCATCCACCAGGCAACCTAGGCAGGTGCCTGGGGCCTAGTGGGAGTGAGGGGGACCACCCACCACTTTCTCTGACCTCTCTTTCTACATCAGCTTACCAAAAGAGCCATAAGGGGTGGTAACTATACTAAAAAGGTCTGTTATTAATTAGCTGAAGAGCCTAGCCCTATTTAGTCAAAATTACACTTTCCGTACATCTTCTTTTAATAGAAAGTTATAATTATGGCACATCTGCCATCTATACAGAGGAGGGGGATATACCTAATACTGGAGACCCATCTGACTACATATACTAGGGGAAGGGAAACCTACCTAATACTGGGGGCAAATCTGAATACATATACTATGGGAAGGGAAACGTACCTAATACTGGAGACACATCTGAATACATATACTATGGGAAGGGAAACCTACCTAATACTGGAGACACATCTGAATACATATACTAAAGGAAGGGAAACCTACCTAATACTGGAGACACATCTGAATACATATACTATGGGAAGGGAAACCTACCTAATACTGGAGACACATCTGAATACATATACTATGGGAAGGGAAACGTACCTAATACTGGAGACACATCTGAATACATATACTATGGGAAGGGAAACGTACCTAATACTGGAGACACATCTGAATACATATACTATGGGAAGGGAAACGTACCTAATACTGGAGACACATCTGAATACATATACTAGGGGAAGGGAAACCTACCTAATACTGGAGACACATCTGAATACATATACTAGGGGAAGGGAAACGTACCTAATACTGGAGACACATCTGAATACATATACTAGGGGAAGGGAAACCTACCTAATACTGGAGACACATCTGAATACATATAATATGGGAAGGGAAACGTACCTAATACTGGAGACACATCTGAATACATATACTAGGGGAAGGGAAACCTACCTAATACTGGAGACACATCTGAATACATATACTATGGGAAGGGAAACCTACCTAATACTGGAGACACATCTGAATACATATACTATGGGAAGGGAAACCTACCTAATACTGGAGACACATCTGAATACATATACTATGGGAAGGGAAACCTACCTAATACTGGAGACACATCTGAATACATATACTATGGGAAGGGAAACCTACCTAATACTGGAGACACATCTGAATACATATACTAGGGGAAGGAAAATATACGCAAAACTGGGTGCACATATGCTACCTATAGTGGGGCGGGCACAATTTGAGGAGGCGGGACGCACATTGGAATCTCTGCCTCTAGTGCTGGAGAACCTTGTCCCAGCCCTGTATATAGCATACAATCTTAAGGCAGCCATACACAGGTCGATTGCCAGCAGAATCTAATCAAAGAGTCATCTATTGGCTGCCTACACTGCAAACAGATTTTTTTTTTGTTTCAAAGTTTTTATTGAAAATTTTACATTAACAGCGGACAACAAGAGGGCAAGAGGGAAAGCTCTTATAAAACAAGATTTTGTACACAGGGTGATCATAGATAACAAAACGGTCATATAACTTGAAAATTACAAATCTTCTGTTCCTAAATAGCCCGAAGTACATGTACGAACAGGGAAAACAGACTATACAAAGGGAAATGGGGAAGGGTTCGGTCCGGGCCATTGAGCCCGGTGGGGGTCAAGATAGGGGTATAGGGAAATTGCGACTGCAAAGGGGTAAATGTACCTCAGAGGATTACACCAACTATCTGGGGTATGCCGTGGTAGTGGAAGGGTATAGGGGCCGGCCAAGGAGGAAAGGGGAAGGAGGGGGGGAGGGGGGAGAAGGCCGATATAAGGGAAAGCCTAGGAGGTCAGCTCAGGCAGTGAGCAGGACCCCTACTATTCACAGATAATGCGAGCTAGGGGTAGGAGTGTGACCGAGAAGAGGAGAGGTAAGAGGAGGAAGAGAGGGGAAAGAAGAAGAGAAAAGAGAAGAGAGGACAGAAAAGAAGGAAGGGTCCATCTCATAGCCTGGTTATCAACGTTTCCTCCATGTTTGGGTGTTCCAATTGGATCCAGGGTTCCCATATTTTCTCGAAGGATTTATGGGTGTCTCGAAGTATGCTTGTGAGTTTTTCATTGACCATGTAGGAATTCATTCTGGCCTTAACTTCCTCAAAGCTAACCGAAGGTTTCTTCCAACTGTTTGCTATGGTCATTGTAGCCGCTGAGAAAACTAAGGAGGCTAGTTTATTTTGTTTGGCGGTCAATATCTCAATTTTTGCATGTAGTAAGGCCTGCCAAGGATTTTTAGGAATTGTTTTGTGGAACAAACTGGACAGCAGCCTAAAGACATGACTCCAGAATCTGATGAGGCGGTGACAGGACCACCATATGTGCATCATGTCCCCTGTCACTCTACAACCTCGAAAGCAAAAGGGATTGGCTGTGGGGAATACCTTCGCTATTCTAGCTGGGACCAGGTACCACCTAGTCAGAACTTTATAAGCCGATTCTATCGTGTGTAAGTTATTAGAGCATTTAGATATTCTTCCCCAAATGTCCAGCCATACCTCTCTGTCCTTGGTTTCTGCTAAGTCGGATTCCCATCTAGACGCGTATATATGCTGAACAGGGGTCCGGGGACGAGTTAAAAAGGCATAAACGGAGAAAATGAGGCCTCTCGAGTTGGGGCGGCGGAGGCAGATGTTCTCGAAGGGGGTGTGTAAGGCTTGGTGGTGTATTCTCCACAGTCAGCATGCAACGCATGAGCTGGCGTGGAGGAGGTACACACACTAGCACCAGGAAACAGGCTATCCCTAGTATAGTGGAGGGGAGGACTGACTCCAATAGGAGATTGTGGCGCACAGAGTCGGTGCAGATCTGACAGCCACAAACAATGCTTTCGTTATATAACGTCTCAGCGCAAAGTAGCGCTGAGCGCACAAACCAGAACTGAGGAGATCAGGACAGGTAGACAGAATGAACGCTTGCTAGCTAGCGGCTACTTAGCGACAGCAAGCGTCCAAAACCAGACAGACTGGAATGAGGCAGCCAATGCGCTCAGGGTTGCCAACCTAATTTCGGATTTTTGACGGACAAAAGGCCCAAAAAAGCAGGACACACAATATTTTGGACGGACAGGGGGCGGAGTCAGAAGCGCACTTTTAAGTAGAATTGTGGATGGGGGTAAGCTGTGGGCAGTTTTACTTTTTTAGTATTTATATAGCACTGACATCTTCTGCAGCACATTACAGAGTACATAGTCCTGTCACTGACTGTCCACAGAGGAGCTCACAATCTAATCCTACCACAGTCATTGTATAATGTCCTGCCATATTTTTATTATGCATTATATAGCGCTGACCTCTTCTGCAGGATTTTACAGAATATAGAGCCATATTTTATTTCCTCCTTAATTATATCTTATATGGACTTTATGTGCCACATGACTGCAGTTCAAAGCAGCTGCAATGATATTGTGTGTCACCAGCCGCTGCAATTCATGCTGTGAGATGTAGTCCATTAATGTGGGCACAAACCCAGCCAGGACATATAGTCACATTTATGGACCACATCTCCCAGCATGCATTATTGCAGCAGCTGGTCAAGAGTGCAGAACATCACTGCAAATGCTTTGAACTGCAGTTCAAGCAACATGGGGGCACCTGAACAGACCACAAGATGACACTAGAGATCATCCTCTGAAAACACACACAAAAACAAAATTATGATACTCAAGTCCCTCCAGCAGTGTGCTTACAATCATTATAGAAGGGGGAGCACTGTGACTGGTAAGATTAGTTGCCAGCCACATGCAGATTCCAGCTGGGGAGAGGTAAGGGGGACACAGACACAGCAGGAGAGATGATTTAAGCTCTGCACTATTTTCACCTTCAGTTGGGAATCGACAGTAGAGGAGAGATAAGCAGTGCAGGGGAGTGACAGGCTGTCTGTGAGGCAAGCATGCTGAGCACTGCTCGATTCTCCTCTCCTCACCAAAGTGAACAAACTGTGCAGAGCTCGAATCCCCTCTCCTGCTGTGTCTCCCCCCAGCTGAGCTGCACTGAATGTGGCTGAAACTCGTTACCCACTGACATTTATAATGTATACCTGCTGCCTGGGGAGAAACTAGAAGAGGACGACGAATGACAAGTGAACTTCCTGCACCCACGCTGTGCATGCACAGCTCACTCCACGCCAGTCAGTAGCAGTCTGGACGGGGATTGTGTGTGGGCGGGCTTGCTAGGCAGCCTCTCTTCTTCATTGGCTGGAGAGAGCTGCCTGAGTTAAGGAGTCGACTGATTGGAGGAAGGGCGGGACAAAGTAGGAAGATGAAGCATGTAAATTTCATAGCTCAGCCGCCCGGGGACAAGCCTGGCTGGCTGACTTTGCCGGGATGCGCACATGCGCAGTAAGAATCGCGGCAACAGGCGCCTGTTTAGACGGACGTCTGTCTTAAAAGGACGGACACTACGGACAGGGGATTTTTAGTGTAAGAAGTACGGACTGCCCGTCCTTTTACGGACGGTTGGCAACACTGAATGCGCTGCGGCGATGGCGTGCCTCACAAAGACAGGACAGGACAGTCAGGAAACAGCAGGATTAAGATAGATGAACGTAACACAGATAAATATACAATAAGTATGTTTTCCTAGCGTATTACAATTACAGCTATCAATGAAACTATTTGTAACGTCTGACTAACATATGTATATATCGGCAATGAACCGATATATGACATAAGCAGGAACGCTGACTAGGAATGGAGTAATACAGGGAACAGGACTCAGAAGGATTCGCTATCTCTTTGCAGAGATGAACGCAATCCACAAACGGTAACAGAACAGGATTCAGAAGGATTCGTTATCTCTTCGCAGAGATGAACGCAATCCACAAACAGTAACAGAACAGGATTCAGAAGGATTCGTTATCTCTTCGCAGAGATGAACGCAATCCACAAACAGAACCAGGAGCAGGGTAACTACCTCAGCACGGGCGGTCACGGTACACGCAACCTACCAAAACATGCTGGAAAGCTGACTAACTGCACACAGGATATAAACAGTTCGTGTACGTATACATCAGCGACACTGATGTATCAACGTAACACAAATACAAGGAAAATAATAAACGTGCTGGTATGCATATATATTGGCAATGAACCAATATATGATGCAAAGACCAGCAAAGTATCTTTATAACAAGAAACACGATCGGGGGCTAAAGCGACAGCAAGACAGGCTTAAGCTGAAGCTATGAAAACCCCAGGAAACCCTGCAGGAAGCAGATCTTTATACTGAGGTCATCCAATGGGAGCAGACATGCAGATTCCCACACAGGTGAATGATAATCAGTCACAAGCTGACAGCAGGGAAAGGCAGACAAAGCTATGCAGCTTGCATGGAAAGCAATCAGAACTACCTGAGCTGCAGCACTACTGCTTCCAGCAATACCTGCTGCAGCAGCGATCATTACAGTACCCCCGCCCTTAAAAGCGGATTCCAGATGCTTTTCAAAACTGAAATTCCCAACAAAACAGTCTGACTGATAATTCATGATGACCGGGACAGCCCGGCAAGACCGAATTCCAGAATCAGTCCCCACAAGACTGGACCCATCAGAACCAGAACCTACAGAACCATGCCCATCAGTACTACAAGCCCCAATGTGACACCCATCAGAACCATGAATTCCAGAAGAAAGCCCTCCGAAATTCCCTGAGCGATACCCACCGCCTTCCAGGAACCGTTCAGAAACGCCAAAGCCTTTGCAATGCCCACCGGTACTGTCTTTACCAACACAAAACCCACTGTTGAACCAGTCCAAGGCACCAGGACAAGTTTTCTCAGAGACCTCCCAGAACACCTTGAAGCTCCAAAGAGATCCCCATAGGTCAGAATGCCCCTTAGGCTCACATGGAGAACTATCAAGAACCCCTATGGAACCTAGGGCAATTCCCGAGTCAGGGCCACAAGGACAAACATCAATATCAGGGCTTTCAGGGACCAGAACCATCTCTGGGCATGCAGGCAGACTGGCAACATCAGAACGTGTTCCCACTAAGGAAGCATCAGAGCACGCTAACACCTTAGACACACTTGGGCATTCTGGCACACAAAGAACATCTGGGCACACCGGCACAAGAGAAACCTCTGGGCATGTCAAGGAACTGTGAGCCTCAGGGTCAGCCAGGACAGGACCAAAACCAGGACTGGATCAGACTTAGATGTCGCTGACTCCAGCAAAGTCAGTAACAAATCAGATTCAGGGGCACTAACAAGACAGGACAAATCTTCTGATGTATGCACTGAACCAGATAGGGACTCCACCACTACCTCTGGACTGGACAGAGACTCATTTAATACACTGGATTGGAGCTCATGAGGCGCTGCAGAACAAGTCAGTATTGCAGCAGCCCCCACTGGACTAGGCAAAACTGAGGAATTCCCTGGACAGGAAGGGGACTCTGGAACCTCTGCCACAGCGGCCAGAGAACCAGAATCTTTCAGGATACAGGGCTGGGTTTCAAGAACACTCATCAGACCGGACTGAAATTCTGAGATTTCTATTATTTTGACCAGAGAATCAGAATTATCCATGTTACAGGGCAAGACTTCTGAAACATTCAGAGGACAGGGCTGGAGTTCCTCGGCTGTTACAACACTGGAGAGGGACTCAACAACATTGGTTAAATCAGACTGTGTACAGGGCAAGGTATCTAACACACTTGCTGACGAGGACAATATTCCAATGGCTTCTGCTTTGCTGGGCAGAAATTCATCAAGTTTTATTAGAGCAGACTGTAATTCCAAAACAGCTGCTAGACAAGTGAATATTACTGCAACACCAACTGAGGTAAGCAGTGCCTCAGACTGCTCTGCTAGAGGGTTTGAAATATCCAAAGTACTGGGTGAAGCATAAGACTCTGCGACCACAGCTTCACTGGACAGGATCACCGAACAGTCCATATTGCAGGGCAAAACCATGGAAGCACCTACTGGACAGCATAATGATTCTGTGACCTGAGTTTCATTGGAGAGATCTACTGCACAATTCATGGTACAGGGCAAATTTATTGGAACATTTTCTGAACAAGGTAATAATTCTGCGATTTCAGGTTCACATAGCAGATGCTCTGAGCTATTCACGAAACTAGAGCGAGGTGTAGAAACAGGAAGATCAAGACACAATGTTTGCGCATCTGAATCACCATTCATTTGTAAAATTGGAAAATTCAGATGCTGGGGTTCTGAGGTTACTAGACAGGATTGCTGGGACTCGGAAACTGATGTAGTGCATCTATTGGCATCTGCTGGATCAGACAGGAGTTGAACTTTATTAACACAGGTAATTTCTGCAGAAGTGTTTGCAGAGACAGGCAAGATTTTTCTGGTGTCTGTTTCACTAAACAAAGAGTCATGAGTACTGGCTAGGCTGGACTCGGAAGTCAGCAGGACCTCTGGATTCTCTGCTGAGAAATTTGCGCAGGGCAAGGTTAAGAATGTATCAGTGGCTTCTGTTTTACTGGGAAGTAACACTGAGTTATCCATGGTACAGGGTGGAATTGCAGGAACTTCAATTTCACACAAAAAGAGCTCCGAATCACCTGCTGAATCAGCCAAAGGTGCTGAAGCAGGCGGGTCAGAACGCCAAATTTGCGAATTCGGAGTCACATAAAAATCATCCAAAATCAGTTCCCACACATCAATCAAAGGAGCCACACAGTCATACCTACACACACCAGCCTCTATTAGGTTATAGGCTGACTTAATGCATGCGTTCAATACCATTTCACTTTTTGCACTGTAAAATTGACAAAATGAACTTGAATCATTCTTCCATTCACAGACCAGGGCTTCCATCTCTCCCCTCTCGAATGGAGGATCCCATGCATACTTAACAGCGAAACATTTAGGCTGATCACAGTCTGCAGATATGATTGTGGCATGCACATGTATAGGGTTAATTAGCAGGTGATTGGCAGATTCCTTATTCTTAAGAATCTCCAATACCTGTAGCAAGTGTTGAACTGTAGTGTATGCAAACTTCCCTTGGTTCACAAATAAGTTGATTTGTTCAATACTCTGTAATATCTCATCATAATCATACTCAGATAATTCTTTTAAACAAAAATCTTTATTTTCCCTAGCCAGGGAGGAAAGTTCATTAGTAGTTTCATAAGTCCATTTAACTCCCCTGAAAGACAATTGCATTTCATTATCTGTTAATGGCAGAATCTCATTATAGGTCTCAGTCGCTAAGGATAACGACTCTGCAGATCGGACACGTTTCTTAGAACGTTTGCGTTTGGCCTTAGACCCTGCTGTTTTTGGTGATTTATTCAAGGCTGCAGGAAAATTATCAGTAACACTTTCTGCTTGCTGAACATTTTTGCAAGCAATTGAAGGAGTAGCTGATTGGCCTGCTGCCAGGAGTTCATTAAGAGGAAAAGGCAATGGATCTATGCGCAACCAGTTATGGATCACAAACGCTAGAAATTCCAGCGGTCTATCTTTCAAATCGGAATGATTGAGAACATCAAATGCCCACTGGAATAATTCCCCTTTAAACAAAATATAACTTAGTTGGAGTGCCCAGGTTGAAACAGGAGTCGCTTGGAGATCAGGATTGGTCAGGAACCTGGCACATTCAGAGAAAAACTCCTTTTCTGTTTCAGAGCTAAGTTCTTCAAATTTCTTAAAGGAACAGGAACCATAATTAACAGTGTCATACTTTCTGGGAATCCCCCCCACAATGGGGATTGGTAAGGGGGTTTTCATAATGTAAGGCTTGGTGGTGTATTCTCCACAGTCAGCATGCAACGCATGAGCTGGCGTGGAGGAGGTACACACACTAGCACCAGGAAACAGGCTATCCCTAGTATAGTGGAGGGGAGGACTGACTCCAATAGGAGATTGTGGCGCACAGAGCCGGTGCAGATCTGACAGCCACAAACAATGCTTTCGTTATAACGTCTCAGCGCAAAGTAGCGCTGAGCGCACAAACCAGAACTGAGGAGATCAGGACAGGTAGACAGAATGAACGCTTGCTGGCTAGCGGCTACTTAGCGACAGCAAGCGTCCAAAACCAGACAGACTGGAATGAGGCAGCCAATGCGATGCGGCGATGGCGTGCCTCACAAAGACAGGACAGGACAGTCAGGAAACAGCAGGATTAGGATAGATGAACGTAACACAGATAAATATACAATAAGTATGTTTTCCTAGCGTATTACAATTACAGCTATCAATGAAACTATTTGTAACGTCTGACTAACATATGTATATATCGGCAATGAACCGATATATGACATAAGCAGGAACGCTGACTAGGAATGGAGTAATACAGGGAACAGGACTCAGAAGGATTCGCTATCTCTTTGCAGAGATGAACGCAATCCACAAACGGTAACAGAACAGGATTCAGAAGGATTCGTTATCTCTTCGCAGAGATGAACGCAATCCACAAACAGTAACAGAACAGGATTCAGAAGGATTCGTTATCTCTTTGCAGAGATGAACGCAATCCACAAACAGAACCAGGAGCAGGGTAACTACCTCAGCACGGGCGGTCACGGTACACGCAACCTACCAAAACATGCTGGAAAGCTGACTAACTGCACACAGGATATAAACAGTTCGTGTACGTATACATCAGCGACACTGATGTATCAACGTAACACAAATACAAGGAAAATAATAAACGTGCTGGTATGCATATATATTGGCAATGAACCAATATATGATGCAAAGACCAGCAAAGTATCTTTATAACAAGAAACACGATCGGGGGCTAAAGCGACAGCAAGACAGGCTTAAGCTGAAGCTATGAAAACCCCAGGAAACCCTGCAGGAAGCAGATCTTTATACTGAGGTCATCCAATGGGAGCAGACATGCAGATTCCCACACAGGTGAATGATAATCAGTCACAAGCTGACAGCAGGGAAAGGCAGACAAAGCTATGCAGCTTGCATGGAAAGCAATCAGAACTACCTGAGCTGCAGCACTACTGCTTCCAGCAATACCTGCTGCAGCAGCGATCATTACAGGGTGAGATTGAGCGGGAGATCCCTATCTTTTATAAGTGTGGTGATCCAATGTCGCAGCTGGAGGTAACGGAAGAACTCCGTTTTAGGGATTTGTTTTGTTTCCTGGAGTTCGGACCACGAGCAGATGCCTCTAGGGGTAAGAAGATGGTCCACAAAGGTTAGGCCATGATCTGACCACCAGGAGAATGATGCTGGGCTGTCTAGGCCGGGGCGGAAAAGGGGGGTTCCCGTGAGAGGTGCTAATGGCAGGTGACTGCAAACAGATTTTTAATCGATTTCACTAATAAATTGATTTACAATCTGTGGAGCTGCCGCTGCTGCCGCCCCCGCATCCATTACCTGATCCGGCCGGCTTGAGTCCCCCGGTCTACGCTGTCTCTCCTCCGCTCTGGGCTTCAGCTTCACTTTACTTCCTGTCGGGGGAAGTTTAAACAGTAGAAGGCGCTCTACTGTTTAAACTTCCCCCGACAGGAAGTAAGTGAAGTCAGCCGGAGCCCAGCGCGGAGAAGGGGCCGCGGGGACAGGTAATGTATTGCCGCTAGCGTCGGTTGTCGGACATTCAAACGCCGATATCAGCGCACTCCCGACCCGCTGACGATTGAGCGAAATTTCCACGCGGGCGGATCGACGGGATCAATCGATTTCAGACAGAAATCGGTCAATCGGTCAGCGTTTGCGCATCGATTTCACAGCAGATTCGATCACAGTGATCAAATCTGCTGTGTATCAGTGGGAAATCGAGTAAGTGTGTGGGCACCTTTACTATCTCCGTAGCAACTGCCTGTCAGAGATAATGCTCTTCTGGACTCAACTACTAACTGATTACCTTAGTTCTCCTCCCTTCCCATGTAATCACTGTCAGGCTTCATTGTTGACCAGGTGATAATTTCAATAGAAGGCAGGAGGGGGTGTGACCGCTATGGATGAGCATAGTGATGTCATGTACAAGATGGGGGAGGCATCTGAAGGGGTGGATGCCGGCATGATCGGTCTTCCCAATCAGGCCATCAAGCCAGCATCAAAAAGCCTCTATATGGGCCCTTTTCTACAAGGTGCATTTCGAACAGAAAATCCAATTGTTTGCGTTTTGCATTTTTTGTACATATGCAGTCTTATACTTTGCATAGGAGCGCAAGAAAATCGAATACCAATCACCACGCTATGTGATTTTCCCCGAAATTAAGCTATTCAAATAATTTTCCTGACAGGGTTTTTGTTTTGTTTTGTTTTTTTGCTCCTGTGGTAAAATTGTAAGCACAAATGCACCTCATTCATCCCATACACCCAACGGATCACAGCACAAATGTCGTGTGATCACAGTAGTGAGAATCGAAGGAAAAGTGATTACATTGTAGCACGATTGCGCACACAATCATGTATACTAGTGGAAAAGAGACCTAATAACACAGACTAAGGGCTGGTGCACACTAAGCGTTTTTGGTAGCGTTTTCAAAACCGCTACCGCCTGTGAAAACGCTTGGCTAATGTGTCTCAATGGGATGGTGCACACCAGCAGTTTTTAGGTTTTTAGCAAACCGCAAACGTGGGTCCTGCAGCATTTTTGCAGTTTGCAGATGCGTCTCTGCCTCAATGTAAAGTATAGGAAAAGCTCAACTTGCTCTTAGAAATGCTAGATCAGAGCGGTTTTCCAGGTGTTCTTATTACAGCAGCTGTTTAGTAACAGCTTTACTGTAAATAATGAAATCTGCTACACAAACACGCTCCAAAAACTCTCTAAACATGCCTAGAATCGCTCTGAAAATCTGCTTCAAAAACCGCTAGCGTTTTGCGGATCTGCTAGAGGTTTTTGGTGTGCACTGGCCCTTACTGCCAGATATGGCGATAAATATACTTAAAGTTCATAAACAAAACACCGTTGTAAAATAAAATTCCTATGAACAAAGATAACAACCTTCTGTAAAAGAAAGAGTTGCTTAAAAACAAAAATATACTTAATGGGCAGTATATATCCCCACATACTGTAAGATGTGCTGCATTAGAATAAAGTGCATATCTTCACAGATTCTTAAATAAAGAGTTAGATCAAAAAGCTGTCAGGTCAAAGTATACGGCATGTCCGTAGGGTACGCTGTCTATGGTCAGTCATCTTCCTTCAGTTCCCTAGTCCCCTTTAGCCTGATATATATATAAAGCAGATTTATACAAGAGAAGGTTTTATGTCTTTTACAATCAACACTTTACACCTTAATAATTTGCTGCAATCTCAAACTGTGCACATCTGTACTTCCAGCTGAATCTTATGTAGTAAATGATCTGCTCTGCGTGTTACTGGGCGTGTTAATGCTAATGTAGTAAAGCGTATTTTGTTGTTGAACATTATCCTGTGTGGACTGTAAGGCCCTCCAGTCATGTTCCAGCCATGTTTATGCACTAAGCATGTCATATGTGAAGTGTCCTGACTCAGAGCAGACCTTGAAGCACTGCAGCCCCACTATGACATGGATAAGAAAAATTACTAAGAACCGTTGGTCAATATTGCAATACAGTTACACTGTCGTAACAAATTAATTCAAATGACAGATCTTTATATCTCGGGACACTGCAGGTATAGGTCATCTGTGCAGCTGTCTGCTGATGTCATCACTCAAAAGCCACTCAATAACATATAGAAAGTATATAAATGCACACTGTGTTTTATTGGCCTTAAAGGACCATTGTCGTGAAAATCTTAAAATTTTAAATACATGTAAACACAAACAAATAAGAAGTAAGTTTCTTCCAGAGTAAAATGAGCCATAACTTACTTTTATCCTATGTTGCCTTCACTTACAGTAAGTAGCAGAAATGTGATATTACTGACAGGTTTTGGGCTAGTCCATCTCTCCATAGGGAATTCTTAGCATGGCCGTTATTTTTTTTAAAGACACTCCCTAAAAAAGATTGTTAGAAAGAGGCTGTCCAGCCTCCCTGCACACTTTTGTGGCAATTGAACGGAGAAACTGCCATTTGCTAAGTGCTTTTGAAAATAAAGAAAACATCTGAGAGCCCCCCCATGAGGAGATGGGATACTCCAAAACCTGTCAGTTAGGTCAGATTTTTACTACTTTCTGTACACAGCAACATAGGAGAAAAGTAATTTATGGCTCATTTTACTCTGGAAGAAACTTACTACTTTTTTATGTGTTTACATATATCTTAAATTTTAACAACAGTGGTCCTGTAAAATAAATATCTTGATACCTGTAGTGAAAGTACCCTTTTCTATACTGTATGCCCTTGCAAAAAGAACAGTCATGTTCAACTTAAAGTGAATCCGAGGCGAAAATAAGCTGATGAGTAAGACAATTATATTTATTCTCCTACGCCTAAAAATGACTTTTTTAAATATCGCAGGGTTTTCTTTTATATTTAACCCTTTCCACTCAGAGTTTTTCCTAAAGAGAGTCGTTTCTGCTCTGAGTTTTTTTGTTTTACAGAAATACACTATTCCTCTTACACTCTCTACCATTTTAACATGGAACATAACATAGTAACATGGTATATCTTATTTTAAAGAACTCATTACAACGTTTAATTTAATACCTTATTTGGACAGTTTGGCATCTTCTATTGGCTGGTAACAGAGAAGAAAGCCAAGGTATGGTAAATTTTACAGCAATTTCCTGGGTGTAATCCTGGCTTGCGTGAGCAAGTTTCGCAATAATAGGTGGTTTTATGCCTGCCACCCGGTGTCTTCATGTCACTACACACGATGCAATCTTTGGTATTTCGATTGGGAATGAAATGCTGGCTACTATTTAGATGCTCCTCCACGTCCATTGCATAAGATGCCATTGCTCCTCTATGCAACTTTGCAAGCAATCTGCAAGAAATCTGCAATGGAATCTGCATGGAATCTGCAGAAAGGAATCTGCAAGAAGGAATCAGCAAGGAATCAGTAAGGAATAAGCAAGGAAAATTCAATGCATTGGTCACTTCCTGGTAGCGCACTTCCTATTTGGGGCAGGGGGGGGTACCACCTGTGTGGGCATGTACTCTTACATGCCCACTATACAAGGGGAGAGAGATCTTTATCCCGCAGATGTGCCTGCAAACCGGGCTGAAATTATGTCCCGTATAGCGGGACATACGAGTGCAACGGGAAATTCGCGATGTCCCGCTATGCGTGACATATGAGTGGAAAGGGTTAAACATTTACAAGGTAGGTTGAATGATTTAAGGTATCTAATCAGTAGCAGCCTATTAACCACTTGACGACCAGGGGATTTATGGCTGATCGGTGCTGCGTGGACTCTCCAGCCCGCAGCACCGATCAGGAAATAGCCAGGGCGATCAGACTTACCCCCTTTTTTCCCCACTAGGGGGATGTCCTGCTGGGGGGGTCTGATCGCCGCCGGCTTGCTGCGCTTTGCGGGGGAAGGGGGGGGGTCTTCAAAGCCCCCTTCTGCAGCGTTCTCTGCGCTCCGTCCCTCTCCTTCCCTCCCCCCGTGAGCTGCGCAGGACGGATATCCGTCCTGCGCATTGAAGGATAGGCTTCAGCCTATCATAGGCCGGCGATCCCCGACCAATCAAAGGCCGGGGATCGCCGATCTTCCTTACGGCGCTGCTGCGCAGCAGCGCCGTATGATGTAAACAGCGGGGATTTCTTCCCCGTGTGTTTACATTTTGCCGGCGAGCCGTGATTTCCATGGAAACCCGCAGATGACCAGTTCACGCCAATCGGCGTTAGCTGGTCGTCAAGAGGTTAAAGGGAAGGTCCGAGCTTAAAAAAAACCCAGAAATCTATTTACCTGGGGCTTCCTCCAGCCCCTGGCAGCCTATCTGTCTCTCCCCACAGCTCCGCCCCCAGCCAGTGACCTGGGGTCCCCTCCGTTGCAGATGCCGACCTCGCCAGGTGGTCGCCCGTGACCAGGAGTGTTCTACGCAGGCACAGTACTCCTGCACCTGTGCAGAACGCTCTAGGCTATGTGAGCGTGGTCGCAAGCGGCAGGTGCAGAAGATGCCGGTCTGCATCTGTAATGGAGGGGACGCTGGGCCACTGGCTGGAAGCGGAGCTGCAGCGACGGACATGTCGGCTGCCAGGGGCCGAGGGAAGCCCCGTGTAAGTAGATCTTGGGGTTTTTTTAAGCTTGCATCTTCCCTTTAACTATCTCAGAGTTCAACACTTTAAGTGTCCCTTTAAGTGTCCCTGAGTTCAAAAGGGTCAATAGTTTATTGTATTCTGCCAGGAAAACTTGTATGGCTGTAATTTGCTTATCAGTGATGTTTACTATATTCCCGACAAGCTACTGACAAGACAGAAGCAGTCGCTTCCATGCCTAGAAATCAACTGTTTCAGGCATCAAAATAAGTAAAACAGCCTGGTTATTAATATGTTTTGCACTGTACGTACACTTGTTTATCTCATGTCATATATCGACCTCAGGTACACTTTAATAACTCTGATGATATCCCTAGTCAGGAGTCAGGACTAATTGTAACATTCCTCAGTAGTGGAAAAAAAATCTGAATCTTCTGGCCACTAGAGGGCGCAGCAAGAACAGCTACATTTTCCGCTACATTGAATACATGATCATATTGTACTTTTCTTGGCAAAAATTAGCATCCAAATGTTACCTTTAGAGCTTATTCAGGAAGCCACACTTCCAGTGTCATAGACAGGGCCAGATTTAGGCCAAGGTCACCTAGGCCATGGCCTAGGTCACCACAGGAGCAAGGGCACAAAAGCAGCAGGCTAAACTGGTGCAGCATTTTCAAGCTTGCAAATGCTGTGCAATGCAAGGTGATCAGGGGAGCACTTGACCATGGTACTCTGCTGCTAGCTGCCTGTGCAGCGGCCAACTTGCTCTCTGTGCACTTTGGCGTTGTGGCGGATGGCTATAGACTTGGGCAGCATTGGAGATGATGGGGAAGACTAAGCTTCTGCACTGGAGACGAGCGGAGAAGTGAGTGACACTGATGGCTGCTGTGGTGTGGAGAAGAGCTAGCTAGCTATACTGAAAGGGGTGGGAGTGGGAAAGGGAGGGATTAAGGGAGTCATCTGGCTACCTATACTGGAGGGGTCGTGGTCCTCAGGCTACCTATTATAGAGGGAAAGGGAGGAGGAGTCACCTGGCTACTTATACTGGAGAGGGGGGGAGTGGGAAAGGGAGGGATTAAGGCAGTCATCAGGCTACCTATACTAAAGGGAAGGGGAGGGGTCATGTGGCTACCTATTCTGGAGGGAAGGGGAGGGGTCATCTCGCTACCTATACTGAAGGGGGGCGGCTGGTGACAGTGGCCTTGGGCGGTAAACAGAACAAATCCGGCCCTGGTCATAGATAGGTGCAATGGTCAGCTGGGAGCTTACATTCCATCATAGTTCATTGAGGCTGGCTTCACACATAGGGCTTGATTCACTAAACCGTGATAACTCAAATATCACACCTTATGAAAAGATATCACACCTTACGAAAAGATATTACACCTTATGAAAAGATATCATACCTTATACAAGTTAACAAGCATTATCAGAGTAGAATAGCGAGCAATACAAACCCGCAGGGGCTCGCTATGCTACTCTGATAAGGCATGTTAACTTTGATAAGGTGTGATATCTTTTCATAAGGTGTGATATCTTTTCAAAAGGTGTGATAACTTTGATGAGGTGTGATATCTTTGATAAGGTGTGATATTCGAGTTATCACGGTTCAGTGAATCAAGCGCTATATTGCGGTGTGACTGTTCTGTGGCGGGGAGCTCTGGGAAGGACAACCGCACCGCATCGTTCCCTTGTTCAGATTATCCTGCGGCAGAGTGCGTTGACAGGGTAATATGCATAGCGCCTCCCCCAAACAGTGACGTTCTGCCTTCTTGACAAGAAGTATGTCACCCGTACAAGAAGTACGCTTGCACCCGATCGGGGCATGCGCGTCGCACTGCTACAGCAACAATCTAAAATAGATCGCAGACTGCACTTCTGTTGCATTGGCCCAGGACCCGGGTAGTGTGGCCAGTCTCATTGAGACTAATGGCCACTGCAATAAGGAAGAGGTGGAGGGGCATACTGACGCCGCTATGCTACGCAGTATGTGTGAAAGTAGCCTCACTGCTAATTCCGTGACATCCAGCTGAATACAAAAATGGAGGGCGAATACTCGCAGCAGATTACATTGCAGGACACTGTATCAAGTATCTATGTATGTGTCCCCTGGTGGCCACAGACACCGGCCAGGAGCAGCTTCAAACAAAGATATCTCTGTCCATCTTAACCGTGTACCCTGAAAAAGTATGCAGATCAGGTGCTCTGACCAAAGTCTGACTGGACTAGCTGCATGCTACTGCTGCCAGAAGATCAGTAGGACTGCCAGAAAACTGGTATTGTTTAAAAGGAAATAAATATGGCTGCTTCACCTAAGGTTCACTTTAACACCGCCCACCTGCTGAAAGACAGGACCCCTCACATCTCATTTGGCAAATCTGGAAACTACTGCAGTAAGAAGAAGCATTGCAGATTGCAGGCTCTTGGTTTAGTAAATCCTCCCCAATGGAAAATAATCCCGACATTCAGTGGGTCAAATTTTCCTCCTTGAAAAAAAGTATTCTTAGGTCACAATACTAGGCTAACGGGCTTCATTCATTTCAATTAGACTGGCATTTCTTCAAACAGTAAATTTGGCAGTGCATAAGGTAATAGTATTGATTCCTTTGGCAACATTTTACGGCTCCCAGAAGTGGCTGTGCAGACAGCACATACAAGTTCAGCCGCTATGCTTCAGCTAAAAGCTCTTTTCACAGCCTGAACTCTGAAGAAATGAAACATGCGGACATACTGTACAGGGGCATAGCTACAGGGGAGCAGGGAGGCCCAACTACTAAACGCAAAGCGGTACGTGGGCCAGTTTTGGGGCGATTCTGCCTCAATGGAAAGTTTAGGAGAAACACAAAACCCTCACAAAATCGCTTTGTGTAGTGATTGTATTTGCATTTTTAAAAATAAATACATTGTATTTATTATTTTCCGGGTCAAAGAGTTCACTTCCTGACTTGCGTCAGAGAGTGAATTAAAAAAACTGCTTGGGAAAAGCGCGTAGAAATACGCTTTGCACAAAAACAAATCGCCCACCCGAGCACCGCGCTGAAAAAAACAAACTTCAAAACTCCAAAAACGGCCAACGGGAACACCAACGCAATGTGAACGAGGCCTAAAGGGGTCTATCTATCAGATCAGGTGATTCTGTGGCTACACTTGTTATGGGTGTGAGAATTAGGATGGCCACACCTGTTTTATGACCCTCGTGAGGTGGGCCTTCAGGCTGTGAGGGACAGCAAGGGGAGACAAAGGAAAGGGTGTGACCATTGGGGGCCCCATCAAAGGTTTGCTAAGGGCCCATGAATTGTAGTTATGCCCCTGACACTGCATATATTGCTATAATATGAGAGACATTTAATGATAAAACTATGGACTCTATAAAGCGCTGTGTAATCTCAGGGGCTGAGGCTGAGTTCACATATGACATAGCATTAAAAAGTAGCGTTTTAGGATGGTGCGTTTGAATTTTTCTATTGCGTTTTTACAGCATTTTTGTTGCATTTTGCAATTGTGTTTTTCTTTAGACAGATGCGTTTTTCATGCGTTTTAATGTGTTTGGGGTTCGCTAATGTAAAACACATATGCGTTTTGTATGCGTTTTTTTTTATTTATGCAAATCACTAGGAAGACAACAGCAAGCAGAAACACATCAGAGATCGCATAAAAAATTCAATGCATATGCGTTACCATAGGTTATGAAATTGCACGTTATTTTGCACTGCGTTAAGTGTCTCTTGGTGCGCCGTTTTCATTGCATACTGATGGAACGAAAACGGCGCATGCGTTACATTTAAAAAAAAAAACATTACCTGGGTCTTTCTCCAGTCCACGCAGATTGCTCCCTTGTAGCCATCCAAAGCCTCCTGGATCCTCCAGTAGAAGCCTCGTTATCTTCTGCCAGTCAGGGCCAGTCGGCGCAGACGCGAGTCCGCCCGCACACACTCCCACACCACTCTTCTGTGACTGGGAGGACTCCTGGCGACAGAAGCGCGGTGGGGCGCATGCGCAGTACACCCGACTGGCCAAAGATAACAGGGCTGGAGGAAGCCCCAGCTATGTATAAAACTTTACCCTCCTTTTGTCTCAGGTTTACTTTAAGCACACCAAACTGTAAGTACGGAAACACTTTAAACCTTGAGAAGGGTTCCAATTCAAGAAAAGTGTTACCTAATGCAACAAGGAGGGTTAGACTTAATTTCCCCCATAAAGTATGGTAAACCTCTTGACAGAGAGATCCTGAATATTGCCCAGAGTCACAGCAATCCATCTTTATATCTGCTGTCCTGAACCAAATCCACCTCCAAGTCTGTCCTAAATCACAAAACGTCCCGCCTTGTGCCGTTTGTCTCTCACATAACCAAGTGTGACAGCTGACAAAACGGGTTTCTCTGACAAAATGCTGTCAAGTGCCATTTGCTGGCAAGATGCTGTTTGTCACCAAACCTCAGCTCAGCACGCTGGGGCACTGGCCATATTGCACGCTGCCTCCCTGTGTAAGAATTCCACTTTATTGTAATATTAATTCTGTCAAGGTCATGTCAGTGAAGCTGACTCATGGAGGAAAATCCCAGCTGGTGTTATATAATATGGCACTGCAGAGAGGGAGATGCTGGATTCATCCTACCCATAATTCATCAGAACGCGAGAATGGGACTGTACATTGGCTGCTAAGGGTTCTTTCATTGCTTTTTATTTCTATTATTCATAACTCCCAATTTCCACTTCTCAATTTGTACATGCATTTACCAGAATATTCATTTCAATTATGAGTAAAAAATACTACTTTTTTTGTAAAATAAAATTGCTTGAAATGCAATTTAAAATGTGTCTGCAGTGAGAGATATATGGAGATGTATATTTTATTTCAAACTATATCCACTGCCTGCAGGGGCATTTCTAGTCTTTTTGTGACTCCAGACAAGAAGTCCTGCGTCAACACCCCCCTCCCCCCACCTGAAAAAAAAACACCACACACTAGAGAATATAAACCATGTGCCGTCTAGAGTGGATGCATAATACAGGGGAGTCCCTGAGATATAAACAACCCGCCGATCCTGTCACATTTTGTTGCACACCCTCTTTTTGCACTCCCCCAGCTTAGTGTATAAATGCAGAGTATAGTGCTGCACAAGCTGTGCTCTCACCTCTCCTCTGCAGGCCAGTGCTGTGCTTCCGCCTGTCCGCTCACCACTCGCTGTAGTGCCCAGCATCTTCTACCGCATGTAGCGTGATTACACACTACGGCCTGCTGCACACCAAAAACCGCTAGCAGATCCGCAAAATGCTAGCAGATTTTGAAACGCTTTTTCTTCTTTTTCTGTAGCGTTTCAGCTAGCATTTTGCGGTTTTGTGAAGCGTTTTTGGTGTAGCAGATTTCATATTTTGTTACAGTAAAGCTGTTACTGAACAGCTTCTGTAACAAAAACGCCTGGAAAACCGTTCTGAACTGCCGTTTTTCAGAGCGGTTTGCGTTTTTCCTATACTTAACATTGAGGCAGAGACGCCTCCGCAATCCAAAAAATGCCTCACCCCGGGAGTATGCGTTTTTGCAAAACGCCTCCCGCTCTGGTGTGACCCAACCCATTGAGATACATTGACCAAGCGTATCCGCAGCCGCAAGCGGTTGCAAAAATGCCAAAAAACCCGCTCGGTGTGCACCAGCCCTCCATGAGGAGAGAGCCAGCACTAGAGGGCGCAAAAAACAGACAGGATGGTCACACAGGCATAACACTGGACTCCAGAGAGGAGGTTAGAGCACAGCTTCTACTGCGCTTTACTTGCCTTTACATACTGGACTGGGGAAGAGAAAGAGGGGGAAGGAACAGATAGTGGGACAAGGGGACAGAGGGAGGCACAGAGGCAGACAGAAGGAGGCACAGTGAGACAGAGGGATGCACACAGAGCTGGATCATCCACAAGGCAACTTAGGTAGGTGCCTCGGGCCTGGTTAGAGTCTAGGGGCCCAGTTTATACTAACCCCCAACATATTTTGCCAAAAAAAGCTAGGTGGCCATTAACCACCTTAGCGGTATGGACGAGCTCAGCCCGTCCATTACCGCCAGAGGGTGCCGCTCAGGCCCTGCTGGGCCAATTTTGATCAAATAAAAAGCAGCACACGCAGCCGGCACTTTGCCAGCCGCGTGTGCTGCCTGATCGCCGCCGCTCTGCGTCGATCCGCCGCGAGCAGCGGCGAAAGAGGGTCCCCCCAGCCGCCCGAGCCCTGTGCAGCCGGAACAAATAGTTCCGGCCAGCGCTAAGGGCTAGATCGGAGGCGGCTGACGTCAGGACGTCGGCTGACGTCCATGACGTCACTCCACTCGTCGTCATGGCGACGAGGTAAGCGACACACGGAAGGCCGCTCATTGCAGCCTTCCGTGTTACTTCTGGCTGCCGGAGGCGAACAGAAGAACGCCTCCGGAGCGCCCTCTAGTGGGCTTTCATGCAGCCAACTTTCAGTTGGCTGCATGAAATAGTTTTTTTTTAATTAAAAAAAAAACCTCCCGCAGCCGCCCTGGCGATCTTAATAGAACGCCAGGGTGTTTAAGTGTGGGCCCAAAGTCGTTGCTTGCTTAGGGCACCATCTCACTCTAATCCAACTCTGATGAGGTGGCACAGGGGGACTAAAGGTGGGACAAGGAGACAGAAAGAGGCACAAAGGGAGACAGAAGGAGGCACAGGGGAAAAGAGGGAATCGTAGAGTTTTGCTGCATATGCGTTTGTGCTAATTTGGTGCGTTTTATGTGCGTTTTATGTGCGTTTGTGTTTTTTCCTACACATGCATTTTTCTTGCGTTTTGCGTGCGATTTAATGCATTTGCATATATAAATTGCATATGCATTTTGTATGTGTTTTGCATGCTTTTTTATTAGTTTTATGCAAATCACTAGGAAGTCAACAGGAAGCAGAAATACATTATCAAACTTGTTTATTTTTTTAAAAAACGCATATAAAAATGCATGCAAAATGCATACAAAACGCACTAAAACGCAAAACCTCTGGTCACCATTGAATTTCATTATGTGCATTTTTGAAAAATATGCAAATAAAAAACAGCGTTTTTAAAAACGCACATTGCAGAATGCAAGTATATGCATTTTTTCATGCGGCCCATTGACTTGCATTATGTGCGTTTTCTGCAACGCTAGCGTTACTGTCTAGTATGTTCCTTGCTTCACACACATCCCCATTCATACTGATCACATTGATAAATGATCGAGAAAATAGACGTTTCTCATCCTATCCGATCATTCATCAGAATTCGCTCCCAAGCAAAGGTCAATCCGATAAGTTTCATTAGGTCCATAAAGTCCTGCAACTTCCACCTCTGACTGTAACATCTGCAAGATCCGCCCTTTCCTGACCTCTGCGGTCACCAAACTCCTCATCCATGCCCTCATAATTTCCCGCCTTGACTACTGCAATGGCCTTCTGTCTGGTCTCCCTATGACCCGAATAGCCCAGCTGCAGTCCATCATGAATGCGGCAGCCAGAATTATCCACTCCTCCTATCGTTCCACCACAGCGGCTCCCCTCTGTGAATCCCTCCGCTGGCTTCCTATCCAGTCCAGAATCAGATTCAAGATACTGTGTCCGGCTTACAAGTCTGTCCACAAAACCTGTCCAACCTACATTTCCAATCTTAGTCAGAGGTACACACCTAGCCGATCACTCCGTTCCTCCAATGAACTTCGCCTGACCACCCCCCACATCACCCAGTCCCATGCACGCCTCCAGGACTTCTCAAGAGCTGCTCCAACACTATGGAACTTCCTACCTCCGCCCATTAAGGCAGCTCCTCCTTCAACATCTTCAAGAAGGCCCTCAAAACTCACCTATTCACTCTGGCCTACCCCCCTCACTAGTGCTCTAAACCCACAGCTGAACTCTGGTCCCCTACCTTTCATGTCCCTACCTCTCCCTCTAGATTGTAAGCCTTTGGGCAGGGTCCTCCTCCTTTTGTGTCCTACCTGTGTGCTCCTAATCCATTGATAGGTTTGATGCAATGAATGTGTTTGCATGTCTGCACTATGCATGTTACAGGGCCAGAGTTAGGACACCTACGTTTACCTGGGTACTTCTGCGCAGTGTAGGTGACTAAGCATAAGAATGCATTCTTCTGTGAACTAAAACCCCGGCTTTTAACTTAGCTGTAGGGATAACAGTTGTGCCTGGATGAGTGAATCTGTGAATGCATTTGTTTGAACATTTGCATGCGAAAGTGCGAAGGGTTAATAGATTTTTGCTGTTTTCTAGCCACACCCCCTTCAGCACCTCCCTTTCCTTAATCACTTATTTAATGTCCTAACTAGAGGCGATGTGCCTGGATATATGTATTTTTTTTTCTTGTTACTGACCCCTGTGGCTAAGGTCTATTTCAGTGCACTCCCTCCTTCCCCTGTATGTGTTTGCCAGCATGCACACAGCTTATGCTGGTGTATGTGCATGGTGCACATGAACACATAACGTTAGCTCCCTTGTGCGATTGGTAAGATGCACTGTCTGTCCCAGGAGAGGACGTCAGGATGTGTGCTCCTAATCCATTGATAGGTTTGATGCAATGAATGTGTTTGCATGTCTGCACTATGCATGTTACAGGGCCAAAGTTAGCACACCTATGTTTACCTGGCTACTTCTGCGCAGTATAGGTGACAAAGCATAAGAATGCATTCTTCTGTGAACTAAAACCCCGGCTTTTAACTTAGCTGTAGGGATAACAGTTGTGCCTGGATGAGTGAATTTGTGAATGCATTTGTTTGAACATTTGCATGCGAGAGTGCGAAGGGTTAATATATTTTTGTGTCCTACCTGACCATGCACCTCCATTACTGTGCACCCATGCTATGCATTTGAGTGAACTCAACTTGCCTAATCTCCATGCTCCCATCCAGTGACTGACTAAGCATTGCCTTGTACTCATACTGTGCTGCTAGAATCTGGTTTGCATGTATTCCTGTATTGTCTTATTGCTGTATGTCACCCCTAAATATTGTCTGTAACCGTAACTAATGTACAGCGCTGCATAATATGTTGGCGCTTTATAAATAAATAATAAATAAAATTAGGTTGCTGGTCAATCAAGAGTAAATACTGGATATTATAGTGCTCCTTGTTTTTGCTGTACTGGTTCTACTGGTTGCAGGATGATTGTAAGTTATAATGTACATGTATTGTTCCTGTTTTGCTAAGCATGAACTGTGTATTTGTTATTCACTTGTATTAGTATTGCACTCTGTGCAGTGCGGAAGAAGATGATGGTGCAATATAAATGAATAAACAAACAGCACAGTGAGAGTGCAATCTCTGCTCAGGTTTCTGTCTAGTATAGTCTGATCAATAAACAAAATCAATGAATGTTAGGGAAAAAAAATCAATCCCTCAGTTAAGATCTGTATATTACAAGGATTTGGGAAAACACCATTTAGGGCTCGTGCACACTAGGGGCGTTTTTAACCATTTTTAAGCACTGGCGATTTTCAAAATCGCCCTGAAAGCGTTTGTGCCATGATTCGATATGAGAGAGTTCCCATCTGAGCGGTTTGTTTCCGATCCGCTCAGAAAAGCGGGGCTTGGGCCATTTTTGAGGCGATTCCGCCTCAATGGAAGGTATAGGAAAATGCAAAACGCTCACAAAATCGCTTTGTGCAGCAATTGCTTTCACGTTTTTAAGAATAAATACACGGAGCTAGTCTACTTTAGGGGACCCACCGCAAATCCCCATAGACAATTTCAGCTGGGCTGCAAAACGGAACAAATGTCTTCCGTTTGCTTGTTTAAACCTCCACAAGCCTTATATCCTCTGGTAGCTAAGCATGTCCTCTAACGAATTTTGTGGGTTTCGGTCAAAAAAAAGTGGTAACTGACTGTACAGGAGCCGCCGAACGGCTGCAATTTCGGGTCCGTCAGCCATCTTGGTTCTGCTCTGCAGGTCGTTTCTTCCTCCTCATTGGAGGGAATTGTTCGGTGGGGGCGTGCCAGCTTCTGTCAGCAGCTAACAAACCCTCCAATGAGGAGGAAGAAAGGACCTGCACAGCAGAATGAAGATGGCCGACGGAACGGAGATTAAGGCCGTTCGGCGGCTCCTACACAGCCAATTTCAACTTTTTTTTTACCGAAAACCTCACAATTCGTTAGAGGATATGCTTACCTATCCATGGGTATAAGGCTTGTGGGGGTTTAAACAAGGTGAAAGCGGACATTTGTTCCGTTTCTGCAGCCCAGCTGAAAGTGTCTATGGGGATTTGCGGTGGGTCTCCTAAAGTAGACTAGCTCCAAATACACTGGGCTTGATTCACTAAATTGTGCTAACTCATAGCACAGCTGCGCTAGCATTTTTGCACGCAATTGCAGCCAAAGATTTGCGATTGCGTGCAAAATTTCGCTATTGCACGAAAAACTCTAGCGCTGCCATGCTTTGAGTTAGCACGGTTTAATGAATCAAGCCCATTGTATTTATTCTTTTCTGGATATGTAGGTAGAAAAAAACAAAGTCTTGTAAAAGTAATACCTTTTAATGGCTAACTGATAAAGTTAAATAATGCAAGCTTTCTGGGATCTAGTCCCCTTCTTCAGGCATATTTCCAGATGTTAGCTGTAGTAAAACACTGATGCAGGTAAATAGCAAACACGAAGATGGCAGTTGTGCTGGTTGCTGTTTAGCAGTTACATGTCAGGTGATCAGCAGGCTGGAGCCAGTGAGCTCATGCAAGCAAACATGAAGTCTAGCAGGTTTCTGAAGATAGTGAAGCCAAGTCAATAATGTTACATAAGGAGTCATGAATCCCATTCAACAATTTAACCCTTCCGTTAATGTGTTTTCTTTTCCGGACCAAAGACGTCAGGAAGTGAAAAAACGCAATCACTCGGCAAAAGCGCTTAGAAAAGCTCTTAATAAAACTGTCCAAGGCAGGGAAATCTTAAAAAAAAAAGCTTCAAAAACCGGCCAACGTGGATGGACACCCGGACGGAACCCAATGTGTACAAAGCCTTAATGTTTTTTTTTAAGTGAACAACACAGCAATTCCAAATTGTTAGCTAGCAGCGCGTCTGTACAGAATTGGCCCTGCAATTCTGGGCAACATGCTTCCCTTGTATATAGAGGTGGTAAAATTGGTCAGTAAATGGACAATCAAAATTAGACGTGTGTACCAAGCTTAAAGGTGTGTTCACACATTCAATCCTAAAGCCTGGTACACGCATTCAATTTTGATTGGCCAAATTTACCACCTCTACATAGTATGAGAGCTTACCTACACAATCTGTGCATAAAAATTAAACTCTGTTGGGGCTCATGCTACATGGAGGTGGTAGAATTGGTCAGTGATTGGCCAATCATAATTGAAAGTGTGTACCAGGCGTTAGGGTGTGTAAACACATCCAATTCTGATTGGCCAATAATTGGCCAAGTATGACAGCTTGCCTTCACAACAGGGGCGTAGCTACAATTCACTGGGCTCCATAGCAAATTTTGTGGTTGGGCCCCCCCCCCCCCCCCCCCGACTTAATCCACCCCATTCCCCCATTCTTCCTCAGCTCAACTAACCCTCCCTAAATCCACAACCAAAGATGTGAATGGTTACTTTATCTCCCTGCCAATGGTTCCCTTTGTGTCCCTGTGGCTTTCCCCCCAGTAGCCTGGTAATTCCCTTGTGCTTCTGGAGTATCATCTCCCCTCCAGTGGTCCTCCTGCGCCCCAATGCATTTGGGTGCTGCAATAGCTCCCATGTTAATAGCTGTGAATAGTGGCTACAACAGGAAATACTGGCAGCGGAAAAAAAAATAGTGGGTGCCTTACAGTGGGTGCCAGTGGTGCCCGCTATTTGTAGTTGCCACTTTAGAGGTGACCGCTATTTTTTTTCTAGGTGCCCAATTCTCCTGTTATAGCCAATATTACCAGATCAGCACACACTGCAGCTAGTCTACTATCAGTACAGGCACAGAGTAACAGCTTATACTGTATATCCTGGAGATAGCAGAGAACAGCACACACTCTCTGCACACACTGCAGCTAGTCTACTATCAGTACAGGCACAGAGTAACAGCTTATACTGTATATCCTGGAGATAGCAGAGAACAGCACACGCTCCAGCTAGTTTACTATCCGTACAGGCTCAGAGTAACAGCTTATACTGGAGGTAGCAGAGATCAATACACACTGCAGCTAGTTTACTACCAGTACAGGCACAGAGTAACAGCTTATAATGTACATACTGGAGGTAGCAGAGATCAGCACACACTGCAGCTAGTTTATTATCAGTATAGGCTCAGAGTAACAGCTCAGCTTATACTGAATGTAGCAGAGATCAATACACACTGCAACTGGTTTACTATCACACAGGCACAGAGTATCAGCTTATACTGTACATATCGGGGATAGCTGAGATCAGCACACACTGCAGCTAGTTTACTATCAGTACAGGCACAGAGTACCAGCTTATACTGCACACACTGGGGGTGGCATAGATAAGCACACACTGCAGCTAAAAATACCATCAGTCCAGGCACAGAGTAACAGGTTATACTGTATATCCTGGAGATAGCTGAGATCAGCACACACTGCAGCTAGTCTACTATCAGTACAGGCACAGAGTAACAGCTTATACTGCACATACTGGGGGTGGCATAGATAAGCACACACTGCAGCTAAAAATACTATCAGTACAGGCACAGAGTAACAGCTTATACTGTATATCCTGGAGATAGCTGAGATCAGCACACACTGCAGCTAGTCTACTATCTGTACAGGCACAGAGTAACAGCTTATACTGCACATACTGGGGGTGGCATAGATAAGCACACACTGCAGCTAAAAATGCTATCAGTACAGGCACAGAGTAACAGCTTATACTGTATATCCTGGAGATAGCTGAGATCAGCACACACTGTGCCTGTACAGATAGTAGACTAGCTGCAGTGTGTGCTGATCTCAGCTATCTCCAGGATATACAGTATAAGCTGTTACTCTGTGCCTGTACTGATAGTATTTTTAGCTGCAGTGTGTGCTTATCTATGCCACCCCCAGTATGTGCAGTATAAGCTGTTACTCTGTGCCTGTACAGATAGTAGACTAGCTGCAGAGTAACAGCTTATACTGCACATACTGGGGGTGGCATAGATAAGCACACACTGCAGCTAAAAATACTATCAGTACAGGCACAGAGTAACAGCTTATACTGTATATCCTGGAGATAGCTGAGATCAGCACACACTGCAGCTAGTCTACTATCTGTACAGGCACAGAGTAACAGCTTATACTGCACATACTGGGGGTGGCATAGATAAGCACACACTGCAGCTAAAAATACTATCGGTACAGGCACAGAGTAACAGTTTATACTGTATATCCTGGAGATAGCTGAGATCAGCACACACTGCAGCTAGTCTACTATCAGTACAGGCACAGAGTAACAGCTTATACTGCACATACTGGGGGTGGCATAGATAAGCACACACTGCAGCTAAAAATACTATCAGTACAGGCACAGAGTAACAGCTTATACTGTACAGTGTAAGCTATTACTCTGTGCCTGTACTGTTAGTAATCTAACCGCAGTGTGTGCTGATCTCTGCTACCTCCAGTACATACTGGAGGTAGCAGAGATTAGCACACAGAGCAGCTAATTTACTATCAGTACAGGCACAGAGTACCAGCCATCAGTAACACTGGAGGTATTATCAGTAATAGTAGCTAGATCTGTGCCCTCCTGACCCTCTTCCACCACAGTATAATAGCTAGATGTGTCTCCTAATCCCCCCCCCCCCCCCAATACACACACAGTATAATAGCTAGATCTGTAAAAAGTGTTATGCACAGCTCCAGTGTGACTGTAGCCTAAGAAGCACAGAAAAGAAGTACTCCTGTTATTCTGGGCCATTTGCAGTAACGGGCTGCAAACTAAAATGGAAAGATCATTTTTAATAACATTCAATTATAAAATGACTCATGTAGAATTTCTATACAGCATACCATTCTTATATATCCTTTTCAGGCAGAACTTAAGTCACTTAAAGGAAATAAAATCACAGAAGCAAGTCCTACCTTTTAGATTATCAGCGATATGAACACACAGGAAATGACTTACTAAGCTCTGAACATGTCACGTGTTATGCGTTGCTCTACTTTAGTGATGGGTCGTTCGCGAACGTGCCGTCTCTTTGCTGCGAACGACAAGAGCCGGTGCTCAGTTTAAAAAGAGCCGATGCCTGTGAGTCTCTCACCAGTGCGCTTTGCTCTGTAATAAAGGGCGCTGAGGCATGCCAGGAGATGTAGTCCTCCTCCTGTAGCTTGTAGGGGTGTATGGGGCGGAGCAGAGCAGCAGCAGCAGGAGGGATTGCCCCACTCAGAGAAGCAGCCTGGAGTTGTCATGGAGACGGGACGGGGATTTTCTTCCGTATCTAAGTGGCTTCTAATGATATTAAATGAAGAGCCGTTTGAGAGCCATACGAGCCGCCTCTTTAACCCCCTTGCCGTTCCAATTACTGCGGCAAGGGGGCAGTGCAGCACTTTTTTTTATTATTATTTTTTTAAGATCATGTAGCTAGCCTAGCGCTAGCTACATGATAGCCGCTGACAAGCGGCATCCCCCTATCTACTTCAATCGCCGTCGGCGATCTGCGCAAGCAGGAAATTCCGTTGAGAACGGGTTTTCCTGCAGGGCTTTCCCCATCGCCATGGCGATGGGGCAGGATGACGTCACCGACGGGGCGCGGCGCGACGGGTAGCAGCGATCGACTTATGCACGCAGCTAGCAAAGTGCTAGCTGCGAGTAATTAAAAAAAATTGTGAAAATCGGCCCAGCGGGGCCTGAGCAATTCTCCTGCGCAGGTTACCCCGAGCTCAGCTCGGGATAACCGGCAAGGAGGTTAATGGGAGCCGAGCCAAAAGAGCCGATTCTCTTAAAAGAGCCGTAATTCCCATCACTACTATAATTTGCTGTATGATGTTGAGCTCACCATGACCACGCAGGAGCACAGTGATGTGACGGAACCCCCAGCTTTAAAGAGAACCCATAACCAAGAATTGAACTTCATCCCAATCAGTGGCTGATACCCCCTCTCCCATGAGAGATCTTTACCTTTTCTCTAATAGATCATGTATGTTTGGTTGATATTGTGGAGAAACTCCTCCCACAGTGTGATGTCATGACCATGGTCCTGACAGTTTCCTGTTTGTGAATGCCCAGTACCGATCCATGCGGACAACGATCATTGAAAATGTAGCTTTAGAAATAATTATTCAACTATTTAACGTTTCAATGAACAAATTGATTAAAACTGTATCCTTTTAAAAGGGTAATCCTTTGTAAACTTTGTTGCAGAGACTTTGTTAGACATTAAGGCTGTTTCTTCATTTCAGTTTTAAGACATGAAAGCTGACCGGTCACTATGGTTACTAGACAAGCTCTTCTTAAATTAGCCAAATTATGATCTGAATAAAGAATGTATTCATTTATTTGATGATAAAGTATCTTGCCTGCATGTCTGCTTTTAACAATAGCCTTAATTAAGAGCAAAAGTGAACTTTAAAGCAGTTGAGACAGATCTCTGATCCAGACAAGCTTTTATATGACACACAGAAAAAGGTGTAGGATCATGACCAATTATAAAAATGGCTACTCTCTATTTAACACACAAAGGGCTTGATTCACAAAGCGGTGCAAAGTGTTTGCACGCCAGTGAAAAGCCCCTTATCACGCCTAAACTCACTTTAGGCGTGATAAGAAGAAACTCGCACGAAGTTACCGCGCGTACGCGCGTAAGTGCGCGCGCAGCACCCGACGCTTCGCGCGAAGCTCCCATTAAACCCTATGGGACTTTGCGCGCGCGCGTACGCGCGGTAACTTCGCGCGAAGAGCAGGAAAAAGCGGTGATAACTCAGTGGTGAAAAGGTCATCACGCCTAAAGTCTTTTAGGCGTGATAACTGGGTTATCACCGCTTTGTGAATCAAGCCCCAAGCCTTTATTATTCGCTTCCACATACACAGCTGCCCCCCTTCTAGACTTGTATGCACTTGCTAACTATAGTCCTGTTGTTGACCAATTGTTAGGGCAACAGATCTATGAATGGGCCCTGTACAGGCACACTGTTTGGCTATAGCTAACCAGCGCTTTCTGTTGTTTGGAGAGGGGAAGAGGGACTAAGAACAGTGAACAAAACAGCAGTGCCCTGCAGCATGGAAGACAAAATAGCATGTTTTTTTTTTTGTTTTTTTTTTTTTAATGACAGATTGCTAAATGATGTCGGAGAGCCCCTTTTGCAATCCATGTTTAAAGCGGACCTGAACTCAGAACTTCCTCTCTGCTGTAAAAGATAAGAAACAGCAACAGTCCTATCAGAGAAAAGTGGTATAGAAATGTTATTGTTATTGTAATAACCTTTGAAGAAAAGCATTTCTTTGTTACATCTGATACAAATCCTGCAATAAATTTGCAGTGTGTCTACTTCATGCAGTCATGGAAGCAAACATAGGGTTAACTTCCTGTGTTTATATATTAGCTGCTCTGCTGAGGGCTGCTGAGATTCCTGAGCTGACACAGCTGAGAGATCAAATTACAGTTGTGATTATCTACAGATGAGGGGGAATTAGACTCTCTAAATACATACAGGGTGCATTTCTCTATTCTTTCCTTCTGTCCCTGTGCAAGAGTTCAGGCAATACACAGTGCATTTTAGCATTATTATTTTTTTATTGCAAACAGAAAAAAAAATTAAAGCTGAATTCTAGGAACAAAATATTTTAGTTTTGGATAATGTAATAAGAGTTTAGACTTTTATTTGTGTCTTGTTCCACCACCTGTGAGAATGTCTATCAGCCTATCTTAGCCTAACAAAGTTGTACAAACAGTAATAATATCCACATTATTAGTGCAGTAAACAAATCTCTAACTTTAAAGAGGAACTCCAGTGAAAATAATGTAATAAAAAAGTGCTTCATTTTTACAATAATTATGTACAACTGATTAAGTCAGTGTTTGGCCATTGTAAAATCTTTCCTCTCCCTGATTTACATTCAGACAATTATCACATGACATTTTTACTGCTGGCAGGTGATGTCAGTGGAAGGAGATGCTGCTTGCTTTTTTTTGGCAGTTGGAAACAAATGTAAAAAGCTATTTCCCAGGTTTCTTAGGTGGGAGGGGTTTTACCACAGTATCAGCCACACAGACCCCCCCCCCCCTCTATCCCTTGATGATCTGTTTGAGAAAAGGAGAAAAGGAAAAGATTTCTCATGGGAAAGGGGGTACCAGCTACTGATTGGGATGAAGTTCAATTTTTGGTTATGGTTTCTCTTTAAACCAGCAAAGTTCCTGGACTTGTTGATTGATAATTCCACCTATTGTTCTCTATGGAGTTTCTTATCTAGGCTTTTCCTACACCTTCAGGGCTGGAACCCACAGGAGCGCTTTTGGCAGCGTTTTGGCAGCACTGCGATACGCTAGCAGTTTGCCAAAACGCTGGGCTAATGTTAATGGATGGGGCAACTTCCACAGGAGCGTTTGCGTTTCCCAGAAACGCAAACGCAGGACCTGCAGCATTTTGGGAGCGTTAGCGCTTCAATGTAAAGTATTGAAACGCTAGCAGAAACGCTCAGCAAAACCTAAACTGAGCGGTTTTGCTAGCGTTTTGCGGTTCAGCACACTGTAACAAAATGAAAAATAATTCACAGGACCAATCAGGGTAAAAACGCAAAACGCAAAAGGCTACGCACCCGCTGGGCAAAAAAATACAATGTTGCAAAACACAACCAAAAACGCGCATGAATCCGCTTGCAAACCGCTCAGACAAATCGCTAGCGGTTGCGTTTTGCGTTTGCTGATTTCAGTGGGTTCCAGGCCTCAAAGTTTGCCAGTTATTCTAATAACTTGTAGATTTCTGACTACCAATATACTATAGCTACTAAAATAGCAAAATCAAGACATTAAAAAACCTAACAAGTCCTAATTTCCCCCAAAATAATCTGTATATTAAATACTGATTTAAACAACTAACACGAGCATTGCTATGGTAGCACGAGTAAAGCAAGTATTCTAACACATTACCATAACAAACTTTTGCGTTACATATGGAAATATTTCCAGTGCTTCCTGCATCAGAATCTATGTATACTAACTGAAACGGTACAGTTGATAAACTTATTAAAAAATTGGAGATATTGCATAGTAACTATTTAACCTATTTCAGACTTGCAGGCTCTGGCCTCTTAAAGTGGACCTCCAAAATTAATTAGGAAAATTCAGCAACCTTGCTGTAAAAAAAAAATTATAGTTACCTGCAGTGTCTTGTCCTGTGAAGCCAGCCAAAAGACGCTGAATCACTCAACTTCCGGCGCCTGGCCCCGCCTCCCATCTCTCCCCAGAGAAAAAACGCCAAGCTATTTACTGGGAATACTTGGTTGTATGGAATTCACTTCAAGTATTCCCAAGTAATCCTTATCATATTACAAAGGTGAATACAAAAGACCCATCTCATAGCTTGTCTTCAATTTTACAAGTGTTGTTAAGCCCCCTCTACACCATACGATTCCACACGCGATCGATCGAATACAATTGAATCGAATTTGATTAGATTGATTAAATTCAGCATGTCCGATCGGGATTCGATCGGTAGTGTGGTTGATTTAACTATGCAAAATCGACCACACTACCAATCGAATCCCGATCTGACAAGTCAGATTTAATCGATCCAATCAAATTCGATCCAATCGAATCGGAACAAGTATTTATCTACGTATATATGTGTTTTTTTTCCTGGGATAGTATGGCTGTCCCTGCTGCTTTAAAGTGAATGGGAACTTAAAAAAAAAAAATTAGATCCCTACCTAAGGAGAAGGAAGGCTCTGTGTCCTATAGAGCCTTTCTGGTCCTCTGACAGGCCCTGCGTTCCAGCACTGGTTCCCCGGTAGCAGTATTCAACCAATTTGGTCAAATACTGTTCTATCTGCTGCCGAAGGAGGCTTTGTAAGTCCGAGTGTCCGGAGTCCGAGTGCTCCCGGAAATGGGTGGCTCCATACTGCACTTGCGCGAGCCCCCTCTCTCGCGCACTCACTCGTGCACAGTATTGAGCCGCCTGTCTTCGGGACCACTCGGCTCTTGAAGACTTACGAAGTCCCCCGCGTGAGTGGATTTAAATGGAAGGGCCGCTGCTTAAACAAGGGAACTGGGAGAGGGAAGGCTCTATAGGACCCAGAGCCTTTCCTCTCCTTAGGTAAGTATCTGGCTGATTTTTTTGAAATTCCCATTGACTGTTTTGTTTTCAAAACATTTTATTGTGGTATAAACACAGATGAATGTGAAGGTGGCCATACACTCGTTAGATTAGCAGCAGATAGATCATCAGATAGATTTCTGATCTATCTGATGTGTTTAGGAACATTTTTTACTAGGAAACAGATTTCCCATAGATTTCAGTATGATGGAAATCTGATGACATTTTTTTGCCATCAGATTTCCATTAGGTCCAGTGCAAAATGATAAGCAATTTTAACAGATCGACCTAAATTTTCCAGCATGTCAGATCGATTGAAATCGAAATAGATTGAAATCGAAATCGGCCGCAAATCGATTGATTGGTCAATCGATGGATCGGCCGCTAATCGGCTCAGTGTTTGGGCACTAATCACCGCTGGCATTACATACTGGTACATCTCTCAATACTGTAAAGCAATTCAGTCCTCAATGCAGAGGCTGGCTTCAGGTCATGTGGGGTAAGGAAGCAAGAAATACAGACTCCCTATCAGTGTCAGGCATTTACCGAAGCTCAACGTATTATTAAGAGACTTTCACTTCATTTTTATTTTAAGAGTTTAAGTATGCTTTACTATACAAAGGGAACAATGGAGAAGTGTCAATGGGAAAAAATCACAGAACAACAACATAACTTCTCTAGGTAGTATTAGCACAAAAAAGGCTCCAGCCATGTAACATTGTGCCAGCTACCCACTCTCTGTCCTTCATTACTATATGATAAGTGCCTTCTATCCACTAACATTATGTGTACTCTGTAAAGATATGTTTTAGAATAAGATTTAATAGCTAAAGAGGGAATTGTAATTGTTATAAAGCATTAGAAAGCAGCGGCAGGATGAGAAGTCCATCTCTGCATTTCCTGCTCTCTGTGGCATTACCTAAGATCCCTAATGCTGTTTTATGTCTGCTTGCTATATTGATAAGGTAATCACTAGATCGGCCTCTCACCGAGCGCCATGCCTTTTTCTGCCAAGCAGCCCACATCACTTAATACACCTCCTGCTGTCCTCTGGAGATTCAGCCAACACAGATGTCCCTTCCCTGGTGCTTACTGTATTCTGGTCAAATAATTTATGTGTCCGCTTGTCCAGCCGCAGGCTGAATATCGTGCTGCTGGCAACAGGTTCTCATGGCTCAGCTGGATAATATGCTCCCTGTACAGGCCCTCAAGCCTAGTGCACATGCTAGAGGAAACTTGGCCAAGGCGACTGATAACAACCGCCTATACCTAGAATCTAGCATGTGTGCAGTGGCCCCAATACCCCCCTGCGCCTCAGGCAGTGGATTGACTCAACTCAGCGCTGGTCAAGAGCACTGTTCTCCCCAACTACACCACCCGCTGCATGATGCACCTTGTTAACTGCTCCGCCAGTCACACACACACACGCCTCCCCAGCCTTTGCGGGCCAGAAATATCCGCTAGTAAAAATATTGTTAAAATGACCGATGTTCTACTATTGAACCCTGCTAATTCCGTTAATAAAATATCAGTAAATGTTATCAAAATTTTACTATCAATAAAGCTAGCCCTATTCTCACACACCCGCCCCCCCCCCTCCCCCATTGTTGCCTAATCGTAACTGCCCCACCGATGCTTAACCCTATCCCAACCCATGCCCAGCCCTACCAGCCCCCGACGATTTCTGCGCTGCCTTTGCAGCTACATACAGTAAACATTGGGCCACGCATCTGCTATTTATAGCCATAGTTTTTCGCCTTCCCCTGGACCAACTGGGATATGTGCAGGATCAGGATGGTGTGTATTTTTCTTGTTTGGGGTTTTATTTATTTATTTCTATTTTATTTTATTTTTCCCTGGTTTGACTTGATGGACAGATGTCTTTTTTCAACCAAACTAACTATGTAACTAAGTAACAGTTTGTATAGCGGGTGACCAAATTTCCATTTATAGACACTACCTACATAGGTGTTCAAACTCAGGGCCAATTCTAGACTTTTTGCTGCCTGAGGCAAACTTGTGAGGATGCGCCCCCTCCTCAGTCAGGACAGCAGTGCCATCTCCTCCCTTCTGGTGTGGAAGTCAAATGAAACACTGCTGCTCTCTCTCCCCTCCTCATTCACTGTCAGACTCCTCACACAGCACAACAAGCTGCTTTCCCCCAATAATGACCTCTTCACCTCGCTTTCCTCTCACTTCTCCTCCTACTCTTACTGGATGCTGTTAGTGGAAACACAGTACAAACATGTTGCCCCTGTAATCTCTGCACCTGATGCAAATGTTTCACCTTGCTTCATGAGAGAACCGTCCCTGTCCAAACTTCTGCACCGCCTCCAGCACCCACATTTCTTGTTTCCATCTGGCTGAAGTCTCTCTGCACTAATCAGTACTAGATGCAGCAATTATCATTATTTTTTTTATTTGAATTGCGCCGACATCTTCCGCAGCGCTGTATTGACTTGTCACTTAACTGTCCCTTAAGAGGAGCTCACAATCTAGTCCCTACCATAGTCATATGTCTACCTATCAAGTAGTGTATGTATCGTAGTCTAGAGCCAGTTTAAGAGGGAAGCCAATTAACTTATCTGTATGTTTTTGGGATGTGGGAGGAAACTGGGGTGCCCAGAGGATACCCACATACAGGGAGAACATACAAACTCCTTGCAGATAGTTCCTGGCTGGGAATCAAACCAGGGACCCAGCGCTGCAAGGCGAGAGTGCTAACTACTACTCTGCTGCGCTGTCCCCAATGGACGGGCATCCGTGTAGCATCCAATGTAAATCTCTCATCCAAAATAACACTGTTGTGTCTCTTTTATTTTGCATGTGAGTGTGGTATTCTCAACTTCCCTGAAGCTCATTTAAATTGCTAAACGCAATAATGAATAACAAGCCCATAATGTGCAAATGAGCTGTACAGTTGTAAAGTGCTGTGAGGCTGCAGCCTCGGTCTCAGTGAACACACATTCCATGCATGGTGATAACGGCAAGCCATGTATTACAGTGAGGATTCCATTCTGCCATGGCTGAATGAAAGCCCGGATATTAGACATCACACCTGAAGAGAGCATTCTCTGCAGAGCGGCTCCAGCAGACCCGCTGAAATGACCTCTGCATCACAACAATGGAGGCAGCCTTGTTCATTCACCAGGAAGATGATTTTTTTTCTGAATGCGTTTCTAAGAAAAATCACTACGCCTGTAGACGACATCAGAAAGTCGCCAGAAATCCAACAGCAACATCAATATACTACGAGTAGGCCTACACAGACGGGTAGTTGTAGAACTCATTTAATTCCTTCCAAACACATTTTTTTTTAAAAACAGGGCCGGCACTTCCATAGAGGCAAAGGGGGCAAATGTCCCAGGACCCCAGTGCCTGTTGAGCGCCCCCCCCCCCCCCCCAACTTAAAGGAACCACTATCGTGAAAAAAGTGTAAAACTTTACATACTTGTAATTACATACAAATAAGTACATTTTTTCCAGAGTAAAATGAGACATAAATTACTTTTCCCCTTTGTTGTTGACACGTGCATTAGGTAGTAGAAATCTGACAGCCGACAAGTTTTTGGCTAGTCCATCTCTTCATGGGGGATTTTCAGCTTGGCCTTTCCCTGAAAAAATGTACACACAGATGCTGGCCAGCCTCCCTGCTCGCTGCACACTTTTTTGACAGTTGGACGGAGTACACGCCATTCACATTGGCCTGGTGCACACCAAAAACCGCTAGCAGATCCGCAAAATGCTAGCAGATTTTGAAACGCTTTTTCTTCTTTTTCTGTAGCGTTTCAGCTAGCATTTTGCGGTTTTGTGTAGCGGTTTTGGTGTAGTAGATTTCAGATATTGTTACAGTAAAGCTGTTACTGAACAACTACTGTAACAAAAAACGCCTGGCAAACCGCTCTGAAGTGCCGTTTTTCAGAGCGGTTTGCGTTTTTCCTATACTTAACATTGAGGCAGAAACGCATCCGCAATCCAAAATCTGCAGCAGCCCGGGAGTATGCGTTTCTGCAAAACGCCTCCCGCTCTGGTGTGCACCAGCCCATTGAAATACATTACCCTAGCGGATCCGCACCCGCAAGCGGATCGCAAACCGCAGCAGAAACGCTCTGGTGTGCACTAGGCCTAAGTGCTTTTGAAAATAAAGAAACCCTGAGATCCCCTCCATCAAATGGGCTATTCCAAAACCTGGAGCAGAATTCTACTACCTACTGTAAGTGACAGCAGCATAGGAGCAAAGTAATGTATGGCACATTTTACTCTGGAAGTGTAAATGTACTACTTATTTGAATGTGTTTACATGAATTTTAAATTTTATGATTTTTGCGATAGTGGTCCTTAAACTGTGCTCCCCTGGGACCATGCAATGGAGCCAAAGGACTGACCCCCACTGACGCTACTCTGCTGCAGGGCCGGCGCTACCATAGAGGCAAAGGAGGCAATTGCCCCAGGGCCACAGAGCCTAAAAAAATGTTTCAAAAAGACCTTATAGTTTTTGAGAAAAATCGATTTTAAAGTTTCAAAGGAAAAAAAAATACACATTTAAAAGCCTGCCGAATTGAACGGTTAATAGCAAATCCACCTTAAATGCTAGAAACCCTAAATTTGTCGGATATGTTAAGGAGATCATTGGGAATAAGAAAAACATTTTTTTTTCAAAAAGACTTATAGTTTTCGAGAAAATCGATTTTAACGCTTCAAAGGAAAAAAGTATACTTTTAAAGGCGGTAAATGTCACTTTTAGTAGCAAACCTAACGGTAGTGTAATTTTACAAGTATCAAAAGAAAAAGCAATGCATTTTCTGACGGGGTTTCCAGGGGGTCCATACGTATGGACCCCTGATAATCCCTCCGCAGCGCTTTGGCCAGGGATCGCTATACAGCCGCAATATGGCTGTATGAAGATCCCTGGCATTTTTTCCTATTTTCCCATTTTATTTTATTTTTATGTTTAGAATGTGGGATTTTTTTTATTTAAATTATGTGGGGTCCCCCCTCCTGAAACTTTTTTAACCCCTTGTCCCCCATGCAGGCTGGGATAGCCAGAATGTGGAGCTCCGACCCATTGGGGCTTCACACCCTGACTATACCAGCTGCAAAAAAGGTCCCTTAATGCCGATTTTTGTTCCGGGGTATCTGTTGGGGAGCCCCCAGGTTTATTTTGCCCTGGGGCCCCATTGTTGCTAAAACCGTCCCTGCTCTGCCGCAGACATTGCAGTGGCCCTGGGGAGTACAGTTAATTTGGGGGGGGGGGGTGATCTGGGGGCAGGGCTGTCATCAGAAATGTCGTGACCCCCTCTCACTCCCCTACCCTGCTATATTTAAGGTGGTCGCCGGCGATCTGCAAAGTGCTGTGACACATGCAGCATCTTCTCAGCAATTGCAATGCGATTCTCATTCACTGAAACGAGAATGGCAAAGCACAAGCATGGCAAAATCACCAAAAATCGCAGTGCAGAATCATCTGGCCGAAGCGAACACAGTCACACTGTACATTCTGTGACAGACTTGCAGCTGGGGCCCATGTGCGTGGCATTGTTCGCCCAGACTCACTCAGGCCCCACACTGCAGTCCCACCTGTGATACCCTGAAGGCGGCCCTGTCTGGGGGAAGGGACAGTACCCGGCTCAAGGGCCCTGGGGTGAAATCTGGATTCAACAAAGGGCCCCTAATACCATTTGGGGGATCCTGGAGGGGCCTCTAGGTTAATCTGCCCAGAGGCCCCATAGTTAGTAGAACCGACACTTTTTAAAATAAAAAAAAATGATATGCACTCTACATGTATAGATGTGTAATGCACTGAGTGTGATAACATCATGGCCAGCAGTGCGTCTTTGTGCTGCAGTAACCTTGTTAAGGGATTGGATCAGACTGATCAGCCTTCCCTCGAAACAAACATCAATAAGCCTTGGGAAACCATGACACTGGTTCACTAGTTGTACTAAAAACTCCATGCTGGAGGGGCTGGTTTAGGTGAAATGGGGCACTGGGCCAAAATGGACATGCCCTCCCCCACCCCATATAGATGTATCTGGATAGCTTTGGTGCCCCTTCCACCCACAGCAATACAGAGTGCACAATGGAGCTCATATCTCACCTGTCCTGCATTCCCTCCTTCCATTCCAGAGTGTGCACCCCACTCTCCCATATCTCCGCGCTTGCACCGTTTCTCTGTTACCCGCAGGCATGCGTGCACTGACATAAGATACCGTTGGGTCACGGGCACAGCGTCGCTGCTGTGGGGAGACATGTCGATGCCGTGAGGAAGGAGAAAAAGGAGGAACATGTCGGCCGGATTGGTGAGAAATAATGCTCCAATATGCTTACTCTGCATTAATCCCTTTTACGGATACTGAACTAATCATCCAGCCATCCTAATTAGTCTCTAGTCAAATTAACTGCCATTCTTATGCTTACCCAATGTTCATGCTTACAACATATCACCTTCAAGAGCTGTCAGAGGTTTTAATGTTGAAGCTGAACATATATATAAACTGTATAGTCAGATATTAAATAGGAACGGTCACAAAAATCTTAAAATTTACAACACATACAAATAAGAAGTACATTTCTCCCAGAGTAAAATGAGCCATACATTACTTTTCTCCTATGTTGCTGTCACTTACAGTAGGTAGTAGAAATCTGACATTACTGACAGGTTTTGGGCTAGTCCATCTCTTCATGGGGGATTCTCAGCATGGCCTTTACTCTTTATGAAGACATTCTCTAAAAATGATTAATACAAAGATGCTGACCAGCTTCCCTGCTCGCTGCACACTATTTTGGCAGTTGGTCGGAGCAACTGCCATTCACTAAGTGTTTTTAAAAATAAAGAAAACCCTGAGAACACCCCCATGAGAAGATGAGCTGGTCCAATATCTGTCGGTAATGTCCGATTTCTACTACCTACTGTAAGTGACAGCAACATAGCAGAAAAGTAATGTATGGCTCATTTTACTCTGGGAGAAGTGTACTTCTTATTTTTATGTGTTTTAAATTTTAAGATTTTCACGACAGTTCCTTTTAACCACTTGCCGACCGTGCACTCATACCGCGCGTCGCCAAAGTGGCAGCTGCAGAGCCAGCGACGCAGTTCTGCGTCGCCGGCTGCAGGCTAATTAATCAGGAAGCAGCCGCTCGCGCGAGTGGCTGCTTCCTGTCAATTCACGGCGGGGGGCTCCGTGAATAGCCTGCGGGCCGCCGATCGCGGCTCGCAGGCTAAATGTAAACCCAAGCGGAAATAATCCGCTTTGTTTACATTGTACGGCGCTGCTGCGCAGCAGCGCCGTAAGGCAGATCGGCGATCCCCGGCCAATCAGCGGCCGGGGATCGCCGCCATGTGACAGGGGACAGCCTGTCACTGGCTGCACAGGACGGATAGCGTCCTGTGCAGCCCAGATCACCAGGGGGGACAGGGAGGAGAGGGAGGGGGGGAATCTCTCCGCGGAGGGGGGCTTTGAGGTGCCCCCCGCAACACCCATCAGGCAGGAGCGATCAGACCCCCCCAGCACATCATCCCCCTAGTGGGGAAAAAAGGGGGGCGATCTGGTCGCTCTGCCTGCACCCTGATCTGTGCTGGGGGCTGTAGAGCCCACCCAGCACAGATCAGCTAAAACAGCACTGGTCCTTAAGGGGGGGTAAAGGGTGGGTCCTCAAGAGGTTAAGCGATTGACTGTGACTTTTAATAAAATCACTTACTCCACAACATTCTAACATAGGCCATTTCCCATTCGACCTTACTATATAGTTTAAAATCACACTGCCTGTATGAATACTGTATACTACCCCACCTTTTGTTCAAACCCCCAAAACTCCTCCCGGCTCCCCCCGTGCCTTTACATCGTAAGCTCACAAGGGCAGGGCTCTCTCACCATTTTGTATCTTGGCACTTGTTACATATTTTGTATCTAGCAATTTTGTTATACATTTTATACATGTTACATTTGTCACTGTAATTGCAAATTCTGTATTTTGTACCGGTGTCTATGTATCTGGTGTATTCCATTGTCTGTATTATTATGTGTTCTTACTTTGTACAGCTCCACGGAATAGGTCGGAGCTTTATACAATTATAACCTACCCCATCACTGCTGTGAGGATAGAGGATAGCTGGCCCTGAGTCCGGCGTGGGGCGGAGCAACACAATCTGTGTGAGGGCTGACCTAAAAGCGCTAGTGTAATCTCAAACGCTCAAGGTTTTTAGAAGTGATTTTTCTGAGCGAATTGCCTAGCAATTTTCTATTTATGCCTGGCGATTTTTGAAGTGTTTTTGTACAGTACAGCTGGAAGTGTACAGCTTTTAAAAAACGTTTGGAAAATAACTTTGTTCTAGCGCTTTTTAGAGCGACTTTCCACTTTCTTATACTTAACATTGAGGCTGAATTGCATCAGAAATGCTGCAGGAACCGCGTTTGCGTTTGGGAGAAAATCACAACGCTCTGGTGTGCTCCATCCCAATACATTAGCCAAGCACATTTCATTTTGAAAAGCGCTCAGAAGCGCTCAAGGTGTGCACCAGCCCTGAGGGTCACACGGCTGTGGGCTGGAATGAAACGGGTGTGGCAGGGGATGTACTGAATGTTTTTAGTGGTTAAAAACAAAATTCTGCTACTGGGATTTATGCTTAGTCACAACTCTTAGCTGTTTTGTTTTTTGTTTTTAATTACCATGACTCCTAGCGTATAAATCTACCATCCTAAACATTCAGAAATATTAACATGTTATTTAAAAATTTATCTGCAAAGGCCACAGTGTAAATAGCTGATCTGTAAGCATCTGCACACAGGTAATGAATGAGAAAGCAGAAGATGGCTTCTGCTTTACAGGAGCTTAAATCACAGGTATGATAATTGTGATGAGTTCAACTCCCTTGTGGCTACCTTGTGTATAATCCCTTCCCCTGGTGCCTGGAGTTGGTGTTTGATTATCTGTGTTCTTTTTTTAGCTGTTGTTTATTGTTCGTTTGCCTAGTTAATGGCTGGACTGGTAGAGCAGCAGTGATGATGGGCTCTGCATCCTAGACTTCAGTACCAACGCTGCTAAAGGACAGAGCAGGCAGAACTGGGCTGGCAAGGAGTATAGTTATCTTAAAGGTGCCCATTCATGGTACATTTTTTTCACCAAATGCGATCTTTTGATGCGATTTTAGGGATCAAATTGTATAGAAAATTTGCCGTTTATGAAGGCAATCGATAAGAGACAATTTTTTGGTCGATTGCTTAATAGGATAAAATCAATCTGAAAGTTGGATTTTATGATAGAATTTGAAGAAATAATCGTTCAGTAAATGTGAATAATCGATAATTACCTTCTGATTCGTTTTGATCATTCAAATCGCATCAAAAGATCGCATGTGGTGAAAAAATTGTACTGTTAATGGGCACCTTAAAGAGAACCCGAGGTGTGTTTAAAGAATGTTATCTGCATACAGAGGCTGGATCTGCCTATACAGCCCAGCCTCTGTTGCTATCCCAAACCCCACTAAGGTCCCCCTGCACTCTTCAATCCCTCATAAATCACAGCCGTGCTGTGAGGCTGTGTTTACATCTGTAGTGTCAGTCTCAGCTGCTCCCCCGCCTCCTGCATAGCTCCGGTCCCCGCCCATGTCCCTTCCCTCCAAGCAGCAGGGAGGGAAGGGATGCAGGCGGGGACTGGAGTTCTGTAGGAGGCGGGGAGAGCAGCAGACTGACACTATAGAGATAAACACAGCCAGCTCTGACAAGCTGTTTGTCAGCAGTGTGGCTGTGATTTATGAGAAATTGCGGAGTGCAGGGGGACCTTAGGTAGAGTGACCAGACGTCCCGGATTGCCCGGGACACGTCCTGGATTCGGGGTCCGCTGTCCCAGGCTTAATGAGGTCCCGGGAAACGTCCCGCTTTCAGCAGCGGGACGTCCCGGCCTCGGGACTCTGGCCACTCTCTCCTCAATGAACTGGCAGCGGCGTCTATAGACGCCGTGCCAGTTCATTGCCCGCAGCCCCGCTCCAGCCTCCTCTTCCGGTGTCTGTTTCCGACACCGGCAGGCGAGCAGGGCTACAGCAAGATGGCTGCCGAAGCCCTGTACTGGAGACCTATTTGTGTCACTAGTACAGGGCTTCGGGCGCCATCTTGCCGTAGCCCTGTCAGCGCGGGAGAGAAGAGCAGGAGGAGGAAGACGGTCCCGGGACGGAGCAGCGCGCCAGAGGCCGGACACTTCTGCCAGGTGAGTAAATGCTTTCTTTTCCAGGTGAAATGTTTGCCCGCATTGTTTCTTTTCCAGGTGAAATGTTTGACCGCATTGTTTCTTTTCCAGGTGAAATGTTTGCCCGCATTGTTTCTTTTCCAGGTGAAATGTTTGCCCGCATTGTTTCTTTTCCAGGTGAAATGTTTGCCCGCATTGTTTCTTTTCCAGGTGAAATGTTTGCCCGCATTGTTTCTTTTCCAGGTGAAATGTTTGCCCGCATTGTTTCTTTTCCAGGTGAAATGTTTGCCCGCATTGTTTCTTTTCCAGGTGAAATGTTTGCCCGCATTGTTTCTTTTCTGGCGAAATGTTTGCCCGCATTGCGTTTCTTTTCTGGTGAAATGTTTGGCCGCAGTGCGTTTCTTTTCTGGTGAAATGTTTGCCCGCAGTGCGTTTCTTTTCTGGTGAAATGTTTGGCCGCAGTGCGTTTCTTTTCTGGTGAAATGTTTGCCCGCAGTGCGTTTCTTTTCTGGTGAAATGTTTGGCCGCAGTGCGTTTCTTTTCTGGTGAAATGCTTGCCCGCAGTGCGTTTATTTTGTACTGACATGTTGCCCGCATTGCGTTTATTTTGTACTGACATGTTTGCCCGCATTGCATTTATTTTATACTGACATGTTGCCTATTGCGTTTATTTTCTGGTGAAATGTTTGCCCGCAGTGCGTTTCTTTTCTGGTGAAATGTTTGGCCGCAGTGCGTTTCTTTTCTGGTGAAATGTTTGCCCGCAGTGCGTTTCTTTTCTGGTGAAATGTTTGGCCGCAGTGCGTTTCTTTTCTGGTGAAATGTTTGCCCGCAGTGCGTTTATTTTGTACTGACATGTTGCCCGCATTGCGTTTATTTTGTACTGACATGTTTGCCCGCATTGCATTTATTTTATACTGACATGTTGCCTATTGCGTTTATTTTCTGGTGTCCGGGGTAACTGTTACTGCATTTATTATTTAATGGTCATAGATGGCTATGTTTGCTGCTTTGTGGTTACGGTATACTATTAGCATCACACAGTTTCTGCACACCCATGATACAAAGTCTCGTTTGTCCACATCATGGCGTAAACACTGCTTTCTTATGCCTCGCTGTTACATCATTACGTTAGCTCCGCCCATACAATGTCATGGCCACGCCCATTTTTTCGGCGCGACGCCCCCCTCCCCCAGTCTTCGCCGCTGCGTGCTCCTCACTCCTTCCCACTTTTCGCCCCCCCCCCCCCCACCCCAGGTTGGACCCACAAAAATATGGTCACTCTACCTTAGGGGGGTTTGGGATAGCAACAGAGGCTGGGCTGTATAGGCAGATCCAGCCTCTGTATGCAGATAATATTCTTCAAACCCACCTCGGGTTCTCTTTTACCAGCCGGGCGGTATGGACGAGCTGAGCTCGTCCATCACCGCCGGAGGCTGCCGCTCAGGCCCTGCTGGGCCGATTTTAGTGAAATAAAAAGCAGCACACGCAGCCGGCACTTTGCCAGCCGCGTGTGCTGCCTGATCGCCGATCCGCCGCGAGCAGCGGCGAAAGAGGGTCCCCCCAGCCGCCTGAGCCCAGCGTAGCCGGAACAAAAAGTTCCGGCCAGCGCTAAGGGCTGGATCGGAGGCGGCTGACGTCAGGACGTCGGCTGACGTCCATGACGTCACTCCGCTCGTCGCTATGGCGACGATGTAAGCAAAACAAGGAAGGCCGCTCATTGCGGCCTTCCTTGTTTATTCTGGGCGCCGGAGGCGATCGGAAGAACGCCTCCGGAGCGCCCTCTAGTGGGCTTTCATGCAGCCAACTTTCAGTTGGCTGCATGAAATAGTTTTTTTTTTATTTAAAAAAAACCCTCCCGCAGCCGCCCTGGCGATCTTAATAGAACGCCAGGGTGGTTAAGGCCTTGCTCACATCTAAAATCGTAATTGCAAATGCAAGCATTGTGCGATTTTGTGCGGCAGGTTTTTTTCCCCTCCCGGTGCTCCAATGTTTTTGGTAAAAGTGCTTTTCTAAGCGCTTTTTAAGTACGGTTTTTAAATTCACTCCCTAAGGCAAGTCAGGAAGTGAACTCTTTGACCTGGAAAATAATAAATAAATACAATGTATTTATTCTTAAAAACGCAAACGCAATCGCTGCACAAAGCGTTTTTCCTTTTCCTTCCATTCAGGCAAAATCGCCTCAAATATGGTACAGGCACCGTTTGGAAACGAACCCCTCAGCTGTGAACTCTCTCATAGGGAATCATTGCACAAGCGCTTTTATGGCAATTTTGAAAATCACCTGCATTTGAAAAAAGGGCAAAAACGCCCTCAGTGTGAACAAGCCCTAAGGCCTGGAACCCACTGCAAACCGCAAACGCTAAACGCAACCGCTAGCGTTTTGTCTGAGCGGTTTGCAAGCGGATTCATGCGCGTTTTTGGTCGTGTTTTGCAACATTGTATTTTTTTCCCCAGCGGGTGCCTAGCGTTTTGCGTTTTGCGTTTTTATCCTGATTGGTCCTGTGAATTATTTTTCATTTTGTTACAGTGTGCTGAACCGCAAAACGCTAGCAAAACCGCTCAGTTTAGGTTTTGCTGAGCGTTTCTGCTAGCGTTTCAATACTTTGCATTGAAGCGCTAACGCTCCCAAAATGCTGCATGTCCTGCGTTTGCGTTTCTGAGAAACGCAAACGCTCCTGTGGAAGTTGCCCCATCCATTAACATTAGCCCAGCGTTTTGGCAAACTGCTAGCGTATCGCAGTGCTGCCAAAACGCTGCCAAAAGCGCTCCTGTGGGTTCCAGCCCTAAAGGAAACATTGAAAGCAGTGGTAAACACTATTCGCATCTACACTAGTCCCTTCACCACAATGCTATTTCACAAAACAGCAGTATTTATAAAGACAGCATGTTTGTTAGAAAGGTTGGCATTATTTCTGCTAAAATAACTATTTTTCAGATCAAAAATATTTTTAAGTGACAATTGTCTAAATAGATTGCTCCTTTTTAGCTTGCTTGCTGCTTTTATATGATTGCAAATGTAATCAGAAATCTGTGACCCCATACAATCGCATCTGATCAAAAATGATTTAACGTTCAATCTCAAATTATTAGTTTGGTTTTATTAGTCCAAAAGTGCCATTGAAAATGGAATAGCCACAGCTAAAATATATGATGTGCATGGGTAGCTTTGTTGATCTCTCAGCTTTGTCAGCTGGCTGTCTCGGCAAAGCTGTTAGTTTGTAAACACAGGATGTTAACCCTATTACTGCTTCCATGACAGCAGGAAATAGACTCACTGCAGATTTATTGCACGATTTGTATCAGCTGTAACAAATAAAAATGTTTTTATTTAAAGGTTATTATGCTGTTGCTTATCTTTCAGAGCAGAGAGGGAAGTTCTGAGTTCAGGTCCACTTTAATAGAACTTTTTTCTTTTAGGTACTAAAAAGGTGTAACACAGATTCAGGCTAGGTTTCCACTTGTGTGTTTTGTATTAGATTTTTCACATAGAAACTTTGCATTAGTTTAGCAACAAGCGATAGTAAATTCCATTTAATGTGACATTTTGTAAACATTCGCATGCGGAAAAAAATCTGAGGTCCTGCTTTATTTCTTTTGTATATTTTACGTGTATCGGGCGCAATTCACGTACAATGTGTTGCTATGACATTGGATAGCAATGCGAATGTTCGCGCTAGTTGTGCGAAAATTCACATTAAATGCATGGTTACAGGAAGCTTTCAGCAGTCATGACTAAGCTGTTACTAGGTAGATTATGTTAAATTTGACTAATGCAAATTTCCACGTATGGAAATTCGCATAAAAACGTGTACAAATTTACATGCGATTTTTTGCCAATCAAAAAAAATCGCATACGATTTTTAGGATGCTAAAATTTCACGCTACAGTGGAAACATAGCCTTTGTGAGAAAAATGAGTAATAAAGGCAGGTTACTTATGAGAAAAGCTTAGTGGATTAGAGCCCATGTCTCTGATGT